>NC_041221.1:89812806-89823947 GCF_002837175.3 Physeter macrocephalus | reverse complement strand
CTCTTGTAATAGTCTTTATTTTAAAGTCTATTTTGTCTAATAGGAGAATTGCTACTCCAGCTTTCTTCTGATTTCCATTTGCAAGGAATATCTTTTTCCATCCCCTCGCTTTCAGTCCATATGTGTCCCTAGGTCAGAAGTGGGTCTCCTGTAGACAGCATACAGATGGGTCTTGTTTTTGTATCCATTCTGCAAGCCTGTGTCTTTTGGTTGGAGCATTTAATCCATTCAGTGTAAGGTAATTATCGATATGTATGTTCCTATGACCATTTTCTTAATTGTTTTGGGTTTATTTTTGTAGGTCCTTTTTTTCTCCTGTGTTTCCCACTTGGAGAAATTCCTTTAGCATTTGTTGTAGAGCTGGTTTGGTGGTGCTGAATTCTCTTAGCTTTTGCTTGTCTGTAAAGCTTTTGATTTCTCCATCGAATCTGAATGATATCCTTGCCAGGTAGAGTAATCTTGGTTGTAGGTTCTTCTCTTTCATCACTCTAAGTATATTATGCCACTTCCTTCTGGCTTCTAGAGTTTCTGCTGAGAAATCAGCTGTTAACCTTATGGGAGTTCCCTTGTATGTTATTTGTCATTTTTCCCTTGCTGCTTTCAATAATTTTTCTTTGTCTTTAATTTTTGCCAATTTGATTACTATGTGTCTTGGCGTGTTTCTCCTTGGGTTTATCCTGTATGGGACTCGCTGCGCTTCCTGGACTTGGGTGGCTATTTCCTTTCCCATGTTAGGGAATTTTTCGACTATAATCTTCAAATATTTTCTCTGATCCTTTCTCTCTCTCTTCTGCTTCTGGGACCCCTATAATGCGAATGTTGATGCATTTAATGTTGTCCCAGGTGTCTCTTAGCCTGTCTTCATTTCTTTTCATTCTTTTTTCTTTATTCTTTTCCACAGCAATGGATTCCCCCATTCTTTCTTCCAGGTCACTTATCCGTTCTTCTGCCTCAGTTATTCTGCTATTGATTTCTTCTAGTGTAGTTTTCATTTCAGTTATTGTATTGTTCATCTCTGTTTGTTTGTTCTTTATTTCTACTAGGTCTTTGTTAAACATTTCTTGCATCTTCTCGATCTTTGCCTCCATTCTTTTTCCAAGGTCCTGGATCATCTTCACTCTCTTTATTCTGAATTCTTTTTCTGGAAGGTTGCCTATCTCCACTTCATTTAGTTGTTTTTCTGAGGTTTTATCTTGTTCCTTCATCTGGTACATAGCCCTCTGCCTTTTCATCTTGCCTATCTTTCTGTGACTGTCACAACTATTTATTCTTATATTTGCTTCCATATATCTAAATAGCTTTTATTGCTATTTCTTGATTTGTCAGTTTTAAATATTATTTATCAACTTCCTGCTCTAGAAGATTGCAGTTTAGCTCTCTTATATCCCCATTCCTTCAAGACAGACATATCTCCCCTTCCTCATTCTTTCAGTAAAATTATATAATCATTTTTTATTTAAGTCAATGTTTGTTTACATTGTTATCATCATGTAAATATTATATACAGATAGAGAACCATATATTTTACTCTATTTCATTTCCTTTCATATGTAAGTTATATTTTCTTTGAAATTTAAAAACAATCTTTTTTTGTTTCTTACATTTCTATGTAATTATCATTAATTCATCCCCAATTCTCTGACAGAACTGAAATCCTAACACTTTGGGTAACCCTCATGTTCATTATGTGTGAGAGGTATCCCTTCTAGAGGCCTGTGTTCTCCTGCTTTGATCTGCACTGGTTGTTCTTCAGGCTTGCCACATAGCTGTCCTCCTGAGAGTTCCACTCATATGTCTGTTACACCTTTTTACTGTGTCTCATTTGACTCTAATGCTGTTTCTGATTTTTCCATTCTTTTAGTCTCCTTACGTGTCAGTTTTGGATTTTTTTTCTAATGAAGTATTTTCTAATTCATTAATCCTTTATTTTACTTGTCTAATCTTTTGTTACGCCCATCTATTGATTTCTTAAACTGTTATTTTCTCTTTCAGTTTTAGAATTTTCATTGGATTCTTTTTAATATAGACTGCAGTTTTCGATAACTTTTTTCATCTTGCCATTTATTTTCTTGAATATATTTTTATAGTTATTTTGAAGTTCTTGATAACTCTAATACCTGGAATGTGTTTCTGTTTTCATTTTTTCTCTTTGTTTTTAGTCATTCTTGTCTTCCTGGCATGCATAATTTTTGACTTAATGCTAGACATTGTAAATTAAAAATTATAGAGGTTCTGGTTTTATCTTTTTCCAGAGAGAATTCTTTTTCCCCCTCTGGCAGGCAGTTAGAGGGATGGATCAACCTCAATATATTTGTGGATAGTTATTTCCAGTCCTTGCTCTTATAGTATTTCTGTTTGTAAATCTCAGCTAAAAGTCTGGAGGTGTCTACCAAGACCTCTTATATTTGGCAGGCTTTGAACTCCAATTTTTGTCTTTTTTTTTTTTTTTTTTTTTGTTGTACGCAGACCTCTCACTGTTGTGGATGCACAGGCTCAGCGGCCATGGCTCACGGGGCTGCTCTGCGGCATATGGGATCTTCCCAGACCGGGGCATGAACCCGTGTCCTCTGCATCGGCAGGCAGATTCTCAACCACTGTGCCACCAGGGAAACCCCCAATTTTTGTCTTTTTGTCACTGTGGTCAATTGAAGACTCTACTTCATTTTTAGCTTCTAACTGCAGATTTCTGCTTAGTTTCTTGGCTTCTACTCTTGCACATCTTAAGAATTTGCAAATGCTTTGAGGAGAGAAAATTCCAAGGAACGTCAGGTTTACTTCTTCCTGTGGTCCCCTTTTCTTTAGGATATTGGTTCCTCAAATTTTGGAAGCCTGGGTATCCCTGAACTTAAATTTGGGTCTCCCCAAACCATGGAAACTGACACAAACTCTAGGCCAACCCTTTTTATTCAACTTCAGTGCCCCACAATGCAAATCAACACATACTCTGAGGGGGAAAAAGCATCAGTGAATGTAACACTCACCTCATTGAGTTTCCCCTTTCTCTGTGATTTTGGCTCTTCAAGTCCAGGTTGCCTTAGTTGTTACCAGTGCTTTAAAAAAATCTATTTTAATCCAGCTTTTAGTTTGGAACTTATGACTTTTAGGATTTGAAGGTTTTTTTTGTATTAGTTCTATAACAATTTATGTCCTTCCATTTTTCTTTTTTTTGTTCCCCCCCCAGAAAACCCTGATATTTTGATATTGAACTTCCTGGATGGATCCCTCAGTTTTTTACTTCTTTCCCTCTTCTTTTCATTTCTATGTCCTTTCCCTTGGGCCAGTTAATTCAGAGAGGAACCTTCGATCTTATGTCTTGGTTTATGGGGTAAGAATGGCTTCTGGTGTTCTGTGAACCAAGTAGGGGTTGAAGAGAAAGGTTGTTCTAAACGTAACCTTGCACTCAGTGCCCCTGTTTTCAACTTGGTACTTTGCTCATGCCTTCACTTGTAACTTCTGTCCCTAGTTCCAGAACTTCCCTCGTTCATTCTCCCCAGATAGTAAACTTCAGTCTTCAGCACAGATGGAGGAGAGAGATTTGTCTATAATTTTGTTTTCAGTCCTACTCCACATGTAGCTTCAGAAATACTTGGTGCTGTGAGTTCTTGAGACTTCCCAGGCTCTGTGGCACAAGTAGATTGTAGACAGGTTTCAGCTTTCTCTGATATGTTAAGACACTTACCTTTCACCCATTTGCTTTCCAGCTATTAAAATTATCTTGTCAAATCTTGTCTCCTACATTCTTCTCTCTTATTTTTGTTGTCCTTGTGGATTCATACTTAAAAGTTTTTTCTTGTCTTGTCTTGTTCTTTTTTAATCTAGGGCTTTGGGGAAGGACCAGAGAACAGGTGTGTTTAATCCACCGTACTTAACAGGAAGTTTTAGGTGCTTTATATACATCATAACATATTTCCACAGCAGGTATTAATATATATAAAGAAAATGCTGAAGGAACATAGTAAATGACAAAGTTAGAATTAAAACTTAGTCTGTCACTGAAGCCCTTATTTTAGAATGAGTTTTTTTTTTTTTTTACTTTGAAATTCAGGTTTTACTCACAAGTATGAAGAAATCCAATCCTTTTCGAAATCAAGTGATTCATGAAATAAGAATTTTTTGCAACGTATGTTCACCTTCTCTATTTAGCAGTAAATTCTTATATTCTTATCACACTATAATGCAGGGGTCCCCAACCCCCAGGCCACGGACCAGTACCAGTCCGTGGCCTGTTAGGAACCTGGCTGCACAGCAGGAGGTGAGTGGCGGGCAAGTCAGCAAAGCTTCATCTGTATTTACAGCCACTCCCCATCACTCGCATTACTGCCTGAACTCCACCTCCTGTCAGATCAGTGGTGGCATTAGATTCTCATAGGAGTGCGAACCCTACTGTGAACTGCGCATGCAAGGGATCTAGGTTGCACACTTCTTATGAGAATCTAATGCTTGATGATCTGAGGTGGAGCTGAGGCGGTGATGCTAGTGCTGGGGAGCGGCTGCAAATACAGATTATCATTAGCAGAGAGGTTTGACTGCACAGAGACCATAATAAATCAATTGCTTGCAGACTCATATCAAAACCCTATCAGTGAGTGGCAAGTGAAAACCAGCTCAGGGCTCCCACTGATTTTGCATTATGGTGAGTTGTATAATTATTTCATTATATATTACAATGTAATAATAATAGAAATAAAGTGCACAATAAATGTAATGTGCTTGAACCATTCTGAAACCATTCCCCCCTCTGTTGGTCTGTGGAAAAATTGTCTTCCACAAAACCAGTCCCTGGTGCCAAAAAGGTTGGGGACTTTTGCTATAATGAATTATAAATTTTCAAAATCTAATGCAATTTTACTAATATTTTTCTCATTGTAGTTTTTATTTTTTATATAAGAACTAGTTGTAGATTCCATTCCAAATGGTGAATTAGCCTAGCATACTAGACATAGTCTGCTGTTTTGCAAATATGGGTCCAGTTATATTCCCAAGAAAGAAATTCAAAAAGAAGCTTACCCATGTCATCTTATTTTTAAATATATCATGTTTTCATTGGAGTTCAAAGCAGTCTTTAACTGCTTGCCTTTTCTTTGCTCTAGATACAAATTTTTCTTCAATTATATATACCCTAGTTGATTATGCAATTGTATGTTTCTTGTAATTGCCTCTACATTTATATTAGTATAATCTTCCTCTGTGTTACCACAGAAAAATTTGAGAAATAGCCCCCCCCCAAAAAAATCTTACCTTTAAAATACTCCACAATAAATAGAGAAAGAACCACAACTTTAGGTTTTCTAGTTATTGAATTTTAGTTCTCCTATTTTTAGTAACATCTCTCCAAATCCTTGTATGAAAGGGCTATAAAATGTGAAGTATTATTACCACAACTTATAGCAACAAACTACCTCAACATAGGTATAATCAAAAGGAAAATTTTTATAAGCACATTCATATTCAGAGATCTTGTGATATAAGCCAACCCTTGTGGGGGTATTATTTTCAAACATAACAGGTTGACATTATATAAATACACACTGCTGGATATTGAAATATCAAAAAAGGAAAAAGTACTAATAGTAGTACAGCACACTATTATGAGTATTCACATTTATCCACACATCTTTAGAGAATTATTTCTAGTTACATATTACAGACTTTAGCAAAGATTTAGTGATTTATTTAATATCAATATTAGGTTTTGACATTAATGTCTTAGCAAGCATAGGGAGGCGTGGTCCTAAGACTCACTTCCACTCAACAAAGGGGCTCCAAGGTGAACCTCTTCTCCATTGTTCTGCAGTTTGTTAGATAGACATTTCATATATGTCTGTGTATGTAAATATTCAAAATCCCATGCAACTACATTTATAATTTCTACTCCCAATCTATTTAGCTTTTCCCTTTATTGTTGTTTCTACTTTTGATGATGACATTTTTATTTTGTGAGGTAAGTTCTTTCTTTTTAAATGTCCCACTTTGCCATCCACTTCTCCTTTATGCATCTTCTATAGATATGATTGGGATTTTGCAGCATTTCTGATTTCTTTCTATTTTCCACTCTCCTCAATGCTACCTTCCTCACAGTTCATCTCTGGATTGTAACCAACTTTTACTTTCTCCTTTCAAATGTCAGGTTTCTAAGCTTTCCATTCTCTTTGCTTAACAAGAGGTTTTTAGTATGTGTGGTGTACTGTGAGATGTTGTTTCACAATATTTAGGGCCCAAATGCCATCATTCTTGGAACCTTATGTTGTCTCTCTCTCAAGTTGGTCAGCTTGATAATCTTACATCTCTTCTTCCTATTAGGTTATGTAGGTAAAATCTATTGGCTGCTTTTGAATTTCTCTCCTTTCTAGACTTCTAAAATGAGATGCATATAATTATAGGGTGCATCATTTCATATTTAATACTCTTAGCAATTTTTTTCTAAAGAGATTTACCTATGGGAGAGTGGGAGTGAGGTAAAGAGGAGAGATAGAGAACTAGAGCATGAGACAGAGACACAAATATAATATATCTTGGGAGGAGCATTAAGGTGGCATATAAGGACAGTCACTATTTAAGAGTAAATATTAGTAAAGCAAGAAACTGTAGTATATGTACTAGTCTAGGCAATAGTAGTATAGGGAACTACTCCCTCCCTTGTTGACAAAAATCACCCAGTCAACCAACCAACCATGCAATAACAAAATAAGCTGTCCCAATTAACATGCTTGGATTTAAGTAGGTAGATACTCAATAAAGGTGAATCAAGACTCTTCATGGTGGTTATAAGAGGCTCAAAGAATTTACTAAGCTAACTTTGTTGCCAACTCTGTCATCTCTCCTTAGATCTCTTGCTCTTTCTTTCTGTTGGCACATGCCAAGGATGCAGTTACTAGAATGCAAGATGAAAGTCTTTAACTACAGTTCTTCAACCTTCTACCCCTAACCCATACAGGGGCTGAGTGATAACCACAATGGGTTTTCAATAAACATTTATAGATAGGAATTATAACTTGCAAAAGAAATTCAGTTAACCTAGTTTGTTTGTTTTGTTGCTTGCTTTTAATAAATTATATTTGGAGAAATCTTATTAGGGGCAACTTTGCTGGCTTTTAAAAGCTTCTATAGGTGTCCTCTTGAGATATGCAGCTAAAATCATTATCTTTCAACAGAAATAAGCTTGGAAAATCTGTTAACACAAGCAAACTAGAAATAAGTGAAAATAGGCATCAAATAAAAAACAAATGCAGGAGATTGGTTCAAGATGGCGGAATAGAAGGATGTGCTCTCACTCCCTCTTGCAAGAGCACTGGAATCACAACTAACTGCTGAACAATAATCGACAGGAAGACACTGGAACTCACCAAAAAGGATACCCCTCATCCAAAGATAGAAGAGAAGCCACAGTGAGGTGGTAGGAGGGGTGCAATCACAATGAAATCAAATCCCATAACTGCTGGGTGGATGACTCACAAACTGGAGAACACTTATACCACAGAAGCCCACCCACTGGAGTGAAGGTTCTGAGCCCAACGTCAGGCTTCCTGGGGGTCCAGCAATGGGAGGAGTAATTCCCAGAGAATCAGACTTTGATGGCTAGCAGGATTTGATTGCAGGACTTTGACAGGACTGGGGGGAAAGAGAGACTCCACTCTTGGAGGGCACACATAAAGTAGTGTGTACATCAGGACCCAGAGGGAAAGAGCAGTGACTCAATAGGAGACAGAACCAGACCTACCTGCTAGCATTGGAGGATCTCCTGCAGAGGCAGGGGACAGCTCTGACTCACCAGGGGGCAAGGACACTGGCAGCAGAAGTTCTGGGAAGTACTCCTGAGCATGAGTGTCCCAGAGTCCGCCGTTAGCCCCACCAAAGAGCCTGTAGGCTCCAGTGCTGGGTTGCCTCAGGCCAAACAACCAACAGGGAGTGAACTCAGCTCCACCCATCAGCAGACAAGCAGATTAAAGTTTTACTGAGTTGTGCCCACCAGAGCAACACCCAGCTCTACCCACCACCAGTCCCTCCCGTCAGGAAGCTTGCACAAGCCTCTTAGATAGCTTCATCCACCAGAGGACAGACAGCAGAAGCAAGAAGAACAACAATCCTGCAGCCTGTGGAACGAAAACCACAATCACAGAAAGATAGACCAAATGAAAAGTCAGAGAACTATGTACCAAATGAAGGAACAAGATAAAAACCCAGAAGAACAACTAAATGAAGTGGAGATAGGCAAGCTTTCAGAAAAAGAATTCAGAATAATGATAGTGCAGATGATCCAGGACCTCGGAAAGAGAATGGAGGCAAAGATCGAGAAGATACAAGAAATGTTTAACAAAGACCTCGAAGAATTAAAGAACAAACAAACAGAGATGAACAATACAATAACTGAAATGAAAAATACACTAGAAGGAATCAATAGCAGAATAACTGAGGCAAAAGAATGGATAAGTGACCTGGAATACAGAATGGTGGAATCCGCTGCTGTGGAACAGAATAAAGAAAAAGGAATGAAAAGAAATGAAGACAGCCTAAGAGACCTCTGGGACAACATTAAATGCACCAACATTCACATTATAGGGGTCGCAGAAGGAGAAGAGAGAGAGAAAGGACCAGAGAAAATATTTGAAGAGATTATAGCTGAAAACTTCCCTAATATGGGAAACAAAATAGCCACCCAAGTCCAGGAAGTGCACAGAATCCCAGACAAGATAAACCCAAGGAGAAACATGATGAGACACATAGTAACCAAACTAACAAAAATTAAAGGCAAAGAAAAATTATTAAAAGTAGCAAGGAAAAAACAACAAATAACATACAAGGGAACTCCCATAAGGTTAATAGCTGATTTCTCAGCAGAAACTCTACAAGCCAGAAGGGAGTGGCACAATATATTTAAAGTAGACCCATATATATGCTGTCTACAAGAGACCCACTTCAGACCTAGGGACACATACAGACTGAAAGTGAGGGGATGGAAAAACATATTTCATGCAAATGGAAATCAAAAGAAAGCTGGAGTAGCAATACTCATATCAGATAAAATAGACTTTAAAATAATGTTACAAGAGACAAGGAAGGACACTACATAATGATCAAGGGATAAATCCAAGAAGAAGATATAACAATTATAAATATATATGCACCCAACATAGGAGCACCTCAATGCATAAGGCTAACAAGTATAAAAGAGGAAATCAATGGTAACACAATAATAATGGGGGACTTTAACACCTCACTTACACAGATGGACAGACCATCCTGACAGACAATTAATAAGGAAACACAGCTTTAAATGACACAATAGACCAGATAGATTTAATTGATATTTATAGAACATTCCATCTGAAAGCAGCAGATTACACTTTCTCCTCAAGTGCACATGGAACAGTCTCCAGGATAGATCACATCTTGGGTCACAAATAAAGCCTCAGTAAATTTAAGAAAATTGAAATCGTATCAAGCACCTTTTCCGACCACAATGCTATGAGATTAGAAATAAATTACATGGAAAAAAACATTAAAAAAACAAACACCTGGAGGCTAAACAATACGTTACTAAATAACCAAGAGATCACTGAAGAAATCAAAGAGGAAATCTTACTAAATAACCAAGAGATCACTGAAGAAATCAAAGAGGAAATCAAACCATACTTAGAGATAAATGACAATGAAAACATGATGATCCAAAACCTATGGGATGCAGCAAAAGCAGTTCTAAGAGGGAAGTTTATAGCAATACAATCCTACCTCAAGAAACAAGAAACATCTCAAATAACCAATCTAACCTTACACCTAAAGGACTAGAGAATGAAGAACAAACAAAACCCAAAGTTAGTATAAGGAAATAAATCATAAAGATCAGAGCAGAAATAAATGAAATAGAAACAAAGAAAACAATAGCAAAGATCAATAAAACTAAAAGCTGTTTTTTTGAGAAGATAAACAAAACTGATACACCCTTAGTAGACTCATCAAGAAAAAGAAGGAGATTCTACTGAAAAAGCTCTTCACCAACATCACCTACTTCTCTCCCATAACTCGGTTAGACTTCAGCTCAAATGTCACTTCCTCCAGGAGATCCTCCCTGTCTCCTGTCTTCCTCTCTTCACCAGCCTGATGGGGCCGTGGTAGGCCTATCCCAGGATCCCCAAGGACCTTGTAGGTTACGTTAAGGCATTTACTCTTCTTTCTAGAAGAGAATAGGGAGCCACCAAATTGTTGCCAGCCAGGAAAGATAAGATCAAATATGCTGGTAGATCTGGGGCTCAGAGAAGTTTGAACAGCAACAAGCAGCTTACTTGGGACACAGATGACCCTTGCTCAACAAACAGTGGCCTCATCCTAACTCTCCAGAGTACCTACAGTAATTCCCTATGGTACTGTTTTCCAGAATGGGGCATGACTATCACTGGGGGCTCTAGGAATAATTTTAGTGGCAAATAACCAAATACTTTTTCAAAGATTAACATATTTATTTCAATGGGGATTCAAAAATAAAACTTGCATTCTAAAAAAAAAATAGAAAAAGAGGGAGAGGACTCAAATCAATAATATTAGAAATGAAAAACGAGAAGTTACAATGGACACCACAGAAATACAAAGCATCATAAGAAACTACTACAAGCAACTCTATGCCAATAAAATGGACAACCTGGAAGAAATGGACAAATTCTTAGAAAGGTATAACCTTCTAAAACTGAACCAGGAAGAAATAGAAAATGTGAACAGACCAATCACAAGTAATAAAATTGAAACTGTGATTAAAAATCTTCCAACAAGGGCTTCCCTGGTGGTGCAGTGGTTGAGAGTCCACCTGCCGATGCAGGGGAAGCGGGTTTGTGCCCCGGTCCAGGGAGATCCCACATGCCACGGAGCGGCTAGGCCCGTGAGCCATGGCCACTGAGCCTGTGCATCCAAAGCGGGTGCTCCGCAACGGGAGAGGCCACAACAGTGAGAGGCCCACGTACCGCCAAAAAAAAAAAAAAAAAAATCTTCCAACAAATAAAAGTCCAGGACCAGATGGCTTCACAGGTGAATTCTATCAAACATTTAGAGAGGAGATAACAAGCATCCTTCTCAAACTCTTCCAAAAAATTGCAGAGGAAGGAACACTCCCAAACTCAATCTATGAGGCCACCATCACCCTGATAGCAAAACCAGAC
>NC_041221.1:89800231-89812628 GCF_002837175.3 Physeter macrocephalus | reverse complement strand
TCAAGTGGGATTTATACCAGGGATGCAAGGATTCTTCAATATACGCAAATCAATCAATATGATACACCATATTAACAAATTGAAGAAAAAAAACCATATGATAATCTCAGTAGATGCAGAAAAAGCTCTTGACAAAATTCAACACCCACTCAGGATAAAAACTCTCCAGAAAGTGGGCATAGAGGAACCTACCTCAACATAATAAAGGCCATATACAACAAACGCACAGCAAACATCATTCTCAATGGTGAAAAACTGAAAGCATTTCCTCTAAGATCAGGAACAAGACAAGGATGTCCACTCTCACCACTGTTATTCAACATAGTTTTGGAAGTCCTAGCCTCGGCAATCAGAGAAGAAAAAGAAATAAAAGCAATACAAATTGGAAAAGAGAAGTAAAACTGTCACTGTTTGTAGATGACATGATACTACACATAAATAATCCTAATGATGCCACCAGAAAATTACTAGAGCTAATCAATAAGTTTGGTAAGGTTGCAGGATACAAATTAATGCACAGAAATCTCTTGCATTCCTATACACCAACAACGAAAGATCAGAAAGAGAAATTAAGGAAACAATCCCATTCACCATTGCAAAGAAAAGAATAAAATACCTAGGAATAAACCTACCTAAGGAGCTAAAAGACTTGTACTCAGAAAACTATAAGACGCTGTTGAAAGAAATCAAAGATGACACAAACAGATGGAGAGATATATCATGTTCTTGGATCGGAAGAATCAATATTGTGAAAATGACTATATTACCCAAAGCAATCTACAGATTCAATGCAATCCCTACCAAATTACCAATGGCATTTTTTACAGAACTAGAACAAAAAAATCTTTAAAATTTAAATCTTAAAATCTTAAATTTAAATCTTAAATTTTAAATCTTTAAATCCAATCTTAAAATGGAAACTCAAAAGACCCCGAATAGCCAAAGCAATCTTGAGGGAAAAAAATGGAGCTGTAGGAATCAGACTCCGTGACTTCAGATTATACTACAAAGCTACAGTAATTAAGACAATATAGTACTGGCACAAAAACAGAAATGTAGATCAATGGAATAGGATAGAAAGCCCAGAGATAAACCCACACACCTATGCTCAACTACTGTATAACAAAGGAGGCAAAGATATACAATGGAGAAAAGACAGTTTCTTCAATAAGTGGTTCTGGGAAAACTGGACAGCTACATGTAAAAGAATGAAATTAGAACACTCCCTAATACCGTACACAAAAATAAACTCAAAATGGATTCAAGACCTAAATTTAAGGCCAGACACTATAAAATCTTAGAGGAAAACATGGGAAGAACACTCTTTAACATAAATCACAGCAAGATCTTTTTTGATCCATCTCGTAGAGTAATGGAAATAAAAACAAAAATAAACAAATGGGACCTAATGAAACAAAAACTTTTGCACAGCAAAGGAAACTATAAACAAGATGAAAAGACAACCCTCAGAATGGGAGAAAATATTTGCAAATGAATCGACGGACAAAGGATTAATCTCCAAAAGAGAAACAACTCATGAAGCTCAATATTAAAAAAATAAACAACCCAATCAAAAATGGGCAGAAGACCTAAACAGACATCTCTCCAAAGAAGACATACAGATGGCCAAGAAGCACATGAAAAGCTGCTCAACATCACTAATTATTAGAGAAATGCAAATCAAAACTACAGTGAGATATCACCTCACACCAGTTAGAGTGGGCATCATCAGAAAATCTACGAACAATAAATGCTGGAGAGGGTGTGGAGGAAAGGGAACCCTATTGCACTGTTGGTAGGAATGTAAATTGATGCAGCCACTGTGGAGAGCAGTATGGAGGTTACTTAAAAAACTAAAAATAGAATTACCATATGACTCAGCAATCCCACTACTGGGCATATACCCAGAGAAAACCATAATTCAAAAAGACACATGCACCTGAATGTTCATTGCAGCACTATTTACAACAGCCAGGTCATGGAAGCAACCTAAATGCCCATTGACAGATGAATGGATAAAGAAGATGTGGTACATATACACAATGGAATATTACTCAGCCATAAAAAGGAATGAAATTTGGTCATTTGTAGAGATGTGGATGGACCTAGAGACTGTCATACAGAGTGAAGTAAGTCAGAAAGAGAAAAACAAATATTGTATATTAATGCATATATGTGGAATCTAGAGAAATGGTACAGATGAACTGGTTTGCAAGACAGAAATAGAGACTCAGATGTAGAGAACAAACCTATGGACAGCAAGGGGGGAAAGCGGGGGTGGGGGTGGGGGTGGTGGGATGAATTGGGAGATTGGTATTGACATGTATTCACTAATAAGAACCTGCTGTATAAAAAATAAAATAAAATAAAAACAAATGCAAGTATTCTAGATATATAGTGTGACTATTCTGCTTTATCTCCCATAAAATCTGCTCTTCACACGCTTTATGACCTCTTTGGGGTGTTGGTTTTCATGAATAAAAATGTTACTTTAAAAAAACAAATTTCTTTGCTCTAATTAAGGAAAATGAAAGCTTTCTGTTACAATTTATATTGTTAAAATTTTGACATTTTCTAATGGCATAAAACAAGTTCTTTTTTTTTTTTTTTTTTTTTTGGGCCTCTCACTGCTGTGTCCTTTCCCGTTGTGGAGCACAGGCTCCAGACACGCAGGCTCAGCGGCCATGGCTCACAGGCCCAGCCACTCCACGGCATGTGGGATCTTCCCGGACCAGGGCACGAACCCGCATCCCCTGCATTGGCAGGCGGACTCTCAACCACTGCGCCACCAGGGAAGCCCAACAAGTTCTATTTTTAACAAAGTCCTATATTAGAAAAGTGCTTGAGATTTCCACGTTCTAGTGAAGTTTGAGTTTTTGTAATTATTTGATACCAAAAATTGTGGTGTAATAAGATAACTTTGGTTGTCTCTGGTTCCATTGTAAATAGTAATTGACCTCTAGAAATAAACCTACCTAAGGAGCTAAAAGACTTGTACTCAGAAAACTATAAGACATATAATTCTATTTCTAGAATTATATGCACCCAGAATAACATGACTAGTGATTAAAATTTTATTTATTTATTTAGTTACTTAAAGGTGGAGATGGGAAATTTTTAAAATAATATGTATTTATTTATTTATTTTGGCTGTGTTGGGTCTTAGTTGCGACATGTGGGCTCTTAGTTATGGCATGCATGCAGGATCTAGTTCCCTGACCAGGGATCGAACCCGGGCCCCCTGCATTGGGAGTGTGGAGTCTTACCCACTGGACCACCAGGGAAATCCCAATTAAAATTTTTAAAAGTTAATAATTATTAAACCTTCATACATAATAGAAATCATCATTTCTGGGCAACAGAATCTTTAGGGTAAAACAGTCAATTAGGATTTACCTACATCAAAAATACTTGAAAGGACCCTTTAATCTGGACCTTTATGAACACTACAAAATTGTTGAGAATGACTAAGGTATATAACTGTACTTAAGAACAATAAATGATAAAGGTCATAGAATTCTGATCTCCATGTTCAATTATTTCTCATTAAGGAACTAATGATTACCCTAGACAGTCTAGCTAAGGGTACTGTCTCTGCTATAAACCCCAATTTTTTTTCTTCCCTAGTTTACATAGTTTAAAAATATAGGTATATATATATGTATGTATACATACATATATTTATCTCTTATAGCATAAGATATATTTTCTTCTTGCATCAGGGCCTTTAATAAAGTTTTTGAAATATGCAATTACAAATGCTCAGAATTCACCTCAAAGAAAGTCTTATTTTGGAAATTTTGCTTTTTTCAAAATAGTTCCTATTCAATTTTCTAAAAGGAATGGCTATTTTATGCTGCAACTCTAGGTCTTGTTCTATTCAAAGCATTCTGGGCCTATGTTCATTCTGTTAATGGTTATTGAACACCTATAATGAACAGGCATTGGGTTAGATACTATGGATGCAATAGTGAATTGGACATCATCCCAGCCCCAGGGGAACTTACATGTTAGGGGTGAGTACAAACAAACAAAAAGGAAATAGCCATATAGTAGAGAGCTGGGATTGGGGTAAAAAGAGAATGCTATGGAAACAAATAAGAAGAGCATCTAGTCCGGTGTTCATGGATCAAAAAGGGCTTCCCAGGAGAAGAAGCCATGATATTGAACCCTGAAGAGTGAGTAAGACTCAGCCAAATCAGGTGGAGAGGAAGAGTGGAAAGACTCCTTCAGGAAGATGAGATAGCATGCAGGCTTTTAAACTAAGTTTTCTCTTCATAAATAATTTTTGTACACTGTGGTGATAAGAATGTTGTTTTTAACAACTCCTAGCAGGGAAGAGTCACTACTTGTTTTGTGTTAGTGCTAAAACTGATACCTTTGTATGGAGATACATGAAGCATTTTTACTGTTCCCTCACCTCTCCAGCCCAGTAACAGCAGCTAGCTGGACTAATCACTTGCATACAATACAATGAAGGCAAACGTACATGTATGAGCTTGCTTGTACCTACCTAACAGGTCTACTCATTAATAAGCTGCACAAAATAAAAGAACACTTGGAAGAAATATGCCTGCTAACAGTTACAATGTGTTTGGCTGCAAGTAGCAACAGCAACAAAAATCCAACCTAAATTGGTTAAACAATTATGACATTTATTTTATATAACTGGTTAAGTCAGAAGTAAGGCAGGCTTCTTGTTATCAAATGGCTGGTGTGAAGTCATTGAGGATCCAGGTTTTTTTCTACCTCTGTGCTCTAGCATACACAGCATCAGCTTCATCCTATTCCTGTTTCTCTCCCTTGTGGTTACTGCCAGGGCTATATGATTTCTTGTTCACATCCAACAGGAGAGAGTGAGATCCCCGACCTCAAGTACGGGATCATATGGAATCAAGTTGTTCCCTTCAGTCTAATCTGTGTACCTTAGGACACATCCTACCTTAGACCAAAAGCAGTTTTGAGAGTTACACAATTTTCTATTTACTCAGTGGCGAGGTAAGCTTAGAGAGGGTGAGGAGTCAGGAGCTCCTCTCCTGAGTCATGGAGGGGAGACATGGATACCTAAAGAAAACCATCCTTCTGTTAGGAAGGATGAAGGGAGACTGGATGTGGGATAGATGAACAACAGTGTGTTCAAGCAACTTGTTTGCTACTTCTTCATATTTGCTTAATTTAAATTCAGTCTCCTGACCAGAGAAAAAAATACTTCTATATGTTTGGGAAAAGGGCATGATTCTAATGGACTCTAACTCTTTGAACTATACGTGGATTGGTAATTAGGCAGAGATGAAGTAAATGTTGAGTTGTGGAGACCACTATTTTATCTTTCCTTTCCTTCGCTTCCTGAATTGTACTTTTGAATTTCTACATTGGTTTTTGTGGTCCACATTTACTATAGAGTAGAAAGAAATTGCAGACATTTATTTTGCTGTAAAAGTATTTTTAGATGTTTTGTGGGCTGTGTATCAATTACTGTATAACATAGAGTTAGGAAGGAATGTGCAAAATATATTTAGCAACCTTTTATAATATTTTAAGAGCATTTGATTCTGACACATGCTATATAATTTATAGAGATGCAGGTTACATCATTATAAGGTTACATATTGGGAAATCTACAAAAAAAATCTTAACAAAAATACCTTCTTGAAACACAGACTGAGGAATGTTCCTTCAAAGGAAAGATATGTGGTGATTGCTCAGGTTTTTCTTTTTTTCCCCCTTCTTTATTTTTTATTTATTTATTTTTGTACTTCCTATGCAAATATAGTTTTGTGGCTTCTCATCATGACAAGTAGATGACTGAAACACAAGGAGTTTTTGTCTATTGAATGACTGACCCTTATTTTTTTATTCAGGACTATTCTTTCACTATGGCTACACAGGGTGGAGTGATATGCTTGCTAGAGGTTGGGCGAGGATAAACATAGTCTCCTATGGAAGTGGCAGAGTGCAATTGCATAAGAAAATGCCAAAGTTTTTTTTGTTGTTTTCTTTTTTTGTTTTGTTTTGTTTTGGCTGCGTTGAGTCTTTGTTGCTGTGTGTGGGCTTTCTCTAGTTGTGGCGAGTGGGGGCCACTCATCCTTGTGGTGCGCGGGCTTCTCATTGTGGTGGCTTCTCCTGTTGTGGAGCATGGGCTCTAGGAGTGCGGGCTTCAGTAGTTGCAGCACGCGGGCTCAGTAGTTGCAGCCCGCAGGCTCAGTATTTCAGCACGTGGGCCCTAGAGCGCGTGGGCTTCAGTAGTTGTGGCGCCCAGGCTCTAGAGTGCAGGCTCAGTAGTTGTGGAGCACAGGCTTAGTTGCTCTGCGGCATGTGGGATCTTCCTGGACCAGGGATCGAACCCGTGTTCCCTGCACTGGCAGGCTGATTCTTAACCACTGCGCCACTGGGGAAGTCCCACAAAAGGTTTTTTTTGCAAGTTTGTTCAGGGTAAACTTTAATGGACAGAAGGGAGAATAAAATTAATAGGTTGAAACTAAAAAAATTATGATTTCTATCTAATATTTGAATAGTGATATATTTTTCAGAGTGTTTTTGTACACGTTATCTCACATAATGGAGTAATCCTGGGATATGAGAAGGGTGGTAATGTTACAAGCATCTGGCAGATTAGGTAATCAATATATATATGAAGGTTAAATGAATTTGTCAGCAATCTCAGACTTAAGAATGAGGTTCATGAACTTAAACTTTTTGTTTCTTTTCTCTGTGTGTGTGTGTACATTTTCTAGTAAATATTTTACTTGTCCCTCTTTTTTTTCAAGAAAGAAAACAAAACAAAATACAAGGAAAACAAAAGAAAAAGAGAGTTGAAAAAAACTCCTGCTATGTTTTTTTAAAAATTGCTTCTAATATTCTCCTATTATCTTTTTAAAAAATTAATTAGTTAATTTTTGGCTGTGTTGGGTCTTCATTTCTGTGCACGGGCTTTCTCTAGTTGTGGCGAGTGGGGGTTACTCTTTGTTGTGGTGCATCGGCTTCTCATTGCAGTGGCTTTTCTTGTTGCGGAGCATGGGGTCTAGTGTGCGGGCTTCAGTAGTTGTGGTGCATGGGCTCTAGAGTGCAGGCTCAGTAGTTGTGGTGCACGGGCTTAGTTGTTCAGTGGCGTGTGGGATCTTCCCAGATCAGGGCTCGAACCTGTGTCTCCTGCATTGGCAGGTGGATTCTTAGCCACTGCGCCACCAGGGAAGTCCCATCCCTGCTATGTTAAATATACATAATAATTTTTAAAGGCTAAATTTTTGCTAGATTATGAGCTCTTACAAGGTATCAATTGTCAATTTCTAGAAATTGAATGACTTCAAATACTTATAAAAATACCCTTTAAAATACAATATTTTCATTTTTACTCTTCATTTTTCTATCAGGCAGGGGTCTCACATATCCAGTTTAATCTCTTTCAAGTGTTTTTCTTATGCTTATGCTCTTATCCTCTTACTTCCCACTCTCCCAAACCTAAACTCACCCCTCTTATGAGGGTGTTTGTGGCTGAAATTACTTGTGAAGCCTCCACTCAAGGCCTGGAGACCATTAATGGACCCTCTCGTATTATTTAGAGGCACCTATTTAGGAAAATACATTCAGGGGAAGGATTATTGCTAGGAGTCTTTGAAATCGTATATGTCACATGGTGGTTTACCCATTCCTGGTAATGCTCCCAGATACAGTCTTAAGAATTTGATGGTTGACACATAGTTGCCTCTCGATAAACAGCTATAGATAACTATTGAGTTTGCTTCTGGGGTGACTGAGTTGCATGATTTCGTGCTTTCTGAATACAAAATAAGTCTTTGAGTAAGGTATGCTTTTTGACAGCTGCTGATAACATGTGAAAGACAATTTAATTCATCTTCAACTAAAGCAGCAGAAAATAAGAAAAGCAAACAGGCTACATCACTACTCCTGCTTATTTGATGAATATCAATAAATATGGATGAAACACCTGAAGGAGCACACGAATGCCTAGTTAGCAAATTTGCCAAGTATGCAGACAATGGGTGTACTGCATGATTATGTTTGTTGAAAATAAGAAAGAAAGATACATAAATAGGGCTAGTGAGAATGAAGATTCAGTGACAGCATCGCATAATGCTTATAAAGTATCTTTCATCTTGGGTAGTTGAAAGCATTTTAAAAGTGTCCTCATGACACCCTTCTGGTGCTAGTAGATGGTAAAGAAATATCGTCTCCATTTAAATTAAAACGGATGCTGCAATGGGAGTTGAAAAGTGAAGTGAACTGCTCAATGTCTCGGTCTCAGAAATGGAGGCTGTGTCTTTCTGTGGCAAGTGTATTGTGTCATTTGCCCCCAAGCAATCTTTTTCTAGCTCTGTATAAATTATCTACCTGGCAAAAAGAAGACTGAATCTGGGAGCAAAAATATACTTCTGTGGGTGTAATTGTATTCGTGGCCAAATAGAATTTGGACTTCTTCCATTAGCAGGAATGTCTGGTGGTAGTACTAACTTTAAAACCCTGAGTTGTCAACAAACAGAAGGAGGCTAGCTGAACAGGATTAGAGAGGAAGAAATGGAGAGATGGGATAAATACGCAGGCACATCTGAGGATTTAACCTCAAACTTCCTTGAGGAAGATGAATTTATGGGAGAGATCCTTTCCTTAGGGCTGGGCTCATTTCTTTCTCCTCCCTTCCCCAACTACTTTTCTTGTCCCCTTTTGCGTCTTGGTCTCCCTGAAGTACCAGAAGTCAGAACTGGGGACAACCAGCATCCAGGGCAGGTTTCTTCCTGGTAAGGAGCAGCAGTACTGGCGATATTCCTTCCTCCTGCTGAGGACACTGAACGTTTCCCTGGAGCACCACACTGGGTCATACTTTCATCTCATTTTTTACTTCTCTCACACCTTGCTCACACTGGTCCTTGCTTTTGGCTCAGATAAGCCAGGCATGTTCCAGCCTCAGTCTTTGCACTTTCTGTTTCCTCTATCTGGAATGTTCTTTTAACTCAAATACTATTTTCATGGTATGTCTTTTCTGGCCACTCAGTCTAGATTTAGAGTATCCTGTTTTGCCTGGGACTGAAGATTTCTAGGATGTGGGACTTTAGTTTTAAAACCCGATCAGTCCCAGGCAAACTAAGATGCCTTTGTCACCCTATTTAAACTACAGCTCCTTCTAACTGGCTTCCCTCCTTTACTGTTTCTTTTAGCATTTATCGCCATCTATTATACTCTACATTTTACCTACTTGTTTTTTATCGGTTGCTTTTCTTCGTGCTATCTCCATGAAGGCAAAGATTTTTTCAATTTGCTATTTTTTTCACTGTTGCATCCCTTGTGTCCAGAATGGCTCAAAGTAGGTACTTAGTAACTGTTTTTGAATGAATAAATAAATTAATGAGAATTTTAGGAAGTGTTAGTCATATATGAAGAAATCATATATGTTGGGGATATATTTCCTGAAGTAAATTATTGAATCCATAAAGTTCTTTTTTTTTTATGGCAACTTTATTTTTAGTTTTTTGAGGAACCTTCATACTGGTCTTCATAGTGGCTGCACCAATTTACATTCCCACGTGGTGCCATTTCTACTCCCATCTCATGTGATGAGTCAATCTTTCCTGGTTGAAGAAATTCCCGAGGGAGGAGGTTTATGACAGCTGAGTTACTTTTGGAGGATTTGCCTTTAGGCAGGTAAGGGGAGTTCAGAGGAAGCCTGTCCCTGAATTTTCTGTTTTTTAAAGTACCTACAGCTCAAAATAATCAATATACCAGACCAGCATAGTTTGGGGTGGGGTGTCCTGTCCTGAACTCCTACGATCATATTTTGGGGTGGCGTATTCTGCTACCTTTCAAGTGCTACCACATTAGTATATTTTGTTGTCTTTTCTGACTGGAATCTATAAAGTTCTGGTCAAAGGTAATTTGACTCTCAAAACAAATGCATTATTTCCTAAAGAATGGTACATTTCTTGAGAAATTTAAACTTTGTTGTTCAAAATTTAAAATCAAAGAGTTATTTAGTTTTTAAACTAAATTTTTGTAAAAACAGACTATTAATAGAATGTAGTATACTTAAATATCGTGTTGGTGGATCATTTTTGTGGGTTTAGGTCAACTGATTTTAATCTGTTGGAATGTACTTGTAATGGAAGTTCAGCTAGTTTTAACCCATGTAAGCTTCTCATTTGCCCTGGTGAAAACTTAGGCATATGTTTGATTAACATACATGACAGTCCTTCTCTTAATACCCAGTTATTGTTGACTGGATGGATGACTTCAAAAGGCAAATATACAGAAAACTAAATGAATTTGTAACCTCTCTACTGAACAAGAAATCAGAAGTCATGAGCTGCCATATACTTAGGATGGCATTCTTGGGTATCTGACTACTGATCTTAGACCTAACATGGAAAGCCTGGCTAAGTTGTCTCATTGCTCTATTATTTGAAAGCATTTGGATTGTCTCTCACATGTCCATGTTGGTAAAGTGCTATGGGGAGAACATCGAATCTGGGTGCAGAAACCCTGGGTCCTCATCCCCTTTTCACTTAACTTTTCATGTGGCCTTGCATGATCACTTACCGTCTTGGAACTTGAACCTCATAATCTGTGAAATGAGGATGATAAAGTTCTACCTACCTTACCAGGTTGGTGTAAGCTCAAAATAGGAGTGGAGATGCTTTGAAAATTATTAGGTGCTGTGTAACAATGTAAGGTGAGGTAAGATGAGAGGTGAGATGTTCTCCTGGGGGCATGTGTTGCAGGTGATTGAGCAGCCACTGCTGGATGGTTCTGAGCTTGGCTCTTGGTTCATACTTATCTTCCACCTCATGGGTGAAGGTTCTCCCTTTCACCAATGATATCCAGATAGTACCAGGAATGGAGCCTGCATTTTCCCCTTAGATCTAGAGAGTCACTTAAGTGACTCTCATTGACTCTCATCACTTCATTAATGAAGTCTCATCACTTCATTAATGAAGTCTCATCACTTCATTAATGAAGTCTCCTGACTTCATTGGGGAGCTACTCTAGCGGTTTCTTACAAGGTTTAATCAAGTCACTGTTATAGAAGCAGGTAACCCACTGGGAGCAGGGTTTCTTTCCTTTAAAATAGGCATCAGTCCTCCATTTTCAAACTAGATTCTATCTTGGTAAATTGGTGAATAGCCACAAAAAGCCAAATAATATAGTGGTTAAAATGTACTCTAGAGCTCAGCTGTTTATGATCAAATCCCACCTCTGCCATTTCTGAGATATTTGGCATTGAATAAATGACTTTTTCCATATGTGTCTTGGTCTCCTCTACCTCATAATATGTATGAGAATTAAGAGTTAATAACATAAAGTACTTAGAAGAGCTCCTGGTGTTTAGGGAGTGCTATGTAATTGTTATTATGTTATTATAATTATGTTAATCTAACTGACCCCTCACTTAAATGGGGTGACTTATGCCTCACTCCCAGCCTGGTTTCTGTTATTCTTTTTGTAAGGATCCACCAAGAGCACACTGCTTACACTTCATTTCACTTCCATGAGCTTTAGGACACAATGCAGATTAAGTATTATCTCTAGGGATTGGTACCCTCCTGCCAGTCTCTCCTCTCCCATCAGAAAAATCCACTATGGACTTCAGGTATATTTTTGGATTATTTAAGAGTGATAACATGCAGTACAGGACAATCATGTTCTTACCAATTGTTGCGCCATCTAAGGGAGATTGCTCTGCTTAAAGCAGCACCCTGTTGAGGGTAAAGCCGTATGTATTTTCTTACCCATATCTTGCTATGATGGCATCATCTATTCCGTCTTTATGTCACTGTGGTTGACTCAAGGAAGGACAATAAACTCAGTGCAGCTGGTCTTTAAGCTGTCGAGTGAATGGCCTGGTCATTTTGCAAGGTGATTTTGCAAGTAAGTTCTGTCAAAGTGTGGATGTTTATTTAGGCCAACTTAGATGTTCTATTTGGGTACACCTTACTGAAGATATATGGAGAAAGCAATGGTTATTTTATTAGCAGCAGTAGGGCTGAGTGAGCTGAAGTGATGAGTAAGCAGTCGTTACTTAGAGAGTAAGCTATGAGCAAGCAGAAATCATTCATAAGCAGAAGGCAAAAGACATACTACAGCACAGAGTGAGATAGTTGGCTTGGTAGTGGCTAGAGCAGAAGCACAGGAGCTGGTAACGGAGGGAGATCGACAAAGTCCTTCTGTTGAGGGGGTGATAGGCTAATTAGCTCCCATACCTGCTTTGAGTCTTTCAGTTTTTTTTTTCTTAACATCTTTATTGAAGTATAATTGCTTTACAATGGTGTGTTAGTTTCTGCTTTATAACAAAGTGAATCAGCTATACATATACATATATCCCCATATCTCCTCCCTCTTGCGTCTCCCTCCCACCCTCCCTATCCCACCCCTCTAGGTGGTCACAAAGCAC
>NC_041221.1:89798127-89800126 GCF_002837175.3 Physeter macrocephalus | reverse complement strand
TTAGATTCCATATATATGTGTTAGCATACGGTATTTGTTTTTCTCTTTCTGACTTACTTCACTCTGTATGACAGACTCTAGGTCCATCCACCTCACTACAAATAACTCAATTTCGTTTCTTTTTATGGTTGAGTAATATTCCATTGTATATATGTGCCACATATTCTTTATCCATTCATCTGTGGATGGACACTTAGGTTGCTTCCATGTCCTGGCTATTGTAAATAGAGCTGCAATGAACATTGTGGTACATGAAGTCCTTCAATTTTTGACCTGTTCCAAATTCCAGAGGTCCACCTCATGGCTGTTTCTGGGTTTTCTTGAGATTATGTCAGTGTGCATGCTCACAAAATATCCTTATTAGTTGAGGTAATTTGGATGAGGGTCTGTTCTTTTTCAGCCAAAGAACTTAGGGATCATTTCAGATGCTATTGTGTTTCCTTTACTTATAGAAGGAAAAATAATGAAATTTAAGATCCTGATGGCAGGAAATATATGGCATTTATCATTTTAAGTCCAAATTTAAATCAATTACATAATCATACTAACTTTACTCAAGAAATGTTTTTGAATAAATAAGTGAAAATGACCATTATTAATTTTTCCCTTTTTATTTATTGAGGGATATTTCTCATACAATAAAATACACATATTTTAAGTGTCCAGTTTGATGAGTTTGATATTTGGGTTCACATGTATAAGCACCACCACAATCAAGATAAAAAACATTTCCATAATCTCCAAAAGTTTCCTATGTCCCTTTTCAGTCACTCTCCCAACCCTTAAGAGGGGATCACTTTCTGATATCTGTCACCACATATCATCTATTCTTGGACTTCAGATGAAAGAAATCATACAACAGATATTCTTATGTATTCTGTTTCATTTGTTCAATGTAATGTTTTTGAGATTCATCCATGCTGTGTGTTTCAGAAATCATTCTTTTTTATTGCTATATTAGTATTCCATTGTATGAATACAGCATAATTTATTTATTTTTTCTCCTGTTGATGGATATTGGATTGTTTCCAATTTGGGGGTTGTGAGTATTCCTATATAAGTCTTTTTGTGGATATATGTTTTACTTTCTCTTGAGTAAATAGCTGGAGTGAAATCACTGGATGACAGTGTAGATGTATGTTTACCTTCACAAGCAACTATCAACCCGTTTCGCAAGGTGGTTATACCATCTATACCTCTATGGGCAGAGAATGAGCATTCCAGTTGTTCTACATCTTTGCTACATTTTGCATTGTCATTTTTTAAAAATTGAGGTAAAACTGGTATGTAACATTATATGTTTCAGGTGTACAACATTATATTTGATATCTGTATACACTACAAAGTGATCACCACCAAAGGTCTAGTTACCATCCGTCACCATACAAATGACTCCTTCACCCATTTTGTCCACCCCCAACCCTTTCCCCTCTGGTAACCACCAGTCTGTTCTCTGTATCTATAGGTTTGTTTTCATTTCTTTTGTTTGTTTTGTCTGTTTTTAGATTCCACATATGAGTGAAATCATATGTTGTTTGTCTTTCTCTAACTCGTTTTACTTAATACCCTCAAGGTGTACCTATTTTGGCAAGATTTCATTCTTTTTCCCTAAAAATTCATAGTGTTGTGCACTTAAAAAATACTTTTTTAGTGACCCTTTGCATACCTTCTTCTGTGAAGTGTTTAAATCTTTTGCACATTTTTTATTAGGTTATTTGTCTTTTTATTGTTAATATACAAGAGTTTTTATATACCCGAAGTCCTTTTCAGATATATGTACTGTAACTATTTTTTTCCTAGTCATTGGTTTGCTTGTTCATTTTCTTTCTTTTTTTTTTTTTTTTTTTTTTTTTTTGTTGTGCGGTACGCGGGCCTCTCACTGTTGTGGCCTCTCCCGTTGCGGAGCACAGGCTCCAGACGCGCAGGCTCAGCAGCCATGGCTCACGGGCCCAGCCGCTCCACGGCATGTGGGATCCTCCCGGACCGGGTCATGAACCCA
>NC_041221.1:89758331-89798117 GCF_002837175.3 Physeter macrocephalus | reverse complement strand
GCGGAGCACAGGCTCCGGACACGCAGGCTCAGCGGCCATGGCTCACGGGCCCAGCCGCTCCACGGCATGTGGGATCCTCCCGGACCGGGTCATGAACCCACATCCCCCACATCGGCAGGCGGACCCCCAACCACTGCGCCACCAGGGAAGGGCTGCTTGTTCATTTTCTTAATGATTTTTTTGAAAACCAATAAGAAAACCATTTGAGCAGACATTTAAAATTTTAAGATTGTGAATGTTTCTCAAAAACTTTTTTGGACAGTTTATTATATGAATCAGAGTAATCATTTTTAGGCATCTCTGAGTAAAATATTTCAGGGAAATCAGCTTTCCTGAAAATACCTTTTAAAAAAAATTTGGAAAGTCAGATTTTAGTTTGGAATTAAGAACACAAATTGTCTATGTGATGTCTATATTCTCTAACAATTGTGACACTAACTCATCAGTTGTGTTTGGTACATTCTGGTGGTTGTTAAAAGAGTTCTCTTTTTTTAGTCATGGGACCATATTCAAGGAAGCAAGATTGTATGCCATACATAGAACATAAATGAAAGATGTCCTTTTAGCAAACAGAGGTATGGTTTTTAATGTGAAGAGGTTTTATTTTTTAATATTAGTTTGATTTTAAAATGAAATAAAATTACAGTAAGTCCCCTACATACGAACCTTCAAGTTGCAAACTTTCAAAGATGTGACTGTGCATTTGCATGTTAGTTCACGTGTCTGGCGTACATTATCACGTGCGTGCATCCTCTACAAGTGGTTGTGCTTTTGTGTACTTTATTGTACAGTACTGTACAGAGTACAGTAGTACAGTATCTTTATTTCAAGCCCAGGATATCGGAAGTAAGTTTAAAAGCAGCAGCGATGTAGCTGGTACTGTATAGCCGATTGTGTTAGTTGGGTACCTAGGCTAACTTTGTTGGACGTACGAACGTGCTCTTGGAATGGAACTCGTTCCTATGTAGGGGACTTACTGTAATCGCATTTTCTATTTAAAATGTGGAGCACATCAAATCATTGCCATCTTGAAGTAAATCATTTACTTTCTCACTTAAATAACTATCTTCCAGATTTGAATTTTTACCCATTGGTTTCTAAAGTACCAAAGTGATATTTGTTCTTAATATATATGTGCAAAGCAAAATTTCCCTGATCTATTCATTGGCTCATATGTAGTCACATTAACATTACTGCTCAAATTATGGCGGCTTTGGGCATATGTCCTAAGAAACTGAAGAAAGTAAAGTCCTATATTTAGGACACCTTAAAAATCAGCTTTTCTGAAGATGCCTAATTTTTTTGAAAAAGATTTACAGATATAGATCACATGCCAGTCAAGAGCATGGCATTTGGAGCAGAATGGGTTTGAATTTCAGCTCTACTATTCACTGGCTGTGTAACCTTTGGCAAATTACTCATACTTTCTGTGCCTCAGTTTTCTTACCTGTAAAATAGGGAAAAGAGCAGTAACCATCTCACAGTGTTGTGAGAGAGAAATGTAAAGTGCTGAGAACAGTCTGGCACATAGGAGGCACTCTGTGTTAGCTGTTATTGCTGTTATTATTATTATTCTCCCCCACAGGAAGTTGTGAGGGTTCTTGAGTGTGCCTACTAGCTTCATAAATAACACATCATGTGTTATTTTGGCTGTTTCGACACTGCAGATATACTCTGATTTTTAGCTTCCCTCTGCTTAGCATGCTTTCTCTAGTCTCAGATGGCTGACCATCCTTCGACTGGAAAAGCTCCTCTACACCTTCTGTTTGATGCTATACGTGAACACAGATGCTTCTGAGTGTTCCACAATCTTCCAGAGACCTGGCTATTAGTTTTTTTGTGTGTGTGTGGTATGCGGGCCTCCCTCTGCCGTGGCCTCTCCCGTTGCGGAGCACAGGCTCCGGACGCGCAGGCTCAGCGGCCATGGCTCACGGGCCCAGCCGCTCCGCGGCATGTGGGATCCTCCCAGACCGGGGCTCGAACCCGGTTCCCCTGCATCGGCAGGCGGACGCGCAACCGCTGCGCCACCAGGGAAGCCCCATGGCTATTAGTTTTATCAAAATTTACTAAAGCTTCCTGGATAACACAAGGTAAGAAAAACAGAGCTAATAACTTGACATTTGTACTACAGGAATTCTGGGTTCCAGTAAAAACAACAAAAAGCCACAACAAAACATGCAACTCCCCACACCCTACTCCACCAACTCTAAATAAAATATAAGTTGAGGAAAGAGCGTATGAAACTAGAATAGCTTGGGATGCCAAAGGGTGCTGCAGGATGGCAGGTGCTGTGGGGAAGAACTTGGAGTAAGATTTTTCTAGCAGAAGCAGAACACACACACAAAATCAGCAAATATTCACCCTCCAAAAGAGGGAGGGTCCTATATGAGTGAGGACTGCTGAGGGCAGGACTGAGAACAAGTAGGACAAGGCATTAGGGTTTTGGGAAGCAGTGAGAACGATTGTGGAAAGATGCAGTGGAAGATAGTAAAGAAAATACCTGTCACAGTAACAGCAGACGGCAGATTCCTTGATCTAAGAAACTGGGAAAGCACCCTTACCTCTCTTCTCACATCCACCAGGTTCTCTTGATAATAGGTAAGCCAAGAAAAAGAAACTCATTCAATTATGAATAAAAAAAGTAAAAGTGCTACATCCACATAGGTAAGGAATTACAAGTGAGCTTGGCAATGGAAGAAAACTCACTAGAAAACAGCACCACAATCAGAAGAAAATTGCAAACGATGTTCTTAGAAAGGAAAATGTGTGTATATGTATATATATATAATATATATATTATATATATATATCATACAGCTATTAAAAAATCATGAAATAGAAATAAAGGAACTCAGAGAAAAGATGGCCAGACAATAGGAATGAAATGACAATAGGAATGAAATGAAAATGGGAATTGATAGCATTCAGGAAAGAAATTGAAGTTTCAGATAAAAAGTGTAGGACAAGTAAGAACTTGAAGATGCACTTTTTCCCATCAGGAAGCAGTGGCAGAAGGACTAGCCGTAAGCAATACATAGATATAAATATAGCACCAAGAATTTTAAAAAACGTACAAAAGGATAGGGGTGAAATAATAGTATATAAGTGTTATATGCCTTAACAATGCAAGAATTGAGCACCTCAGAAAAAATTGGGAGAAGGAGGAGGTCAGATGGTAGAAAGTAATGTAAGTTCAATAGTGCTTCCTTAGTAATAGCCAGAAGTGAAGCAATATCACTTTAAGGTGACAAATCAAGTGGTAGAAGTATAAACATATATAAGATTCCCAAAATAAGTACTCTGAAAAATAATTATTGACTAAAATTGGATGATGGAGGAAAAGGAAGATGGGTTTAGAGAAAAAAGAAAAATTGGTCAAAGTGTTATCCCTTAAAAATATCATAATAGTTACATGTTTCCTATGCTATTTAAGCTGTTCCAGTTTAATAAAGAAAACATAAGAATATGTCCAAATTCATTTGTGAAGGGAGTATAATACTGTTACCAAAACAACTAAAGTTTCACAAGACAAAAAAACCCTACAAATCAGTATCACTTCTAAATATTGATGCAATTACTATATTAAATAAAATATAAGCAAACAGTATTCATCAGTATAGTAAAAAATAATACTTCATAGCCAAGTGGGGTTTATCCCATAAAAGTTAGGATGGTTTGATGTTAGTAATGTTAGGGGATTTAGGGAAAAGAAATCATATGACTATGTCTATAGATGCTGAAAAGGCATTTGGCAAAATTCAGTCTCCATTTCTGATTTAATAAAAAAACAATAAAATGGCGATTGGTAGATTAACTATATCTATATGTCTATCTAAATATCTATCTATATATCTATCTAAATATGCACATATACACACATATGTGCATATTTGTGTGTCATCATCCCCCAAACAACATCTTACACAATAAAGGAAGCATCAGAGGCATTCTCAGTGAAGTCAGGAATAAGACAGTGACACGTGTTTTTGGCACTAGTATTTAAAATTGTATTGGCAGTGTTAGCTAGCACAATTAAATAAGAGAAAAAATTAAAATGATAAGAATAGGAAAGGAAAAGACAATCTATGAATGGATAACTGGGAAAGTCCAAGAAAATCTGTTAAAAAGTAATTACAAATAAAGCTCAGAAGGGTAACAGGGTATGAAATTAAAATATACAAAAAATAGCTTTAATAGACACAAAAATGAGTTAGGAAATATAGTCGAAAACAAGACCCCATTTACAATAGCAACATAAAGATAAAATAGGTACCTAGAGAAAAGTTAACAAGAAATATGCAAATCTTATAAGTTGTTCTATATATTTAAAGCAAACCCAAGTTGTTCTCAAGTTTTTAGAGAAAAATAAACAAGAAAGAAGCATCCAAAAAAACCCAGCACTTCTTATTTCAGGAAAAAAAAACTGTTGGCATTTTTTCTTGGACTTATATTAAATCTATAAGCTAATTTAGGGAGAGTCTTACAAATCTTAGAAATTGAGAAGAAAAAGACCAGAACTCAATAGAAAAGTGAGCAAAGGGCATAAACATACACAACACAGAAAAAAGTAGATGTGATCCCTAGGCACATGAGAAGATAGCCAACCAAACTCATAACAAGTGAAGTTAGGTTAAAATGACACCAAGGTGTATTTCTCATCTATCAGATTATCATCACCCCAAAGTTTGGTAGTATACTCTGTTGGTAAGTTTGTGGAAATAGGCACTTTCTTACATTTCTGGGGGAAGAGGGTGTAAAATGTACAACTCCTCTGGAAGGAAGTTTGCAGTATTTAACAAAATAACAGGTTGACTTTTCCATTTTTACCCAGCAATAGGAATCTTATGTATAAATCTGTATGAAATTTTAGAATCTTCCTGTAGTCACCGCATCACAGTATCAGCACATTCAGCGATGAGATCTTTTACCAAAAAAAGGAGTCCAAGGATCCTTGTGCATTATATGACACAAAAGTCATTAAATATTGTAAATCCTGCACATTTCATTGCAACATGTTAGTTTTCTGAGCCCACATGCAGATATTACCATCATACACTTTTCACTTACATGAAATACAGTCTCATCACTGCTAGGCAACCTGCAAAGTCGTATCTATTATCCATGTGAATCTGAACATGGTAGCAACAATTGTTGTTGCAACATATTTCTCTCTGTCAGGGCCTGGAGCATGTGCTAGCGTTTAGATTTCATCTTGAGTTTCTGATGGAGAAGAAGTTGGATGCCAAGAATGCCAGATGAAACTCTTCTTCTCTATTTGTTTGTCCCAGAGGCAGAGGATGTTTTGAACTAGTGGTGATTTGTAATATCTTAAATGGAGTGATCTTTGTACTTAAGCGCAGAACCAAATTTAGATAACTTTAACACAAAAGAAAAGAGAAATAGATGGGTAACTCGACAGTCTTGTGCATAATTCATGCACAAGTACAACCTAGCTCCTGAGTGTAGGTGAAACTGTCAGTGCCCTGCCTGTATTCCCTTGGCACTTGCCATTCCCGTGTGCTTTCTAGTCTGGCTTTTGGTCTGCTTCCATGAGTGAAGTTCAGCTTATTCCAGGAGCACCATCTAGTATGACTTGATGCTCCAAGGTCCTATACTCTGAACTATAAGGCCCAACGTGAGCTGAGAAATTTTTACCATCCCAGTCTCACACGTGCAGTCTCAGTCTTGTCCCTGGATCTTCTCACTTACACTTCTTTTTAGAAAACCTTCAATCTTAGAACATTCCTGGTCTGTCTTTGCTCCAGTCACATCAGAACATAATAGCCCAACATCAGATTATTTTCAAAATCTGGGTTTTTTAACCTTAAATTAGACCATGAGAGGGTTACCTACAATCCATTGTAGAAGGTTTTTCAAACCTGACTGTGCTTCAGAAGCATACATGGAGCTTTCTAAAATATACATGTGCAGGCGCCATCCCCAGAGATTCTGACTCGAGTTCACTTTTCTATCCTTGAAACTAGTATAATATCAGATATCTTTTCAGTAGCTCTAAATCTTACTTCTTGCTATTCTGTGAGCAATAATTAGATTTATCACACATCCTCACCCACAAGGAAAGCAACAGTTTGGAAGTATGCTGCAATGAAAACAGATATGAAAAAGGAATTTTTCTTTAAAGGAAAGAGTCTGCGGAAGTTGAACTCAGCCTTTTCCATGATCTCAATGAACAATTTAGCTCTTAGGAGTCACAGCTTCCCAAACATCGCTGTTTTATATCTATATAACAAAGGGACTCATTGTGGTATTTTTCTAAGGACAAAGGAAAAAGTGGTATATGATTTCACATCTTGGAGGACATAAAGTTGCTCACAGTATTGAAAAGGTAGTTTTTCCGGCTTCAAGGATCCAAAGAGCTTAGAGCCAGTGTGGCTCAATGTACCCATGCATCTCTCCTCTTCCTAGCCATCCCTGGACCAACACAATATCATGCTAAGAAGATTTTGGGGGAGAGTTAAGTCAACAAGACTCACCCTTCTCTGTTACACAATTAACATCCTACACACTTTATCCAAAGTGGCACAAAACATAAATAGGAATAAAATTTTTAATGCTTATAATTTTTAATAAGGGGGAGGAAGAGCAAATAATATTGCCTTTCAAATTTGTAGTTGGCAGAACAGTGCAAGTTAAAAAAAAAATCAAGTGATTTTCTTAAAGTCAAGGGAAAAGATCCAAGAAAAGAATCCACATTAATGAGAAATCTTATAGAATAAACTACTTTTCAAAAATTGAGAATATTCTTTAAAACTTTTAGATTGCCCTATAACCTGAAATTTTAATGACCAGAATTGCTTTGTGAAACCAAGTTCATCTTCACCTACACAATGTGTAGCATTTTAGATCAGTTAATCTCTACATAGTCTACTTGTATTATAATTAATGTTTTCTTATAAGGTTACATCAACTCAATTAGTTTTTTCTAGAAATCTATTCATCTCAAGTTTATTTTGTTCCCTTGGGTAAAAAAGTGTTTTGCATTAGACTCATCTGTTATAAAAGGAATATTTTTAAAATAATTGAAGAAATAATTTATATCATTCTTACAGCTTTAATTAGGCCTTCCAAAATGTTGCATGTAGACATACCACGGTCTCTCAACTGGCTTATGTTTCCGTATTAGTCCACAGACAGGATTTTGAGGGGTTTATCTTTCCCTACTAAAAATTAAAAGTCTTTTAGAATAAGTTAATCAAGTCTATCCAAGAACTTGTGTGAAAGATTTGGGTGGTATGTCTCAAGTCATTAGTGTACCTCTTTCCCACTGCTTCTGTGCTCCTCTCCTTGGTGAATTTGCTTTCCCACCACAAGTCACTTAAGGAAAGCATTTATACCCTAACAAAGAGAGCTTCAAAATCAATTTGTTAGTAGACAAAACTCTCACTCCTCCCTCCCTGTCTCTCCTTCTCTCTACCTATTTTTTATTCATTAGTTCATTCACTTGCTCATCCTAGATACTATCATAACCAAGGAGGAGTATCTTGTTCCTAGACTCTTCCTCTATTTGCCAAGAAGGTAACAAATGTTGACAGAAGAGAAGCCACTTAAACACTCATGCAACTTTGGGTACTATTAATAAGATAATGGTTTAAAAGAAGACTCTTTTCTCCAGACTATTTTATGTTATTACTACATTGGAGATAAAACTGGATAGAACTCACCTATTCAGATTCAGCTGGAACTGAGTAATCATACCATATTTCTACTTTTTTCCCTTGACCACTCTTAGTAATTTCACTAGTGTTTTAAAATTTTCACACTCCATAACAGTTGAATTCCAAATTCTAAGGTCATCTGTGGTGGACAAGAAAAACTTTTTTGATGAGAAAATAAACTTGTACATGGTATATAGAAATGTGAAATGTAATCTCCGGGTGGCAGCATGTATTCACCAGCAAAAAGTCCTTCTTAGGTAATGCCATTTCCTTTTGTTTTTGGATTGTGAAATTGATGTGTCAGCAATATTCCACGGTGCAGAGTGGCTTGGTCATTTGACAGCCTCTCTTCATGTACTTTTTGAACAGGTTATAAAATGTAGAATTGGTGATAATGTAATCAACTGGAATTGCGTATGACTGTGAACTAAATGCAAAAAAAAATGGTTAATGCACGGATGTCAATTTTTAAGACTTTCTTTAGTGAAGTTTCATAATGTGCTAGTCTTCTTATTAAACATTCTTTTTAATACCTTGGAAACAGTATCCAAGCTTATAAAAATTACAACTAATATGAACTTTGAGGTATAGTGAATATACTAGATAACAGAATCAATATTCATAGGAAAGATGAAATCAGATAAAATTTTGCCAATATTAATATAAAGAAATCAAATAATATAAAAGAAATCAGAAAGTATAATATTACAAAGACCTTAGCATTATGGTTAATCCTAAATGCAATATGAGACCAAAAAAAGTGGTATGACTGTTAAGGCATACAATTACAGGCTGCATTCGCTGAAGCTTGGCATTGTTCACATCAAGAGACTTTTCCTGGGACACTGTCTGCTGGTTCGACTAAACTTGTATTACACTCAGTTCTAGGTGTCACACTCCAAGAGGGACACTGATATATGTGAGTATCAAAGAGAATCGGGGAAGGTAGACGGTAGAGAGTCTGGAAAGTATGTTATAAGAAAACACTGGAATGGCTTCGGGATATTTGGTTTGGAACCTAAAAGAACCTCAGTACATGGCAGCAGTGTTTGAATATTTGAAAGGCTGCCATGTAGGGGAAAGAGACTTTTTTTTGTTTGATTTGGAATAATTGCTATAAGGTATGGGGGCTAGTTGTTGGAATAAGGAAAGCTTTTCAATAAGAATTAGAACTATTCAACAAGGAACTGCTCGCTGTTAATTCCTCATCTCTGATAGTGCTTACCCAATTATCCAGTGTGAATGATCATCTGCCAAGGGGTGTTGTGGAAGAAGTCCCCTCTGTTACTAAAAGCCTCTTAGAGCCTTCCAGTCCTTAAGAGTTTTCACATCTACTTTTGGATACTTAGTGACTTAGGCAAACTATCAAGATGAGTGATTGCACTTTTGCTTTTGCATTTGGATTGATTTGATTGATTGATTGATTGATTGATTGATTTTGGGTCACATTATAGCATACCCAAATTGTTAAACAGGGCCTTTTATAAATTTTTTAAGTTGCAACTACTGATAACTACTTGGGTATAAATTTTAATGATGTTAGACAAATGAAACAATGTCATCTATGATATACTGTGGTCTGGATTGTAGGAAAGATAACTGATTTAAAACAAATCTAAAAACCATGTATAGAAATAAAATAACTTATAATGATAATTTGTTGAGACATGTTTTCCCCTTGTTTTTCACCATAGTTTTTCATACATCTGATACTTCGCAAACACTGAGTTGAAATGACACTCAGATTATTAACTCATGTTTGTGCTTCTATGAGTTATTTGGAGAGGCTCCAATCTTCTCAAGTGTATTTTCCCTGATTTAGAAAAGTGACTTCATTTTCCAGTGAAAGATTTTTGTGTGAATTACAATGTGAATTATTTATCACTATCAGAGAATATTATGCCTACATTATATTGATTTATATTTATAATTAATATCTCTAAATTAAGTAGCAAATATAATAATGTTAGCTGGTTTATCATTTATGTTCATTGCATGTTTTTAGTGTAATATTGGCTTATTTCTCATTTAATCAACTTTAAAAAGCAGTGGCCATTTTCTTTAAACTTTTTTTTTAATAAGAAAAGAGGGTAAAATGAAGGCAACAATAGTACTTGAATTTTTTGTTTTGTTTTGTTTTGTGTTATTATTGAGGGAGAAGGATCCATATTGCCTTGGCAGAGAACCTAATATAGCATTTATTTCCCCTACCACCATAAGTGCTTATTTTCAAAACAATTGAGAAATAACAGAAAATAAAGGTACAACAAAAGTTTTTAGGAATTAAAACTTTTAACAGAGGCCTTTAGGCATTCATTTTTTGACTAGGTTATATCCTCAACAATTTATTTTCACCAGGGGCAATGGGCAGAGTTGCCCTTATCCACACTTTTATTTTCTATGGTAATAGGGCCTTTGGGTGTTGCCAGCTATATATTCCATAAATATAACTGTTATTGATGTAAGTGGAGTGGAGAATATAAACCAGCATTCATTGTTGAAGATCTTATAATGTTTGTCACTCACCTAGACTTCTTGTTTACAGTCTCTGTGGACAAAATTGAGGTTTTAGCATTAGTCTGACTGTGTATTTTTCTTTCTCTAAATTGTAGTCATTCTCTTGTGCATTCAGTTCTACCCCTGAGGTTACACCTTTCATTTTACATTAGCAGCTCACCATTTCAAATATTTATATATTCTGGTTAACAGCTATCTAGGGGAAAATAGTGTGTTGTATACTTACATACTTCTTACCTGCTCCAATTTTTTATTATTTTTTTTATTTTTTGAGGCAATCGGGGCAGGAAGCATGGCCTTCTTTTGTAATATTTGGAAGAATGTATTTTTAAAAATCGTCCTAAAAAGAAATTTGGCCTGTTTAATTAATTTTAAATTTTAATAAAAGTTTAAAAGGAACTTAATTAAAAATGTTTTTAATAGTCATGTGATTCAAAGTAAGAAACTATGAAAACCTACACAGTGTAAAGCAGTCCTTCAATTCTTTTCTCACACATGACCAGTTCCCACGTTCCCCAGGTAGCTACTGTGAAAATTTTAAATGTGCCCTTACAGAGTTTTGTTTATGCATATACTTCCTACTAATATAGATATTTATCTCTCATTTATTCTAAAATTGACATTATATTATGCATACTATTCTGTATTTTTAAAACTCAGATCTTTCCATAACGATGTAGAGCACTTTTTCATTCTTTTTTATAGCTACATAGTATTCCATTGTGTTGATGTGCTGTAAATGACTCAACTGGTCCCCTATTGATGAGTGCTTACATTGTTTCCTATCTTTCACTATTACAGTGCACAATGACTCACTTTAATTTCACACCCGCTTCACACTTGAGAGATGATATTTGTAGGATAAATTCCAAATAGGATTTAAAATTTTTTGATTTTCTTTTTAAGAAACAGGTTATTATTATTTCTTAAAGATTCTACAAGATTGACACTAGCGCTTCCCCTCTTTTGCAACTTGGACATGTGGAATTAAAAAGTTTTCTGTCCATTTTTATAAGTGCCCAGCCTAATCTTACACACTTTTCTTCTATATCTGCTCTAGAGACTGGGCCGCCCAAAGCAGAACCACTGGCTGGGTTCAACTGAGCTTTTACATTCTGAAACTATCTTTCTTGTTCACAGAAGTACTACTTTTACAAACTAACTCTCTGATGCTACATGTCTTCTTGAATTATCATTTCATTGTTTAAGAACAGGTCTCTTCTAAGCATGAGAGGAAGAGTTCTTTATTCTTTTACTAAATTGGTCAGCCAAAGAACAGCTTTTGGTGAATAAAAGATATTCTCATTTTAGCAAATGAAGGGGAAGTTCTATTCCCTCCAGTCCAATGCAAAATGTTGTTATTCCTTAAAAATGTTCTAAGTGCTCAAAGTGCTGGAAACTGTTCAGAACATACCACAGAACCCAGTTCCTCCCTACATTCAAAATGTTTACATTCTAAAAATGACAAGAGAGGGAAGGTTGGGAAGGTAGCTAGATCCGGAACAGATGGGCACATATGCCCTCTCTCCTTACCAAATGCAGTCCTATGGATGGCTCAACAGTTAATGTAGATTTCTCTTTACTAAGTTTTATAAGTAACTCTGCTGTGCACAGCCAAATGACTTGAAATGTGAAGATGTAATGCCTCTTTGCTGTGCCCTGCTGTTCAAATGTTCTCAGCTTTGACAATTTATCTTGCTGGAAAATGTCTTCAGAATGTCAGTCACTTCAGTTTCCATGCTTGCCATTTGCATGTTGCACACCTGCTGGTCTCTTTAGTTGTGATCTATTGTTATTTTTCTGCGGGAGTGGGGAAGGTACAATATTGCATTTGCAGACTTGGAGTTCAGTTTGTGTGCAGTTTGGAAATGATTCTTGTGAGCCCAGCTATTCTTTTTAACATCATGATCACCTACAAACAAATGTTTACTGAGAGCCTGGTGAAATTTTAGTGCTACATTAGCCACTTAGGGAGACAATCATAGCTGAATGAAAAGACAAGTTCTTTGTCCCAAAAGGATTAGGTCCCATATGAGGATACACATAGATACATAGGCACACAGATTCACAAAGGAATACTCACAAACAGTATCATCTGGGCAAACATAGGTGCAGATATTCCAGTTAATTAAAAATGTGTTAATAGTGGATGCATCTGATAAGGAGTGGGAAATGGGGTGGGGGGGAGCATGAAGAGGAATAATAACTTTGTGCCCTGTTTTCCTCTCTATTGTTTGTTTATTTTTTCAATGAACAGGCAATACCTTGTTTAATTAAAAATAACAGTTTAAAAAACAGTAATAAAATAATTTCATATAACATTGTGCCAATTAGGATAATTCTGGCTGCAAGTAATAGAAAACCCATCTTAAAATTAGTTGAAATAATAAAGCATTTATTACTTGAGCTAATAAAATCACACAGTAGGTTGGTGTCAGAGCTGGTTAATCCAGTGGCTCAACGATGTCATCAGTGACTGAATTTCTTTCCCTTTTTCTGCTCTGCCATAAGAAGAGGTGCCCCATCAGGGTCATTGTAATGTTCAGAATCTGGAAACAGGAAGAGGGTGCATCCTTCTACGTCAGATTTTTCCCATGTCTCTAAAATCTTTCAATTTTGGAAAATTTCAAGCATACACCCTTCTCCCAGCTTTGACGATTATCAGCATTTTGCCGATCTGCTTCATTTATTCCTTTCCTCCACTTTTTAACCTTGACTATATTACAACAAATATCACATATTTAAGCCATAAATTGTTCAGCATGCATTTAGTAAATATGGACTTTTAATGAAATCATATACTTTTATCACATGTAAAAGTAATAGTAATTCCTTAAAATCATTTACATACTAATCTATGTTCAATTTTCCCCAACTATCTAAAGAAAAAAAAAAAAGAATCCAGATAAGGTCCACACACTGCATTTGGTTGTTATATTTTTCTAAATCTATTTTTATCTATAATTGTCCCTCTCCATTTATTTTGTTGAAGAAACTGGATCATTTATCCTGTAGACTATCCACATACTGGATTTGGCTGATTGCTTCCTTGTGATGCATTGAACTTGATCCTCTTCCTCATATTTAAGATATTTAAATATAAAGACTTGAACAGATTCAGATTCACTTTTGTTTTATTTGGCAGGAATATTTCATAAGTGATACTGTGTACTTCCTAAAAGTTCAGATCAGAAGACAGGTAATATCTGGTTGTTCTACTGTTAGTGACACTATGATTCATCAGTGGATTCAGAAGTTGTCAATAAGATCCATTCTTTATAAAGTTCCACATCAGCTTTTGCATAGTATTTTGGCATGCATTGATACTTGTTGCCTAGATTCATTATTCTCTTAAAGGTTGCATTTATTTGTTGGAATTCTTGAATAAAGAAGATTTTTTCCTCATAAATGATTTAGTTACTCAAAATACAGGAAAGAGAGAATAAATGCTTGATACTTCCTTTCCATTTTTAAAATTTTCTCCTGGCCTTTTTTAAGAGTGATAAAACTTGTGCATCCATCCATCTTCAGAAGTTTCCCTTTACTTCTTATTGGCCACTTTGGTAGCACATGTCTATTCCTGAAGTGATCTTTTGCAAGGGAAGTAGAATTACCACAATAGTGAATCAGACAAGCTTGCCTTCTTGGGGTTGAATAGAAGCCCAGTTTTTTGAGGAGAAGATGCTGCTTTATATTTGAAAAAACTGAGTGCTGTTAGTAATGAAAAGGCAGAGAACTTGCTAGTGGGTAGGCAACTACAATGCCTGGTGGAACATAACTTTCTATATGTATGTCATTGTCACTCCTTATTTTTCTATCACTAACAAGCTAACTGAATTTACTAAAATAAATCTTATCCTTTACCTGTATACTCTGAGTACTCTTTAGTTTCCTTGAACCTTTATTTTTACCTCTCAACAAAATTCACTACAACTTTTAATGGCTGATCTACTTCCTTCCCTCTCTTTCAATGGCTTGCCATTGCTTTATGATCCCATGGCCTGACTCCTTCCCTGGGACCAATCTGAGTACCACTGAGCTCTTGCTGTCCAAGCCACCTTGTTAGTATTTGAAACATTTATGTGAAGTTTAGGCATAGAAGAATACTATAAAGATAATTTTTAGCATAGATGAGTGAAATTTCCAGAATATAGGATTTTATCCCAAGTTACCTAACTTGAATGGTGGTTTCACTACTAAATTGATGCTCTCCTAATTACTGTGAACTTCTTTTCTAAACAACATGAGAGTGATGTCTTTTCTAAAAAAAATATTTATTTATTTATGGCTGCACTGGGTCTTTGCTGCTGCGCGCGGGCTCAGGATTTCTCTAGTTGTGGCAAGCGGGGGCTACTCTGTTGCAGAGCACAGGCTCTAGGCGTGCGGGCTTCAGTAGTTGTGGCATGCGGGCTCAGTAGTTGTGGCTCGCAGGCTCTAGAGGGCTGGCTCAGGAGCTGTGGCACACGGGCTTAGTTGCTCCGCGGCACGTGGGATCTTCCCGGACCAGGGCTCGAACCCGCATCACCTGCATTGGCAGGCGGATTCTTAACCACTGTGCCACCAGGGAAGCCCCGAGGGTGATGTCTTGAATACCTAGGGTCAGCTTTTTCATTGGTTTGCTGACATATTTGGAGTCATAAGAGATCAGACTAAGAGACTGATTATCGGGGCAATATGTGGGTGGGGGAAAAATTAGGTCAGTCCAAAAGGAGTGTTCTCTGTTGGTTTTCTGAGAGATGAGTCAAAGAAATATAGTCTGGGGGAAAGCCAGGACCATATTCCAGAGAGACAGGTATAAATACAAGCTTAAAGGGTGAGGGGTGACTGTAATGGTAGAATTAATAACAGTCATATGTCAGGAGAGTTGGGAGAATAATATCCAGCTATTTTTTATTGAGCATTATGATGTCCCAAGCCATGTTCTAAGCACTCTACATATATTAACTTATAAGAACTTTATTACCACTTTTTTTTTCAGATAAGTTTTAGGACAAGTACTGTAGATTCCAACTATATGACTTTCTGAAAAAGGCAAAACTGTGGAGATAGTAAATAAAAAAATCAGTGGTTGCTAGGGGTTATGGGGAGGGAGGGATGAATAGATGGAGCACAGAGGAGTTTTAGGGCAGTGAAACTACTCTGTATGATACTATAATGGTGGATACATGTTGTACATCTGTCAAAACCCATAGAATGTACAACACCAAGGGTGAACCGTAATTTAAACTATATACTTTGGGTGATAATGGGGGAGGCTATGCATATGTAGGGACAGGGGGTATATGGAAAATCTCTTTACCTTCCACTCAATTTTGCCATGAACTTAAAACTTCCCTAAAAAATAAAGTCTATTATTTTTTTTTAATGGAGTTTTATCATTCTTTGGGAGCTTCCTAAGGATTCTGAACATTAATTCCTGCTCTTGAGAGCTCATGGTTGGCCATCTTTTTTTCCCAAGACCTGATTGTTCAGATTTTAAAAAATTCTATGAATTATCTTTTATCTTTCATTAAGTTACTTTTCATGCTTAAGTTAGACAGAGTGGGCTTCTATTGCTTGCAACCAGAGAACACTAACTGCATACCCACACACACTGATCCATGTTTTATGGCTCATTTTTTGAAAAAACTTTTGACTTACAAGCTGTAGTCACATCTTGGCCAAATGCAAGGAGGTTTTAAGGTTATTCAAAACCAGTTGAAATTTCAACACACTTTGAACATGACTTTTCAATGTTACCAAAGTGAAGTTACCTTCACTTTTTACAAACTCAGAACAGTAAGAGCATTAAAAGATATTTGTAATATTTGTAGGTAGACATACTGTTACATACTATATATTTTTGTGTCTATAAATTTTACCTACAAAATGACAATTTCATGTGGTTCAACTTATTACACACATGAAAGAGAATCAATACTTTTCCTCTTGTTTTCATTTTTAAAATTTCTGCATTCTCAGGAGCAATATGTGTAGGCAACAGGATGGATGAAGGGGAACTCATGAAAATATAGGAAAAGAAGAAAGGGTGAAAGTAGGATTTGGGTAGGAAGAGGTCAAGAATGCTTGAAGAAATAGCCAAAGAATGGGAAGGGTGAAGTGCGAAATGGAGATAAAGGACGTGTGCAAAGTTCAGGGTCTGGCATGCTCACCTGGCTTCTCTCTGCACTACCAGCATGCTGTTTAGTCTCTGCTCTACAGATCTCCTCTTATAGGGTCCAGTTATTAAAGTTTGCCTAGAGATATGCTAATTTCTAAGAAGAAACATGTTTACAAGTAGGAACAAATGATACTTTTTTTCTTCTAAGTAATTATCAGTAAAAATTTCAAAGCCTGTTATGGATAACAACATGGTTACATTTACTCCGTTTACTGAGAGTCAAACATAGGCTAAGAACTCACTCAATCCCCCCAACAACCCATTGGGCTAGGTTTTATCAGTCTGATTTTACAGATATGAAGTCTGTAATTTAAAGAGTTTAAATAACTTTCCCAAATCTTTCTGCTGGTTAATATCTGAGTAGAACTGGAACCCTGGTCTGTATTTTCATGCCTACCTCTCTCACCAGTAGCTGCCTTAACAGCTTTTCTCTCTATCCTCTCTTTAAATCGAGGGGGATGTTCAAGAAGCAATGCTAGAATTTTTCAGAGTAAGGCAAAGAGACTATGCATTTTCTTATGTTGTTTGTTCCTGTTATGTTTGCTTATGGATTTTTTTCATGATTCTAATCTTCACTGTTTTCAACTAATGACCTAATTAAACATTTACAACTTTACTATTTGTACCCCAGTGTTCTTGTTTTCTATGTATTTTAACTGTTTCATTTTTTACTTTAAAGTGGTAAATAAATGTATTCTGCATTTCTCAGCTTTTCTAGAACCACACGAAGCCCTTTTGGTAACAGCACATCCTAGAGCAAACTGTCAGGTATTTATTTAGTGCAAATAACAATGGGCTCATTCCTATAGTAAGTATTGTGGCGAGGCAGACCTTACAGAAGACTTGTTTCCTGCCCTCAGGAAGCTTGTAAGCTAGCTAGCTAGGATTATAAAATTAACCAAGGGGAAACAATAGCAAGCAGTATAGAACAATATTTGCTGAAGTATGAGGTGGAGATTAAAAAAACTGTTAAGAATTTACGGAAGTGAGAGGTTGTTGGGGTTTGGAGTTGCCAAGAGGCAAGTGGGGTTTCAGTTGGGTCTTTATGAAGAGCATCCCTTGGATACATGGAGAGGAGCCACAACACTCCAGACCAGGGGAGTGTAAGTAAAGGCTAGGAAGCAGAAATGCATAATACCAGGGAATAAGACTGACGTGATAGATAGAAACCTTTCTGTTTCCAGGCTTGTTGGTCCAATGTTCAATGTGTGCCTACAATTGTCTTTCTATGCCATATACATTTTGGTATCTGTCAGCCATAGTTCTCTTGCTTTTCAATGTGATTTTTATTATTTCTAACTTGTCTTATTACTGTATAGGCTACATACTTTGGACTTTATTATCTACTTCATGGTCATGAAATAATAAATAATATTTTTGGTTCATAAATCGTTTCATGTGTATATCCCAGCATGCAGAACATTACCAGGCATATGATTGGTGCCCAGTTAATGTTATTATATTAGTAGGATGGTTGATTGCATGTGGTATGAGCTTAATCAGGTTTAAAAAAATTCTTCTAAAGTCACCTCTTTTGTATTACCAGAGTGGTATAAGAAGGGACAGACTCAGGTAGATATCACCATCCTAGTGATTTGTAAGAGTGGGTTGAAATGTTTAATTTTCTCCAGTGTATGTGGAAAAGAGGGAAGGTGAGGGCAAGAAAACATTCTGTCACTTTAGAGAAAACACCTTAAGCCTCTAAGTGTGAGAAGTTTTCTAAGTGATAGGAGGGTGCATGGCTTTGCTTCCAGTTTGCTAACACTGCCCTGTTGTGACAAGATCCTAGATACCGTGGCAGGCCTGTGAGTGGCCTCATTTGCAAGCACCTCAGAGATGTGCTCTCCTTGTAACCGAGCCATGAAATCAAATTTTGTTTGCAAACTGACTGGCTTATATGTCTCTTTGAAAGTAAGCATGTCACAGGTATTTATTTCCAGCACAACAGCTTCATTGGCCATAACTAATAAATTCTTTACACAGAGACCAACTTTACTAAGCACTGGCATGGGTAGGAAGTGCTCCTGGAGCGAAGACATTTCAAAGACATTTTAATACGGTGGCACCATGCAGAGGGCATTAATCTGGCTCGTGATTTCCTCTTATTGTAACAATGGAAAAGGCTTCTAATGTGCGAAACTCGTTAAATCAATCATCTTGGGAATTTAGATGCACAGTGTGATAAAAGCAACAACTTTCTTTACCTTGCGGCAATTTTCCATATGTTTTGGAAATTGGGATTTAGGGAAAATAAGCTCTTTGATGGATTTATGATTCAGCTTCAAATGTTTTATTTGAAGTATTCACTCTATTAGCCAAAAGAAATAGAAAGTCCTAAAAAGCTAATAAAGGGTGTTTCATTTTTAGATAATATTTATTATTTACACAGCTGCTTTGGACCTTCCTTTTATATCTTTTAAGCTGTAACTACACTGACAAAATATAATAGGAAATGTATTAATTTGGAGCAAGGAGCTGTTTATACTGTTCTTTATTTACAATTCTCTGCTATTTTTGTTTAAGAATTTAACCAGTATTATCTGACAAAGCAGTTTTATGAGAAGAATAAAAAGCGTGAGGAAAATGCTTAAGACAAAATGTCCTAAGAGATACAGATTTTGTCTAGACTTAACTTCTTCCTGTTTGTATATAGATAAGTACACTGAAAAGGAACACTAACTTCCAGAATATTTTAAATGTGGGCCTAAATGCACATGGGTTATGCCTACACAACTACACCATTAGTACTGGCAGGTGGGAGTGACGAATTTGTAGGAGGCACTGTTTTAATGCTAGAATAAGATTGGCCAGAAGAAATGCACAATTAAAGCATTTGCTTTAAATCTCTGCTGCTATATTAGGGAAAGAAATTGATTCAAAATGTTAACTTTGATTTGCTTTTATTAAATGCCATCCATTGTTTACTTGGCTGCTGGAGTATATCTGGGCATTTCACAGCAAGACGGATAATATGGGAAAGTCCAAGGGTTCATAGGAGAACAATGGCATGATTGTTTGTAGACTTGTAGCTAAACCATGTTAGAATTAATTTGGTCAAACTTTATTTATATTGCTAGATCTCTCTTGAGCTCTCTGCCTGAATTATAGATATTCGTTCCAGGAATACCTAGACTGGATCTATAGACCAAGTGGGGAACTCTCGCTCTGGACTCAAGAATTCGAAAAATCCATATTATATTGAACCAGTTTTCTCACTGCTTTCTCATAGTCCCTGGTTTGGTATTTTTGGAAGTTATATTAACTCTTTCAGAGACCTTGATGCTGTATCTTTATGAGACAAGTGTTTTCTAATTATATCATACTCCATTATCTAGCTCTTTTCCAGTTTGAATTGCATTTATTATGTGGTACTCAGGTGTTAAAAACAGAGAAAAAGCATTTACTGAAACAAAACTGTTTAAAATTAATCCATACTTAGTATTAGGACATTTTAAATATCATGCAATTATATTTCAAAATTTATATAATCTATGTATATATCATATACTATAAACATTTTTCAGAGTTGATATTACATTCTGTAGTCTCAGAGGAGTGGAGAGCCATTTAAAAAAATAATTGTATTACTTCCCATCCCGAAAGATCACTGACTCTATAATCTTTGAACATTTGTTAAACACTGATTTTCCTCAGAAAAACAGAGTTTAATTAAGCACGATATCCTTGAAAGAGAAGTACAAGATTGTAAGTATTTCTACATGGCTAAAAGCTTACATGACATCTAGGTAAACTTACACTATCTATTAATTGACAACTTAGATCTCCATGGCTCAGAGGAAAGTGACAACGGTGGGAATGAAGTAAGCCATCAGGATGAGTGGTTATCTAGGGTCTAACTGAGCAGTGGTCATTTTCCAAATATACTTATCTTGTAAAAGTGGTGGTATCTTATGTGTTTTTGAATAAGAATACTGTTTCTTTTTCCTTCTCCTCCTCTTTGCCCCTTTCTATCCTGCACCATCTCCTCCATCTTCATACTTGTCTGTCTTCCACAAGGTTCTGTCTTAGTAAGCTACCCCCAGTAGGCTATTGTGTGGTCTTTGCTTGCCATCAACTGTTTCACAATATTTCCCTCTGTGATGATCTATCTACTAGGTACTAAATGAAGTGGCTTAGGATGCAGACTGTGTTTTTTGCTATAGATCTCTGGGGGAGCTGGAGTGGGCAGGTCTCTGATCTCTGTTTACTTGGCCTTTGCATGCTTTTTGAGATTTGAAAATGTGAACTGATGCTTACCTGGTCACGTCCAGGGAACTGTGAAATAGAAGCTTCAGTTCTATTAGAAAAGCTTTGAGAGAAGATGAGATAAATGAGAAGAATATGTCCCTGAACACTGATGCTTGGATAATAATGGGGCTGGAGAAGGGAAAGGCAGCAGGTAGCCTGTAGCCTCAGTGGCTACAGGACTGGCTTCTTTTCTCGGCTGTGCAAAGAGCAACCACAAAGCAAGACCTTCACTGAGTGGAAGGAAAAATACTTTCACAGTCGAATCACAGATAAGAAGGAGTGTGAGCAATTTAGGATCTAGCCAGAAGTGGAGAGAAGAAGGTCGGTGCTTTGGTGGAAGGCTTGGAGACAAATACCACTTTATAGTATTGACTATTATGTTATATTATGCTATATATTATGTAATCTTTGTTATTATACTACATAATAATAAGAACATACTATACATTATATACTATTCATTATTATAAAATTAAGTATTTTGTCAAAGTGCATTATGATAAAATGCTATAGATATAATAGTGGCATTATTATTATACTCTTAAGCCTTTCCCCTGAAAGGCTTCCCTATAGAGTATAGAATATACTTGCTCCATGCATTGCATGTAGTTCTGATTTAAAATAGGATAAGAACAAGTTGTGTGGGCTTCCCTGGTGGCGCAGCGGTTGAGAATCCGCCTGCCGATGCAGGGGACACGGGTTCGTGCCCCGGTCTGGGAGGATCCCACATGCCGCGGAACGGCTGGGCCCGTGAGCCATGGCCGCTGAGCCTGCGCGTCCGGAGCCTGTGCTCCGCAACGGGAGAGGCCACATCAGTGAGAGGCCCGCGTACCGCAAAAAAAAAAAAAAAAGAACAAGTTGTGTAAGAGTGTGTGTCAATCTATAACAATGAAATTCTAAACTTGTTTTAAAAGAGGAGCATGATTTGTTAATGTGGTCTTATCTCCTCTCTCCCCATCGTCTGTGAGAGCAGAGGCCTTGGCACTTAGTTCTCAGCTGGTCAGTTCCCCATTCTACCCTTGTCATCATACTGTGTTGCTGTCACTCACAGCTCAGCTCCATCTAAGGAGAGATGTGCTTTCACTCCCATCCTGCTGTATTTGCCAGGCCATCCTGGTATATGCATTCTGCTTGCTGCTGCTTGTTTACTCTGATGCTTTTCCTAGTGACTGATGCTGGCTTTCACATCTTCCTTGATGAGTATTTAAAACATTTTCCGGGATCCTCATGAGCTCAATTTGGTATCAGTAACCCTTTTTGTCCATTGTGACTTTGATATTTATACTCTTTCCTTTATTAAGTTTTTCCATCTACTTCAAATAAAACCAATTTAACCAGCAGATCTTCAGATAGGGGGCTTAGGTTTGGAGACCACCTCGTTTCTGCCATATTTGCAAGGATTCTGCCAGTGGCCTCAAGTATTAAGGCTACAGAAAGACACTGCAAACTCAAGGCATTTCCAAACTCAGCTCTTGAGAAACTGGTACTTGACCCCTGGGATGTTAAGAAGTCAACGGCCTTAATATTGTTGAATGACTTTGGAGTGATTGATAGAGTAGAATGTCTACTGCAAATGAGGGGTGGAGTGTTGGGCAGCCTTCTGGAGACTTGTAGAAGCTGGGAAGAATACAGAAGGAAATATGATAAAAATTAAACCAGGAACTGGAAAAAAAGATTATCAAACAGTGTTGAGGCCTAAATAAGTTTGAAAAATGTTCGGAATTTACCCCTATCTGGAAGGAGTCAGGAAGGAGTATCTGGTTTGGTAGTAATTTTGGGGTAGGTGATGGGAACAGGTTACTTCAGTGGCTGCTCTTGTATTTTTGTGTGTGAGAATCAAAGGTGATTAAGACCTACCCTCAAAGAGTAGTGCTGAAGTCCTTCCCTGGTGGTCCAGTGGATAAGGCTCTGCGCTCCCAATGCAGGGGCCAGGGTTTGAAACCTGGTCAGTGAACTAGATCCCACATGCCACAACTAAAAGATCCCACATGCCACAATGAAGATCCTGCACGTAGCAACGAAGATCCTGTGTGCTGCAACTAAGACCCAATGCAGCTAAATAAGTAAATAAATATTAACAAAAAAAAAGAGTAGTGCTGTATTTTGCACTGAATGATCATCATCAAAAAGCAAGTCTAAGTACAAATAACTACAGTTCAGCTCAAATCCAAGTGGCCAGGCAAGAGAAGGAATCGATATAAGGAATCAAGGTTATTAACAAACACAGATTATCATGAAGAAGGCAGGGGGAGGGGATGTAAAAAGACGGGAAAAGAATGACTCCAGTGCTGACAAGTGGACAGCTGCTGTTGTTTATTCATTGATGGCAATCTTGTAAGTTAAAAACAATTAGGGAAAAAAACGTGTGGTAAGAGTTTGTAGAAGCCAGTCCACATGGCTATCTGACTTCTTTTAGAAATGGTCTACAGTCTCAGAAGACGCAGAAGAGAACAGTCAGGAATTTCAGGCAGAAATTGGAATTGTCCTGGCAGATAATTGGAAGGGTTGGAGGTGGAGAGATTAAAGAGATTAGTGGATTAGAAAGACCATGGTTGTTAAAATGAGGTTCTGACTTTCTAGGAGAGACTAATTGCTAGGAAATAATTCTCACAAGGGGGGTAAATGATGTAGACTGTCATGGTATAAATTCTTAAATAAGTTCTAATAAGATAGTACCTTCCTCTCATTTGGAATCTACCCTCCAAAAATCACATTCAAAGTAATTTTACCCTCCTCTCTGTTTTATTTCAACTTTTCATTTCTTCCTTTATGCTGTAAAGGAAGTTTGCAGCATTAACTTTTCATTTACCTTTATCATGTTATATAATGTAGCTCTGTGAGAGGTTTAAAGATATGGTACATGTGAGAAACATACCCTCTACGTTATTCATGTGACAATCATGAGCTAGAAGAAACCTTACATTCTTGATACACAGAGAGCTGTATGAATACAGCAAAAATGATTGATCAGTCCAATTTGATGCCTGCTTGGTGACATCCCTGGGGCAGTACATGAGTGAGAACAAGGAGCCCTAAATTTACCAGCATTTTTGTATAAACATGAATCATAGTAAGTCATGTTTTATGATTTGATTCATGTTCAATTCAACCACAGGATACAGACAGGGATTATTTTAAATATAAATAAAGAAAATATGTGGAAAATTTCTCATCTGTGTGCTCATTGTAACTAGCTCATCTATACAATTCAGCAACATGATTTTCGGCTGAACTAGCTAGAAGTTGACTTGTATCATCTGAGTAATTTCCTGATCCCTTTTTCACTTATTTCTCGTAATCTAAACCACCAGTCTACACAAGTAGCAAAATTATATTTGGATTAGAAAGTATGATATACTTTGTCACAAACTTTTACAGTGAAATTTGGGGGGATGACATTGTCTTTTTATTGTTGTCAAAACAAGTGTGAGCCATAGATAAATGAACAAACTGCATGTCTTAAATGCTGTTTTATGAGCAAGTCTTAAAATGTACTGTCTGCAGGCTATATCTGAAGAAAAATATTGCTTGTGAAAATAATCATTGATCTTTAGAGGTCATATTCAGTCTCTACACATAGTTAATAGAGGAATATCCCTTAAGTTAAAAAGTGGTAAAGATGTCAAAAATTTAAGGTGGTCTTAAATGGCAAAGGACAAATTTGGACTGGTGTCTCTTTGTGACTATTAAAAAACTCTTGAATTTTATCCATCACCTACACGGCACACAGTTAGTGCCACTCAGCTAAGAATGACTCCTCCTGTGTAACCAGCTAAATTACTTTGGCTACCAGGCCTATATTTTCTGCTTGATACATGGTAGTTCTTTCCCAGGTGCCTGTTCTTTGTGTTTTCTACAGACTTTTCATCCTCAGTGGCCACCTGGCTTATATTCCCTTTGTTTGATTCTAGCTCCCATCTCCCTCCATTCTGAATAGTTTTGCAGAGATCAGCCTATTCTATTTCTTGCTGAATGCCTCCCTTTCTCTGAGTTACATTTTGTTGTTTTTGTACTCTCATTTAATCTTTTTTCTCGCCTCTTTTCTAATTAACTCCATCTTGCCTCCTTCATTATGCTTGTAATGAGGTCACAGAGGTGTTCTGAAATTTCTGCTTTTCCCATCTGCTCCAGGGTTCCAATTAGTTTTCTTTGGAATTCTGAAGTTTTTCTTTTGCTTAGTAGAAGCTTCCAATAAGGCTAAGTCTAGGATGGCCTCTTTTCTTTCATCAGTTCACATGAAAACTTTCAAGATTATTCAGGCTCTCACTAGTGTAAAAGGCATCATTTTCTCTAGCATAGAAATGGAGTTAGAGACAACAACAGTTGAGCTACACAGAAAATTTAAATATCTTTTGAAAGAGTGTGAAGTCTGTTCTTCCAGATTGCAAGTAGATGCAGGTGAGAAATTTCAGAAAGACACTTTTATCCACACTTGGACGTGAAGGGTATGTAGCTAACACAACAAAATGAATTTTAAAGGAAATTTGCAAATAATATATTTTAAGGAAAAAGTTTCTTAACTTTAGTATCTTGCTCCTGGAGCATTATTTTCATATAGAATTTTTCAGTAGACTACTGTTTAGCCTTTGCTGTGGACTGAATTCTCTACTCCACTCCCCCCCAAATTCATATGTTGAAGTCTTAACCCCCAAATTCATAAGTTGTATTTGGAGATAGGACCTATCAGGACGTAATAAAGGCTATATGAGATCATAAGGGTGGGCCCCTAATCTGATAGGATTGATGTACTTATAAAGAGGGAGAGAAACCAGACCTTTCTCTCTCTTTGCATGTGCTCTGAGGAAAGGCCATGTGAGGATAAAGTGAAAAGGTGGCCATTTGCAAGCCAGGAAGAGAGTTTTTATCAGAAACTGAACCCAGCCAGAACCTTAGTCCTGAACTTTTCAGCTTCCAGAACTGCGAGAAAATAAATTTCTGTTGTTTAAGCTACCCAGTCTATGGTATTTTGTTATGACACCTAAGCAGACTAATGCAGTCATTAAAAGCAATTCTTTCAAAGAGAGAAGCACTCGTGTAGTTTGTAAAGCACTACACAAAACTAAATACACTAAGATTTTAATTCAAAGAGTATAGGAGAAATTGGAATCCTCATACGTTGCTGGTGGAAATATAAAATGGTATAGCCACTTTGAAGACAGTCCAGCAGTTGCTCAAAATGTTAAACGTTGAGTTACCATTAACTCAGCAGTTCTACTCCTCTGTATATACCCAAGATAAGTGGAAATATACATCTACACAAAACTTGTACATGAATGTTTATAGCAGCATTATTTCTAATAGCCAAAAAATGGAAACAACTCAAATATACATCAATTGATGAATGGATAGATAAAATACAGTATATCCATTCAATGAAATATTATTCAGCTATAAAAAAGGAATGAAGTACTGGCACATCTACAACATGGATGAGCTTTGAAAATGTTATACTGAGAAGCGAGTCACAAAAAAATTCATGGTGTATGATTCCATTTATACGAAATGCCCAGAATAGGCATTTCATAAATCCATAAAGACAGAAAGTAGATTAGTGGTTGTCTGGGGCTGGGGGCTGGGCCACTGGAGAAAATAGGGAGTGGTTACTAATTAAATGATGGTGGTCGGGGGAGGGGAGAGTAGAAGTTGGGGGAGGATGAAAATGTTATAAAGTTAGATTGTGGTGATGGTTGCACTACCCTGTGAACATACTGAAAAACATGAATTGTACATTTGAAATGGGTGAATTGTATGATGTATGAATTATATCTCAATAAAGCTGTTAGAAAAGTGTACATACCCATACATAAACACACAGAGAGAAGTGTACTGAAAGGAAATACATCAAAATATTAATAAAGGGTTTATGTACGTTTTCAGCTGATTTTCTATTTGCTTCTTCATGTTTTAAAATTTTTTTTCAAATTTTCTGTATTGAATGTACTTTTTAATGACCAGAAAATGCATAAATATTATTAACAAAGTAAATGTTCTCAACTCTCATGTCCAATTGGTAAAGAATCTAAACAGAGTTTGGGCTTGGGGTAGTAAATTAAAGAAGTAACAAGGTGTGTTTACATAGGCTTCTTGTCTCCAAATTCCCTGTCTTTGGTGATGAGTGTCCTTCTACCTCCAGATGTAGGAGGTGCTCTCTTCACATGATAGAATTATTTCCTGCTTTCAGGGAGACAGAAAGGAGAGCCAGAGTGTCCCTCTTACGTTGGCGGTTCGTTGAGAAACTTTAATTCAAAATAATTAATATGCCGTTGAGGAATATTTTGGGATGACCTACAGTAGGCATTAGACATGGTAATACCAAATAATGTTAATGCCAACCCAACAATGTTAAGAGGCAGTAATCAAGCAAAAGCATTTATTTGGGATCAAAGAATTGCAATTTGTGTTACACAGATCTGGGTAGCAACCCAAATAGTGTCTCCTTGGGGAGACAAGTCATGGGCTTTAAAAACCAAAAAAGCCAAAAAATAAAAAAAAAATAAAGGAAATGTCTGCAAAAATTGCTTATAAAGAATTTTCATTGGTTTTGGCAACAGAAAGTTAGTCTTGGCTAAACATGATTGGTTGCTAAGACTATCACTAAGCTAAAGTCTGTTACTGGAGGAAGTTGCAGGTGTTCTTGCAGAGTTCTTGGAATATTTGCAGTTTGGCCCAGTTCTAAAGTTCATGTTTCACCCAGTGAGGACAGTCATAAGGTCCACTTCCTTAATGGCTCCGGGCTCCATTTAAAAACCCTTTGACATAAGTGACTCCATTTTATTTAATTTTTCCCATTAATAATAATAGAAAACACAAGCTGCTTTATTTTGTGCCAGACATTGTACTATGTGCTCTACCAGAATTATCTCATTTAATTTCTTTAATCCTCACAACAGATTTTTGTGAGTTAGAACTCCATCACTGATTCAGATACATACGACTGACTTCCAGAGTGCTCCAGCTCACCTTCTGAGCAGTTTTGGTCATCATCATATTGCTTTTCCATCAGTTCCGTCAACATGCCTTGTTCCTCCCGACTCGGCCTTTGTGTATGCTATTCTCACTGTTCAGAATGTTCTGCTACCCATTCCCTTCTACCCCCAACTCAAAAACAGTTTCCTAGCTAACATTTACTTTTAGATCTCAGTTTCAATTCCCCCTTCTTAGGCCTTTCTTGACCCCCAAATCCAGGTGAGATCCAATTATTTCATGATGTTATAACACTATGTACCTTTCTTTCCAGCAATAATCTCAGTTATACATTTATGTGCATTTGTGCATTTATTTGGCTCATTGTGATTTCCTACACTAGATTATAAATTTATGGCCATAGGAACTATGGCTAGGTTTCAGTTTTATGCATTTATTTATCTTTGATCATTATTATCTTCCCAGCACTTAGCACATTGTATGGCATATCGTAGTCATTCGTTTAATATTGTTTGGATAGATTGTGAACTTGGAGACTTTCACTTTCCCCTGTTTACTTTTGAGAGTCCATCAGTCTACAGTGCTTCTCTCACTACATCTATGTCATCCCTTCCCAGTACTTAAGAGTGACCACGGGCACTCCAACAATTTATGGCACTCAGGGTTTTTCCCTGAACAATAACAATCATCATGCTACTGTGACTTCCAGCTTCCATCAGCCTCCAGGATTCACTCCTCTCCCTGTTACTAGCATTCCTCCAATGAGAACAAAGTCTTTTAATTTTGTAGATTCACGATCAAACACAGAGATATGTGCCTTTGAGTTGACCACTATTCGAGTCAAAACCTGGAATAGTTATTTTTGAGACAAAAGGATGAGAAATGATCAAAGGCTGGGAATTTTTCGTGCAAATAAGGGTTGATTCATGCATTTTAAAGGCATGACATGACACTCATAATATCAGAGTGCAAGATGAAACTGCTAATGTAGAGATTACAGTTCAAGAAGGTAGTAAAACTTTTGGCTTCAAAGGCAGGAGAGACCAGCAACTTGAACACTTCTCTCTGTCTTCTTGAGGGAAATTTAAAAAGGAGACAGAAAAGGAGACATCTCTGAATTGGGTTTTCAAAAAGTCAAGAAGTTACAAAATAGAATCTACTTTAGGATTTTCATTATGTAAAAATATTCCATGTATATAAAAGGGAAATGACAAGATGAAATTGTTTTTTTGAGGTAACAAGATTATAGGTGAATGTTTTCCTTTATTTAATTTTGATTTACTTTCATATTGTCATATGCAATATATAGCATATTTTTTGAGGAACTCCAAATCTTCTGTATTTCCAAGTTATAATTACTGTGTATTTCCTACGTGTCGAGTTCCCTGTTATATCATTTTCATTGTTCCCAATGACAACCCTGAGAGGAAGATGCTGAAGAGGTTACAAAAAAAAGATAGAAATTTGCTCCAAGTCTTCTACCCTGTGAGAGGTAGAGCTGGGATTTGAACCTTGCTGGATCCAACTCCAAGCTTAGTTTTGATCCATTGTCCTACTCTACCTCCTTTTCGAGTCACTTGACACAGTCTCCTCAAAAATTTTACAAATTCCCTGACACTGGTAAAAGTATTTCTTCCTCTGCTGCTTTGTTACAATTAACTAATTATTTCAATAAATATTTGTTAAACATTTGCTATATGCCCGTGATTGTTCTGGTTTCTGGATGAACAAAGGTGAACACAATGGACAAAGTCCTTACTCTTAGGCTATTATAGTAGAAGAAAAATAATAAACTCTCAAAATAGCAAATAAGAAATCTATGAGATCACATTGATATGTAGAGAATGAATGTTGGTTATCTGTGACTAGTTATTGGATCCCAGAAGCTGTTTATTAAATAAAATTAATGTGAAGCCCACTGTGAGGAGGAAGCATTGAAGCTGAGACCCAAATAACAAGAATGCTTCCAGCTGAGGAACAAGTTTTTCCTAAGGCCCTGTGGCAGAAACCAGCATGGTATGTTCAAGTAGTGAAAAGAGAACAGTGTTGCAAGAGCATGAAAGATGGAAAGAGACGTGGTTGGAGAAGTAGGAGGTAGCCAGATCATATAGGGATTTGTAAACCAGAGTAAGGAAAATGGATTTTAGTTTAATGGACATAGGAAGTCATTGGAGGATTTCAACTCAAAAAAATATTATTCTGGCTGCCGTGTGGAAAATGGATGGTAGGGGAGCAAGTGTAGAAGCAGAAAGATGAGTCAGAAGGCTGTTAAGATATTTCCACACACTGACACTGAGAGATGATTGTGGTTTTGATGGAAGCAGTGGTTCTCAGATTGAAATGTTCAACAGAATCACCTGGAGGGCATGTTAAACCGCAGGTTGAGGCCCTTTCTCTTCTCCCTTTCGTCAGGTATCTGATTCAGTTCATCTGGGTTGGGGCCTGAGCACAGTCCAGCAAGTTCCCAGGTGAGGCTGATGCTGACTGTCCAGTGGACAAAGGTGTCAACAATACAGATAAAAGGGGAAAGATTCAGAATGTATTTTAAAATTGGAGTGACAGAACTTGTTGATGGGTTGATTTCAAGAAGCAGAAAAAGAATCAACACCTAGAATTTTGGAGAAGTAGGGGAGGGCTTTTCACTGAGATGAGAAGGAGCAGTTTTTAGTGGGATAGGAGTAAGGGAAGAATCAAGATTCAATTAAATTAAAGGAAAATTAGGAGGGCATTATATTTTATATCTTTATACTGGATTGTATTAAATATATGATGATTATGGTGATTCAAATCCTTTCACTGAGCTGAAGTGGGGGGAGTGGTTGGTGCAGGGGAAATAGCTAGCTTGGGCAGGTCCCAACTAAGTGTTGGGGGCCAGAATAGGGCTGGAGCTAAAGAGGGCGCAGTGTGTGTATATTGGGAACCAGAGGTATGGTTCAAGCCAGGAGGAGAAATGACTGAACCCAAACCACGTCAGAAATAACCATGGAAGATTCTACATTACAGGATTGGCTGGTGTTTCTGTCTAGGGCATGTGAGTTGCAAAGTGCTTTGATGAACCAGGCCAATTTATAAGATGAGTGGCAAGACAGGAGCCTGTTTATTAATCAATACATGTGATAATGATAACAACTAACATTTATTGAGTGCATAGTGTTTGATAGGCATTGCTGAGTACTGTATATAGATTACCTAATTTAACTCTTTCAATACCCTATACCAGAAAAACTCGTTTCCTCTACTCTCATAACACTTCTGACACCAAATGTGTCGGGCTTTCCCACCAAGTCTCCATTTCTCGGTGGATGCCAACTGGGTGTCCTACAATTAATCCAGTTCTGACACTGACTAGAGTTAGTGCAGACCACACAGGTTAAGCGCTCAGTTCCAAAGGAGTGCCCCCTACCTCAGACACCAATCAAAAGTCCCAGGTTGTCACCTGTAATTCAGACTGACCTACTATAAATTAGGGACTTCTGAAGTCCTCTCTTCAGGTTTGATCATTTGCGAGAATGGCTCACAGAACTCAGGAAAGCGCTTTACTTACAATTACTGGTTTATTATAAAAGATCCATGTACGGTCAGGCCACTCAAGATGGCTCTTCTCTTGCTCTGTACATCCCCTGCCTGACCAGTGCCTATACCACCTACTCCCTACTCACCTGACTGACCTTCCCATTTACTTGTCCCAGGCCTCAGCTAGTGATTGTCCTAATCTTTAGATTAGAACAGCTCCACCATGATAGCTTATCAAAAGGGTGGTGAGGGACATGCTCCTCTGCTGGTTTCCCTGGTAACTGATGAGCCAATCCGACATCAAATCTCCCTATAACTGGTAAACTCCCCATCCCCCTGGGAGTGAAGACTACCACCATGTCCACCCTGCCATCTGCTGCACACCATGGTGTGCTGCTCCAGGACCTTGCTTCAGACATGTAGATCCCCCATCCATTAAATCACTGATGGCTCTGTTGCTGACTCCAGGCTCTTTCTTTGGTCCTGAAGTTGGGCAAGTACAGGGCTTGCAGGCCTGCGGGATACAGCCCAATAATACAATTCAGGAACAGCCAAATGGAAGAGATGCATAAAACAAGATATGTGGGGAGGAGTGGGGTGTTTCCATGCCTTCTCTGGATGCATCACACTCCCAGCAACTTGCATTCACCAACACCTCCAAGACCCCTTTGGTTAGTAGAGCTTTTATGGAAGCTTCATTAGGTAGGCATGACTGATTAAATCATCGCCCAATAGTGGTTAACTCAACTTCCATCCTCTTTCCTCCACCCTGAGGTTGGGGGGTGGCCTAAAAGTTCCAAGTCTCTGATCACATTGTTGGTTCCCCTGGCAACAAGCCCTCCCATCCCTAGGGGCTAGCCTAGGTCCCCTCATAAACATAAACTCAGGTGTGGTTGAAAGAGACTTGTTATTAGCAATAAAAGACACTACTTTCACCTTTATCACTCCTGAGCTACTTCAGGAGCCAGGGACAAAAACCAAACATTATAACAAAAGACACTCCTTTTACCTTTATCACTTAGGAAATTACAAGGGTTTTAAGAGCTCTGGCCAGGAGTCAGGGAAGAAAAGCAAAATATGTATCACTTGTTATATCACAATATCACACCCTATGAGATAGGTATTATCTAAATTTTATAGATGGGGAAACTTACCTGAAGTCACATAGCTAGAATGTGATAGAGCTGGGATTCATACTTGGGTGCTGTTGAATTTCAACATATTTTAGGTTTCAATCTATACAAGTTTAAAACTAACTTTTTTTTTTTTTTTTTTGTGATACGCGGGCCTCTCACCGTTGTGTCCTCTCTCGTTGCGGAGCACAGGCTCCGGACGCACAGGCTCAGCGGCCATGGCTCACGGCCCCAGCCGCTCCGCGGCATGTGGGATCCTCCCGGACTGGGGCACGAACCCGTGTCCCCTGCATCGGCAGGCGGACTCCCAACCACTGCGCCACCAGGGAAGCCCCTAAAACAAACATTTTAATTGGGGGGATTAAATAGCTTTTTGCTGCCTAGTCTATAAAATGTTTAATATCAGCTTTAGTTGGGGACATACTCCCCCTATCTTCCTTATGGCATTACTTCTATTGAAAAATCTAGACCCAATTATATCATTGATAGCTCCTCTTCCAGGAATGTAATTCATTATATGCTTGCGGACTCTTTGCATGGTCTATGCCTGAAAACAGTATCTTCAGTATAGAATTAGCTACAGTTGATATCACTATGTTTTTAAAGTGTTAATACATTAATTATATGCATGAAAGTGTTAAATTTCCTTGAGAAGTCATTTCTTTTTTTGCTTCCCAGAGAAGAGAAAATCCTTGCATTCTGAGATGCCAGGCCGTGTATCTACTTCCCCTCCCTTTCTCTTGCCTGATATCTTTCATCTTGTCTCCTGTTTCTCATACCCTCACCTTCCAGAATGATGTTTCCTGAGGACACAGGAAGAGAACAAAAGATAGTCAAAACACACGACCCCTTAAAGATAGGTGTACCTTTATCTTCTGCGCTTGCTCTGATGCCACCCTCCGCTGATGACACGTCACTCTCCTGAACCTTGGCTGCTGGTACAGTCCCTGATTGTCTCCTATGCAGACAAATAAGGGAATTCGACAGGCTTGCTTGGGGGACCAGAGGAATAAGAAAGATATTTTCTTAACACATTAAATTCCATGGGATTTTTTTTTTTCTGCCCAGAGAAGCTTTCCAGGGTTGTTCACTTGCTATTTTCCCCAAGTCTCTGAATGAGTTATTCATTTGAAAACTTGAGAAACTGAGCATTTTTACTTTGAAACAGTGTTATGGAAATGTAAAGCGAAACATGTTTTGTTTGGGTATTGATTTGAATTAAATGGAAAAGGAAAAAAATCCAGAGTTAGTCAAGTAAATAGAAGTATGATATAATTGGGGGCTAGGAGGTGCTCAGCAGTTCTTGTTTCTAAATATTCCTCTAATAGTACAGATAGGCTCCCAATATGTCTCCGTTAGCTGGGAGGAGTCACTAATTTAAACGTAATCTCCTGGGAGTAGCATCAAGTTGTCATTAACAATTGATGTTGGAAATATTTGACATTTAATTAAGAGTAGGAGTTAATGAGAATGCAGTCCAGGGTAGTTGGAGCAGGAATGGAAATAAAGCATGTTCACAGTGCTAGCTTGCCATGGAGATGGACTGAAAAGAGTGATGAAAATACAAAAGAAAATCTGCCCCAGGTGGGTATACCAAATCTCCCATTCTGAGGGAGATTCCCTTGCTTAAAAATCCCTGCCAACAGGCAGGTGGTGTGCATTTTACCTACGCTACATGACCCAGCCTTTCTTCTCTGACCAAAACAATTTATCTTGGTTGCGGGGAAGGAGAGGGGGTGGTGAATCTGACACAAGGGCAGCTATTCAATAGGGGAGTCAATGACCTAGGGCATAGCCTAATACAAGATGAGTTGGCCCAATTAGATTCTCACTTTTAGTTATTTGAACTAAATTAGTGGACAGAATTAGGAGCTGGAGCTCAAGGTATGCTGTGGAGTGAAGTTGGCACCATGGTGGGCCATAAGGAAAGTGAAGATTTTAGGGAACTTACATTTTGAATAAGCAAAGGAAGGCAGTAATTAAGACCACCTAGCCCAGGGAAGGTTGATGCAGAGAGTAACTGATTCTTCAAGACTGTGCATAATCTCACTATAAACGTCCCTTCTCTTAAGATGTTCTATGTGAGCCTCTGTTGTAGTCAAAGGAGCCCAACTAAAGTATTGCCTGATTAATTTTTGTTTAGGATAATCTTTTTTTTTTTCTTTTTTCTAAATTTATTTATTTATTTATTTTTGGCTGTGTTGGGTCTTCATCTCTGTGCGAGGGCTTTCTCTAGTCGCGGCAAGCAGGGGCCACTCTTCATCGCGGTGCGCGGGCCTCTCACTATCGCGGCCTCTCTTGTTGTGGAGCACAGGCTCCGGACGCGCAGGCTCAGTAATTGTGGCTCACGGGCCCAGTTGCTCCGTGGCATGTGGGAATCCTCCCAGACCAGGGCGCGAACCCGCGTCCTCTGCATTGGCAGGCAGACTCTCAACCACTGCGCCACCAGGGAAGCCCTAGGATAATCTTGACAGCAAATACTGAGGTATGTGACCATTATTCCACTAAATTCCTAGAAGTAAGAAATTTCTATATGTGATAAGCAGACATTTAAGGGAATGCATTAAATATGATATGCTTACTAGCAATCTAATTTGAAAACCTCTCAGCTCATTTCAGACTTCTCAGCCCGCTTACTTCTCTGATCTAATCTTGTATGAAGATAAGTTCTAAGACTATGAATAAATTAAAAGAAAAAGGAAGGATGACAACTTTTTTACCTAGAGGAATGTTAGTAAGCTTTGGAAGACAACCGTGAAATTATCTGTAGCACTTGGTCCCATCAAATAGGTGTAAGTGAAATTTCTTCCAGATTTAGCTCAATACTACCATTCAGTAACACCAGGGTCTACCCAAACTGAGTATATTAAGACATTTTCTTTTCGGATTAACCTACTTTTGAAAGTATATCCTACAGAAAAGTCTGCTGTTGGCATCATTCCTAACATTTTGGTTTTCACGAACGATTAGCTCTACCATAGGATATGAAGAATAAATAAGAGCAAAAGATCATAAAATGAGACCATATTGTCCAAACATGCTATGTATGCCTTGGCAAACAGAACGCATATATTAAGACAAATCATATCTAACTTGCCAGAGAACTGGATCAAAGCTGGCACAAAAAAGACTTCTGTTGGACAGATCAGGAAGGGAAGCTTAACAGTGGTCCCCTTGAAGTAGGGAGACCATATAATTTATCATCCAGACTGGGACACTTCTGAAAGTGGTAGGGACACTACTAATAATTACACTAGGTCAATAGATGTGAACTAGAAGTTTTCCAGGAAACTGAATGTATGGTTGCCCTATAAGGAAGCCAATTCACCACTTCTTCTGCAAAATATCTTTTATCTAACGGCCAAAGAGCTAAAAGGTGGAAAGTCCTTAACTTGGAAAGAAGAATGTTCTAAAATCCAGATCTCTTGAAAATGCATACTGTTAAAATGACTAATAAAAGTCAACATACCAAGGGTTTTATCTTTAGGACCACAACTGCCACATTTTAAGAGAGCTAGCTTAGGCACTGAGGTGGTGTTGTGGGAACTTTACCCAACATGAAAACAGTGCACCTCCAGTATTGCTGTGAGGAGTCTTGGCTGCCAGGGTCTCTAACTCAGTTGAGCCAGGCACACCAAACCTGAAGACTTTCTGGGCCAGGTCACATGCACTGAAATTATTATTATTTAAATTGAGGTAAAATTCATAAAATTCACCATTTTAACCACTTACAGTTTAGTGGCTTTTATTACACAGTGTGTGCAATGATTACCATTATCTAGTTGCAGAATATTTTCATTACCCCAAAAGGAAACCTCATACCCATTAAGGATCAGTCCTCATTCCCCACTCTCCTCGGTGCCTGGCAACCACTAAACTACTTTCTGTCTCTATGCATTTGCCTTCCTGTTTTTTTTCATGTAAATGAAATCATATAACATATGGCATTCTGTGTCTGACTTCTTTCACTTAGCATAATGTTTTCAAGGTTCAACCATGTAGTATGTATTGATACTTCACATATCAATTACTTTTCACGGGTGAGTAATATTTCGTTGTATGGGTATGTGATATTTACCCATTCATCTGTTGATGGAAATCTGGGTTGTCTCCACCTTTTGGTTATTTTGAATAGTGCTGCTGTGAATATTCATACAAAAGTTTTTGTTTGAACAGCTGTTTTCAGTTTTTTTGAGTATATATCTAGGAGGAGAATTGCTGGATTACATGGTAATTCTATGTTAAACTTCTTGATGAACTATGGAATTAGTTTTATAGGAAGGACAGCTGTAAGAGTATTCTCAAAGAGGTCACTCAGGAGAGAGAGTTGGGGGTGGCCATCTAAGTATGGGAACATTTCCTCCAAAGATTGAGGCCCGAAGCTGTACATCACTTTCTAACACTTAGTGGGAGAATATTGGTCTGGTTATTTCTAAGTTAGGGAGACTCAAGAAGGAAGCCTTAACACCCAACCCCTTATTCTACCAATGGATTTATTTATTCAATAAAACTAAGTGGGAAATTTAGCAGTTTTTGGTTAAGAATTTTCTGTGCATACTACATTTCTCTTGGTGCTACTGAGTCCCTCTTTTTTCTGAGGTTTATTTTGAGTTTAGCAATCTTCAAATTTTACAAAAGGAAAAATCACTATGTTTTTTATTTTTTATTTGTCAAACACCAATATCCTTCAGGGGCTGATCTTTCAATATCTTAAGAACAGTTTATTTCTTGTTTTGATAAGAAACTGCTGATATAAAAAGAAACTATCTTAAAATAGAGAATATAAGCTCACTGCCATTTTTTCTCTCCTCAGAAGTATTATTTTATCTTTATAAAATCATTTTTATTGTTTTTGCCCATGAAATGTTTTGTTTACTAGAAATAAAACTTTTCTTTGCATAGGAACAGAGGAACCACATGTCTTTGAAAAGCTAACAGATAGGAGTCTGTGATTCTATTTTACCAATATTATTTCAGAAGTTTAAACAGAGGGTTGACTAGCTTCCAAAATTAAATTGGAAATTCTGTGATTTACTTTGGTTCCTTTTGGATGGCGGGTCCAAGAAACAAGTTTTATTCTGGATTTTCTTGTTTTTCATCTAATGAACTGGGATGGAATACCTAGAGGAATTACCCATGCAATCACTACCTATTATGGTTAGATGATATTTATAAATTGTTTTCTAGCTTCACAAAAGTTCTAACTCTCTGCCTTTCTGAATGTTCACTCAGCAGATTTATTATAGGTGAATCCTTTTGACCTCTTATATGATAATTTCTTTGCTTTTAAAGTAGCCTTTTTGGGGAGGTGAATATATAAGAAATATTTATAATAATCATGATTATACATGTGTCAATTGATTATATTTTAATACTCCTTTATTCCAAGATATCAAATGAAAATATTCTTCATGCTGCTTTTTTTTTTTTTTTCGGTACGCGGGCCTCTCACTGTCGTGGCCTCTCCCGTTGCGGAGCACAGGCTCCGGACGCGCAGGCTCAGCGGCCATGGCTCACGGGCCCAGCCGCTTCGCGGCATGTGGGATCTTCCCGGACCGGGGCACGAACCCGTGTCTCCTGCATTGGCAGACGGACTCTCAACCACTGAGCCACCAGGGAAGCCCCATGCTGCTTTTTATTAAGAGAATTTTGAATATTTTTGTCTTTCCACTATTGTGGCATTTATTTTGCAAAACAAATTAACTTCCCATTTATACTCCCAAGCAACACACCTTTGTTGATTAAATAAGACAATAACGATTTTTTAAATTAAATTTCAAATGTTTCCTGTGTTATAAAACTGTCACAATCTTTAAATAATAATAAAAAATTCAAGATCATAATTAATAGAATGATCAGAGGCAATGACAACGAGAGGAATGAACTAATGAGCAAGACTAGCACAGGTAATGTTTCATGTATACCGAAAATGTGTATCATACCCTGGAAACCTTGCAAAGATCTTGGAGGTCGGCACTCTGGTCAGATAATTAATTTTTATCATTTCAGAGATCCAGGTTGGCCATGTTGTGTGTGCGTGTATTTATATATAACTAAAAAAAAATTCTACAGGATCAACAATGGAATGCAGATTCTAGTTTGTTCAAGTTTTTTCTTTTCCCAGTTTTCTTCAAACATTATCATTGTAAACCTTGAGGTCTGAACATAATACTTTGGTATTCAATGTTGGGTAGAAGATGGTTAGCAAAGAAAAATCACCCTGAAGTTCCAAACTCTTTTGACTGAGAAAGGAAGAAAAATAACCAGGAAGAGAGAACAGCAGCAAAGGGGCAGCATCTGTTTCATTTTTTTTAGGAACTGCATCTCATGGACACATTCATTAAAATTCCAAGGTACCTGTGCTTGATTTCTGTTCAGCTGCATTTTAACCCTGTTGGATTTGGAGTAGAGAAATAGAGAGAGGGAGAGCAAGAGGGAGGGACTAAGGGGGAATGTCCCTGATATAAGTGTTTCATATCAACTACATTGGATAATAACTACTAAGGGGATTGTAAACTCTCAGGCACAGTAATATATTTTTGAACATCTGAGATACTTACTACACACTGAAAACACCACGAAATAAAAATAATCTCTTCACACTTCCCAACTGGCTGTTTATCAACTTTTTCCTTTCCCACATTTATGCATGAAGTGTCCCTTCACAGCCAGAAACCCTGTGGTGTTTTTGGCTCTGTTTTGGACAGTAACTTGCTTATTTTCAGAGTTAATGGCAGAAAGCAAAGAAAAATGTAGTCCATTAGTGTGTTACATTATGTAAAGAAAGCAAGATTGCTAAATACTGCCATCCAGTATACTTTCCAAGCATTTATTTAAACCTTTTAATTTCAAATCAAACATCAAATCGAACAGCTCCCCAATAATAGAGTTGGTAAAGAGTTGTCTCTGTGTGTCTTAGAGTGATTGACCCACTTATTTAAACTTTCTGTAAACCCATCCTCTATCAAGCAGCCTCCAAGGGGAAACACACACATATGTATACTTAAATAACCATAGCAAATATTGAACATTGACTTTCCTGTTTTTCTTTCCTTTTCCCCACTAAGGGAATAACAGTGTAGGGTTTAATTCTTTCCGTGGCTATGTTTATGAGTGTGTGTGTGTGTGTGTGTGTGTGTGTGTGTGTGTGTGTGTGTTGCGAATTTAACAAGCATGACAATAAAAGATGAGCAAAGTCGGTTGCTGGACCAAAAGGGTATGTGATCCAGAAACTTTGAGGTTCATCAGGTACAAATTTTTATAATGGATACTGAGGGTGAATAACATTGCTCATTTATAGATGAGCCTGAAGCCAAATATATGCTGTCTGTCGGAAAGCTGCAAAGAACATGATAGGGCTATAAAAGCAGATTTTTCTTCCTTAGGTAGGGGATGCTCCTGCTTATATGCTATTTCAGAAGCAAAATTCAATGCTAGCTCATAGGCCAATGGTTCTAAGGAAATGTTTTATTTTGCCCAGAACAATTAATCAAATTATGCAATCCAAGAATTAAAAGTTATTTTCTCTGTGTTCATGTAAAACCAAGCAAATAATATATCCGGATTCTCTCTCTCTCTCTCTCTCTCTCTCTCTCTCTCTCTCTCTCTCTCTCTC
>NC_041221.1:89694500-89758321 GCF_002837175.3 Physeter macrocephalus | reverse complement strand
TCTCTCTCTCTCTCTCTCTCTCTCTCTCTCTCTATATATATATATATATATATATATATATATATATATATATATATAAAAGCAGTTATGCACTTATTCTATATGTCTTTATAAATGCATAGGAAAGAGGGACTTCCCTGGTGGTCCAGTGGTTAAGACTCCGTGTTCCCAATGCAGGTGGCATGGGTTTGATACCTGGTCAGGGAACTAAGATCCTGCATGCTGCACGGTGCGGCCTTAAACAAAAATAAATACATAAAGAAAGAAAGAAAGAAAGAAAGAAATGCATAGGAAAGAGTTTAGTAGAAGACACTTGTAACTGGTCACAGTGCTTACCTCTTGGAAGCTGATTTGGATTAGGGTGATGATCAAGTGGAACTTTAGAATGCTTGTAATGTTTGTAGTTTAATGCAAATGCATAAATGTGTCACTTAAGAAACTAAAAAGTAAAATAATTTGAGAAGTTATCTTTTCTAGGTGCTTTCCCTTAAGCAGAATATCTAAGCTATTTAAGATAGCATGTGATTTTTTATGTAAAAATTTTTATTGATGGAGAGCTTCATTTCTAGTCATTCCAGTGTTTTGTTTTGTTTTTTTTTAAACATCTTTATTGGAGTATAATTGCTTTACAATGGTGTGTTAGTGTCTGCTTTATAACAAAGTGAATCAGCTATACCTATACATATATCCCCACATCTCCTCCCTCTTGCGTCTCCCTCCCACCCTCCCTTTCCCACCCCTCTAGGTGGTCACAAAGCACTGAGCTGATCATTCCAGTGTTTTTTAAACTCTAGGGTTGAAACTTTTTCCTTTATCTCTAAGCTAAATCAAGAGAACATAAATATACCGAAGTATTTCTTTTAGTTTTGTTTTCTTTGTAAGGTAAATATAAGTGAAGAATGCTCAGCGACATATTATGAAACAATAGGGCAGTGCTGAAAATTTCTAAGAATTAATGGCAGCATTTAGGACAATTTGACAAGAAGGATCCCTAATAACATGGACTTATTTATGGAATAAAGTACAAGAGCAAGAGTAGGAACAATACTAGATTTTATGTATAAGGCATTTAGTTGTAAATATCAGAATCCAAAAGACTAGGTGTGCAGGTGAAAAATGCAGAATAGATCAAGAGTTGTGCAGTGGGGTTTTCACTTTCACCTGCACATGTAGCAGTTACTTTCAGTAATAGAAGGGACAGCAACACAACACAATATTATATAATTGGGATAAACCATTTCCCAGGCTCTTCATGCAAGGACAGTCACATAGTTTTTCCCCTGCTAGGTTAAATTTGGACTGGCTCAAGCCTCCACATGCCTGATTGGCCCGAACCAACCAGTTTACTTGCTTACCTCCTTAACTTACTGTCAGGCTCCCTGACTACCACGGCCCTTTGTCCAGTATGACACAAAAAGATCTTTCTATTATATTAACTAACTGTTTAACAAGATGAACATCTTGAATTTCTAGTAATTGAGAATTCCAGGGATTGTGTCCCATGAAACAAATAATCACTAAGAAGAATGAGATCATGTATTGTTTAAGTTGCATAACCAAATTTATGAAGAGTTGATTTACATTGAAAAGGGTTTATGTATAAAAGAAGACTTACTTAATACCATGAGCATCACTAGTTGTGATATTAATGTGGCCACATCATAGTATGAATGGACCACCACCTCCTTGTTTTGAAAAACATACAATTAAAAATATGTTGGAATACCAAAGGCCATATTTTCAGTTTACACAATCTAACAATTTAACACTCATATGTCCATATCACCTTAGAAACTCTCATGTAACCTCACAATAATTGAACATATTAAGGAGCAACATCTTTTTTAAAAAAATAAATTTATTTATTTATTTTTGTCTGTGTTGGGTCTTTGTTGCTGTGCACAGGCTTTCTCTAGTTGAGCCGAGCAGGGGCTACTCTTCGTTGAGGTGCACGGGCTTCTCAATGTGGTGGTTTCTCTTGTTGTGGAGCACGGGCTCTAGGCGCACGGGCTTCAGTAGTTGTGGTGCTTGGGCTCAGTAGTTGTGGCTTGTGGGCTCTAGAACACAGGCTCAGTAGTTGTGGCGCATGGCTTAGTTGCTCCGCGGAATGTGGGATCTTCCCGGATCAGGGCTCGAACCCGTGTCCCCTGCATTGGCAGGCAGGTTCTTAACCACTGCGCCACCAGGGAAGTCCTGCAACATCTTTATATATATTTTGTAAATGATTTCTTCCAAAATATACCAATACAGTCTTACTTAGAGTATATTAGCATCAACTTAAACTTGTTAATATTGCTACCCCTCTGGCTTTAGCTCTGCTTAGCTGGCTGGGATTTCCCTGGGTAGCAATTAAGTCTCACAGTTCAGAAAGTCTAATAAGGTTGCCACCATCCCTAATAGCTATATTGTTTGGGCCACTGTTTTTACCTATAGGTAGTAATCCTTTTGTAAAGCTTAAAGATTATTCTAGTCTTCCTTTTATGTAGCCTGTAGATCATCTTAGCTTGAATCTGTACGCATAATGCTCTATTCATGTCACACTATCCCGTGACCTAAATCTCTCTTGGAAAAGCCGCTAAAACTAAGAAATAAGGGGAAATGGCAATTATTAGTTGGCCATGGCACATATTTTCCTTTTCAGACCTTTGAATCATGCTTTTATAGCAGATCTATGATAAAGCAGGGCAGTGAGGCTTGCACAGCTGTGGTTTAACCTCAAGTGCTTTTGTCAAATTTTGTTTTTTTATGAAATGTATTTCACTTCTGGCATTTAGAAGATTGCAGCTTTGAAGAATTCGCGTGGACCTTCTGCAAGCATTTTATTTTGCTAATGAACTAAAATTGATCTCTGTAATTGAAAGATAATGATACTACTTGACTATAATGACTAAACACCAAGTGAATTTTTACACAGTCCTGGTTATAAAATGACTGCTGTATCTTAATTGTGAAATCAGATTGTATAGCTCCTTGAAATTGTTTAATTATTAAAGAAAAAAATCAGATGAAAAGAGCAGTCAGAGGATGCTGGACTGGATGTCTGCAGACTTGAGTTTTATGCTGGACTTTTTGCAAAAGCTTGGACAGATCACTTAATTTTCTTGGGACCCAGTTTTTCACCTATAGAACCTGGTAGAGCAAGGTTATTTAAGGTCTCTTCCAGCTCTTCTATCTCTAGAATCTGAATCCCACCAAATTGATTTTTCATAGTAAAAAATATGAACAAAGCTTAACTGTGAAATATTTGACAAGCATTATCAAGATTGAACATGTTTTAGATGTTCAGTGTTCTGTTGGAGAAAAGAACAGTTAAGAACGACTCCTACCCCTACTCCACCCCCTCATAACATGTATTTCTTTAAATTTGAAACACTGTGCAATTGCCAGTTGCTCTAAACTGGTTTTATACTTCTTGTGGTAAGGATGGAGAGAGAATGATTCAACCTATAATTTCACGGGGCATGTTGTGCTTTATAAACTCAGTAACGAACAGTGGGTTGGGTCGGAGATCTGCATCAGCTTAGGTGATTTATAGTCCAGACTATACTTTACTAGATTTATGCTAGATAAACAGGGTCATTAGATTTTTTTTTCCTTTGGGGGTAGGAAAAGAGAGACAGAAAAGCAAAATTGCCTGCAATACCAAAGCACCTGCTTTATTAAATCTTCCCCAGGGATGTTCATTATTAAGCTCTGAAATATAAGCCCTTACTATAAATGGCAGATAGGGACCCGAACTCTCTTCGTTTTTAATATGCATATTTTACTGATTTCTTATTAAAATCAAATTTGCCAATTGGCTCACACACAAAAATATACTTCTTTGTAGAATTTTATAGGTGGATACAGATTATTAAATTGTATGGAGAATGTTCACATATTCATTTAAAAAGATTCCTCTATGAGACAAAACATATTCATTTTTATTGCCTTTGCATTTCTAGAGTCTGTGTTAAGATAACTGTCTTAAAAATATCAGAGAGAAGATTTTAGAAACAGGTAAAACAGACTTGCTTAATATACCAGAAAACATCTAGTTTTATTTATACTGAGGGATTAAAAATAGTATATGAGCATATATTTTGAAATGAAAAGGTATAAATAAAAATGCAGATGTAGAGCAGATAACCTGAATTAATAGAGTACTATTTTTCTGCCTTAGTATTCACATGAGGCTAGCTTTTAGCCATTTACATTAATAAACTTTTTGCCAAATAACCTCTGAGTTACCATACTTGGTCTCAATACATTTTTTTAAAAAAGACAATTTTTTTTTCAAAGAGTACATATCATATTGCCTTGTAAAGAGGAATCATATTCTCATAGTCTTTTGTTCTGAACAAACAAATTCCATGTTTGCCACTCATGATTTTTTTATTATTATTTATTATTAATGATAGAAACACTAATTCAGTTTAATTCAGACAGAAGAAAATAAAATTTTTGCTACAATTCAGAAATTTCAAAACATTCAAGGATTGTGGTAGACAGAAGGTCTATTTTATCTAAACCTGAAGAAGAAATGAGAAAGGAACCACCCAGAGTGGGAAAGATTTTGGGATTCAGAGTCTATTAAAGGAAGGCCGAGATTAAATGATGGTGAACATAAAGTGTTGGTTTAGGCAGGGAGTAAGCCCAGAGACACCCTGGATGCACCTGTAATTATGGCAAACCTATGTTAATTTTTCTGGCATTGGTTGGCTTATCTGAAAAATGGGGACAATGATAGATAGTGAATATCAAGCAAAAAGAGTGAAATCTGCTTATAAACCATTTATATTTGAAAATTATTCTAAAATGGAAAAGTTATTTTCTGTAGACATTTAAGTAATATATTAAAGCAGATTTTAATGTAATAACTTACTAAAGAGCCCCAGAAATTGGGGTGTTATTTTTGGGGGGAGGATTATCAACGTTCAGAACAGTGCTATCTTATTTATGGTATGAATTGGAATCAAACCTATTCCATGAAATCAATTTTTTAACAAAACTGATAAAAAGTAATTTAATTAAAAATCTTATGAAAAAAGAGGTAGTTAAACCCCAATAAAAATGGGAGAGAGAGCACAAACATATCAAGGTTTATATATATAATTAAAATCTTTTTACACCATCAGTCACTTTCACTTTCCAAACTGAAACTATTTTAAAAACTGTTTTATTTTTGGTGGCATTCTGGTGATTACCTTCATCACAGTCATTCTCCAGACCAGGAAAAAAGGCAATGATATCACAACTGTGAGACCATGGTGCTGAACAGGTTTGTTGACTTCTGTATAGGAGGCTAAGGAACCAGCAAATGCCTGAGTGAAATTGCTCTTGAATATGCTCCTGTTCCTCTGAGCTGTTGCTTCAAGCACGGCAATTTCAAGTTCCCTTATGCAAGGGCTCTTTCTTTCTGGTTCTTGTGAGATAAATTTGCTAATACTTTGTAGTCAAAGATGAGTCGCACTTTGATTCATTAGGTCTATGGATGCTATTCTGTTTTAGAGACTGAAAAGAAGGTAAACGTCTGTGTTGGTCTAAATATTGCTAGCTAGTGGGAGAAGGCAGCAGAGGATAAGGTCATCTTCCCTGTGTTTGGCTTCTGACTAGATTCTGTTATGATTTAAGAAAACTGCAGCTCAGAGATTATTTTGCACTCACAAAATAGACACGTGATAATGGTAAGAGATAATGAAAAAGGGCAACTTGGAAATGATAGAAGTAGAGCTGCCTTTGGTATGACTTGATAATGCAGTAGGAAATTCTTAGGATATAAGTGACATAGAGATTTCTGAGGATGGAGAGAGAGACAGAACATTTTAGGGCGTTGTTTGTCTCTTTTACACTGGATATGGTTTAAAATTGCTTTTTACCTTAAGATTTAGGTGGGTTGGGTTGGGATAGTGATTCACCTCAGTGGCCATAATCTTTTTAGTGTTTAGTGCCCCTACAGTCCTTAATCTTGCTTTAATTTTTTTTTCTTGTACCCTTCCAGACTTTTCACACTGTAGGTATTACCCCAGCCCTCTATTAGAGAGATTATAGCGAAGTAATGTGGTATTAACTTGAGTTTGCCTTGCTCGTTATGATGAGAAAAGTTATTAGGACTAAGATAACAGCTGTTTACAAAAACTGGTTTAGAGACCAGTAGTTCTCAAAGTGTGATCCCTAGACCAGCAAGAGCAGTATCACCTGGAACTTGCTAGAAATGAGAATTCCTCCCTTCCTGCTCCAACCCCCCCATATGGAATCAGAAACTCTGGGTGTGGGCCCAACAATCTGTTGTAACAAGCCCTCCAAGCGATTCTGTTGTGTGATAAAGTTGGGAAGGAATGTCTAGAGATCAGGGTTCCTTTTTTTCAGTTCTACCACTTTCTAGCCGTTAGATCTTGGTTAATTTGATGGACTTTTCTGAGTCTCTGGTTCTTGTGTTTGTAAAATGATGATCAACCTCGGCCTTTCCAGCCCTAACATATTGTGAGCCTTGTATTCTAATTACTTGGTGAAAAAGAATGTGGTAGGGAAAAGCACTGCCTGTACATACATTTATCTCTGCAGGTACAGAGATAAATCTGATATTGCTCAGTTACATGCTCCTTCCACATGTTTAATGTACAGTTATCCTTCTCAATCCTCATTATCTCTGTATCCTTCTTGTAGCAGTGACTATAAAATAAAATGAGCCTACTAAGTCACGTAAGACCAATTCAGGTGCAAGTAGGTAGAATAGATGACAATGATCTTGCTTTTAATTGTTGAAGATGACACAAAACATCAATGATATTATAAAATGTAATTTAAAAGTACACAGCTTTTAGTGGAATGGCTTTCCCCAAATTCATCATAAACTGAGTACTCAGAAAGTACATAATTAAGTTTAGAAGCAATAATAGTGTGACATAACCCTCTTTTTACATTACATAATTTATTCAAAGTTTAGAAAGTGATAAGCATAGTTTTACATAAGGATCTGCTAAAGCACACTTCTGGTAGCCAGGTGGAGACTAGTTAGTTCAAATGGCCAAAGGATAAACTTTTACTTGTGGATTTTCTGTTCTCCTAAAAGCAACTTTTAAATGGTAACCTCCTTTCCAGTTTATTCAAAGGTATGTTTTCATGGTTTGGAAAGCTATGTCTTCTACTGCAAAATGCTAAATGTATGTCTTTATAAGTATTAGTTACGAACATGAGTAGTTATATAAACTGAGATCTGGGTCTCCTCTAAGAGACTATGAACCCTGGATATTAAGAAGTCCAGGGGTTGACATTTTGTATGTTTGGGTTTTTTCAGTACTGCAGACAAAGTTAAACCCTTTTATCCCATTGTTATACTAATCTGAATCATTATTTATATATATATATATGGCGTGCCTATTTTTAAAAGGCACACCAGTGATAAATCTGCTTTGACAAATTTGAAATAATTTGGCAGAAGATTCCTTATATTAAAAGAAAAATTAGTCCACCAGACACATTTGGCACAAGTATAATCTGACTTTTCTTGTCTGTGTATGTTCATAATCTCATTCAACAAAGTTGAATACAATATACACTCGGTTGCTTTGTTTAAAAGGCTCTGTCTATATATATGCATGCTTTTTTCTTTATACAATTGAATGCTAATAATTGTAAGCTTGTTTATGGCATCATGAAAGCATATGGATATGACAATTTTTTATTATTATCTTGTATTTTGCTTACTTTCTTAGTATATATATAAATCAGGCAATTATTTTAAAAAAGATACTTTTAAATGAGGTCTTGGAGTAGCTTCATATAAAATTATACAAGACCAACTTCAATTGAGGGTGGCTTTTCTGCATTTTGTAGAAGGTGATAATATACTTTCGTTTACAATAAATGATACCAAATTACTTTCTTTTGGCTTTCGGTGGACACCGAAATTTTTTCATCAGAACCTGTTGTTAAAAATATAGAAATAAGACAATAAATGGTCGGGCTTTCTTTTAGAGTGTCGGTGTCATTTGTCCAGAAGGGGGAGCTCTCAGTCCACATGCAGCAGAGCAAAGCAGACAGTCTAGTATCTTATCTGCTGCTTGGAAATTGTCTGACAGGAAAATATCAACATAAACCATGCGATTTGCCGCTGGAGCACGCTGGACCTCATCTGCTTAAAAAGATGCACGGATATAGTCATCACAGTTCATAATTTAATAAACTGCTAAAAAAACCACACATTTTCATTTTAGCGACTTTGGTCTCACAACTAAATTCACATTGCTACAAAGACATTTGAATTTTGCACTAATATGTCATGAGCACTGCACCCATTGCAAATTAATGAGTCTCTGAATAGCACTGTGCATTTGTCATTTGAATTTATGCTAATACAATGAGGTCTCCTGGTGATGCTGATAGTCCATAGCAGCTGCTCGAACCACAGAATGTACCGGCACTTCCCTTCTACTTCATATTGCTACCTCTTTTCTTAGCTTTTCTGGCCTGTCACTTAGGCGGCAATCGTGTAGCTGGTTATTGATAGGGCTGCTAATTATCTTTGACTTTACACTATTGGCCTGACCCCCAACACTGAGCAGAAGTAATGGATCAGTGTTGAGAGAATTATGTACATCACACAGTGACAGCCTCAGACCAGAAGGTCAGAATGAGTTCATTGAGAACCAATGGTATTTACAAAGAATGTTGGCATGGAAACTGGTAATATTTTTCAGTGATACTGTGTAATTAATATCAACAGATCAATCTAAGAAAGTGACTGTAATTTTTATAATCATAATGAACAGCATTTGTATGTGTGTGCAAAAAGAGAGGATGGTCCTTTCAGTTTTTCCCTTTTCTATCCAATCTATGCTATTGCAATCTAAGAAAATGGTTATGGCAATGCTGCTGGGTTATCTGGGTGTCTGAATCTTTATCATGGTTGTACAAATGGCCAGTGGGTCAAAGAGATGTGGTGACACAGTTGGATCTAGTGGAGGGATTGTTGACATAGGGACATATGTGTGGGAGGGAGGCACACAAGTAACTATTTTCCCCAGACCAAGTCAGTGAAAAAAGGTTCGCAGTGTCTGTTATTTTCTTTCCCCAAGTCTTAATTCTGAAATTAAAGATTGTTTTAGACTAGTGTTTCTATTTGACTGGCTTCTAGAACGAAGAATGAAAGTATATAGAGTTTATTCTAATAGATTCAGGAAATTAGATATGGTGTTTAGAAATGTCATGGAAAAATTAAGCAGAAAATTAAAACTAAAACCAAAAGTATACATTAGGTTATGGACCTTTTGAAAATTGTTACTGAATTTAAGAAATGCTCTTTTTTTCCTGAGGCCAAAGAAAAACATGCAAACTTTTTCTTTCAAACAAACACACACAAAAAAACACCCCATTTCTTAAAAGGGACAAATAAATACACACCCTGGTAAAATGTAGCACTGTTAGCATTCATTTTTTAGATTGTTAAAGAAGCTAAGTAAGAGTCAATTCTTGAATTATCTCCAGGGGAAAAAAACATTCCAAGGCAGATATGTGTAATTATTTGTTAAGCGATATGAGGAAGTACTGAGTATAGAAGTAAAAGTGACCTATTAATCTCAAATAGTACCCAAGAGCAAGAAAGATCTTTTCTTACAAAACTCATAAAAGGAAGAGGATTTTTTATCCTAACTCCACAGCCTAGTAAGCTGCTCAGATCACCAGCCCCGGGAGATGAAAACACTTCAGTTTGTCTCTACCTGTTGGCACAAACCTAAGGGTTAAAGGACCACTGGAGAGAAAGGAACTTGTCTTAGAAGGCAGCACATAGGACCTTTACTACAGTGCCTCCGTTTTCTATCAAGGCGGGGAGATGGTTTCACTCTTCTTGGAAAAACTTTGAAATGTAAACTGTTTCGATTGATGGCTCCTTCTGGCCCTGGCAACTCTTTTTGGTAGCTGGTGCTCTTTCTGTAATACTTGTTAAAAACGTCTCCGTAGCAAAGATGTTGTTTTTTATGTGATTTTTTTTTTTTTTTTTTAAGTCAGCGCATGTGTGAGTACAGACAGGCTCTCATCTTGCTCGGCGGAGACTGGCAGGTGAACACCTACTCCTGTTGCCCTTATTCATTTGCAATACTTTATAAGATTAGTCTCTTTGAAAGCTGTTTTCAGTCTAAACTGTCAATCCTCTTCGAATGTGGTCCCTCTCACTGGGAATGACTTCTTAGAACTCATGAGAATGCTGTGGCCTGAAAGTCCCTTTCTTAGCCCAGAGATATTTCCATAAGTGTCTGACAACCTGCCCCTAAACCTTCTACAGCAAGGATGCCTGGGGGCAGCTTTAAAAAACTGGACACACTTATAAGGTATCATATGTTTTAGAGCAGTCTTTCAACTGCAAATACAACTTCCAACACCATTCATATAATTGTGTTCGTTTTCATCTTGTGTTGGAAATTCCATTTTTGGTCAATCACCTATGAAATGACTGTGTGTGTGATTTTTTTACATTCTTGTAACATTCTTAAACTACATGCATGTGAATTTGATCAATCTGCTTAAACAGATTGATTTAGAGAGTGAAATTGGCCAAACTGCATAAACCAGTGTGAAAAATACCCATTTTAGTCTAAATGTTGACTACTTATTTTGATCTGATGGACTTATAATGGTTAAATTATTTCTTTATCCTGTGCTATATAGAGTCAGGTTCATGAGTCACATATTATTATTCATTGGGGTTATTTTTCTTTGTCTGATCATATTAGATGCATTATACTAGTCTTCTCTGTTTTGCTGCTGTTGCTTTTCTGAAAGATTGTACTCCCTTGAATGCACCATGAAGAAAGCCCTGTGACCTCTTCCCCAGTGTTTTGCATTCTGAATTCTCCCACTTGCCAGACACTCTACTCACCAACAGCACATTCTGAGGCAGTGAGGCTGCAAATCAATAGAGATTTGACTTGCAAGTGTCAAGGCAGGTGCTGACTAAGTGTATAGTCTTAAGGACAAGACACCATGCTGGTTGTAGTCCTCTTCAGTCAAGTGGCTGCTCAGGTGCTCAGAGATGCTTCTTTCCCTCCATTCTCTTATTATGCACATACGCACACATACACACACATACACATTCCCTCATACACACACACATATGCATATAAAATATATATACACATAACCTCACATATGCACACATACACAAAGACTGGAATTATCATATTCTGTTGTTTTTAATTTTTAAAATTACAGGTAAACAAGAAACACTTCTGTAAAGTTATAAAAATTTTCTCAAACACATTTTTAAATTATTTACTAAAATACAGATAAATTTAATCCCTCATAACTCAATATGAAACATTTAATTTCTTATGGCACTAAAAATTTAAGTAACGATAGATTCTGTTTCATCTCTGCATTCAAGTACATTTGTACTTGGTGCACTGTGATTCCTGAGTGGCATGTACAAGCCCTACTTCAAGGTCCCTGCCTTCAAGAAGCTTCTAGTATAGTATGAAAACAAATATAAACAATATATATATAAATAAATATAAAAGGTATAAACAATATAAAATTATTTTTGTATTAAAGTGAAAGTGCTAGGTTGTATTTACTTTTTAGAACAATCTTGATTTCTTACATTTAATTTTCATATTCTTTGGTTTTCAGAATACATGGGAAAAATGCAAATCAGAAATGAAATGACATAATGGTTTGCCAGGTCAGTGCTTAACTTGCTTTTCTTTCCCCAATTCCCTCCTTTTTCTTCTCCTTCATCCTATTAGGGACCTCAGGGCTAAGCTGAGACCCTATCCCCATTCCCATGGCCAATATCTGAGCTAATTAGAAACCAAACATAGTATGAGACCTCTCTACGGACCCAAGTGGAAGTCCTGGAATCATTGGCCTTCTTCAGCAAGGATTCAGTTTTCAGTAAATTCCTGCCCTTAAAAGCTTTCTTTCTTTTTTTACAATGGCTTAAATTTACTGAAGAGAATTATGGCAAGTCACTCTCAGGGAGGCCTTAATATTTGCATTTGTTAAGTGAAGATAAATTTGTAAAAATTGTAAACAATTAGATGATACCTAAGAAACATAAAGAAAAAAATTCTCTTCTCTATACTTCCAAATGGTAGTGTCACAGAGTTCCAATTTTGATTACTTCAGGATCCTGGAGACTAATGCATAGTAAAACAAACAAAACAAAACAAAAAACAAAACCTAAAAGTATTTAAATTAAAATATGTTTTGAGTTTGACTAAAAAGTAGTGGAAAGGGGAAAATCAGTTCAACCTGGTAATTTTATGTGAAGTATACCAGGTTGTACCACGCATCTCTAGAAATTATTCATCCCACGTAAGTGAAACTACATACCAGTTGAACAACGCCTCCCCATTTTCCCCTCCCCGCAGCCCCTAGCCAGCACCATTCTACTCTCTGCTTTTATGATTCAGCCTTAAAAAAGTAAATCCTGCCATATGTGACAGCATGGATGAACCTGCAGGACATTAGGCTAAGTGAAATAACCCAGTCACAGAAGGACAAATACTGCATGATTCCACTTGCATGAGGTATGTGAAAGAGTCAAACTCATAGAAGCAGAGAGTGAGAAATGTTTTAGGGAGTAGATGAGAGTGGAAGTGGAAAGGGAAGTTGTGTGTAAATCACTTCTCTTAGGTGCCTCAATGAATCTCTGGTATCGTCTTCTAAGTTCTTTAGCTCGGTTTGCTTTTAGTGAATCACGCACCTTTCTGCTTCTTTCTGCTACAGACACTGGGAGGTAAAAGGAAAAATACTCCTGAACTCCAAAAGTACAGAACGAGTATGCACCATCCCAATTGTTTATACTATGTAGGGGGTGGGGGCAAAGATATTTTAAAACTTACAAGTGCACTGATAAGAGAGAAATTATTGAAGAGAGGAAATTTGAGACTGTCATCTAGCATTCATTTAAGGTCACTTGAGAGTTCTTTAAATCATAAACGAGAAAGAGAAATTAAAATGCCAAGAATATTATTTGAACAATATCTGCATAATGTAACGATAGGGTATTTGTGGGGCCTCATCCAATTTATGTGGGGACATTAGAGTAAATTTTGACACTTATTTTTAAAACCAGAGAACAGGGTGTTACATGTGAACTAAGGCCCTATAAGGGGATGCAGCTGATCCTGGAAATATGATCCATGGCCCTTAATTTTTGGTTAGGTGACTAGAAAACTTCAAATTCACAAGCCTGTCAGGCCCATGTCACATCCTTTGGCCTCTTTGTGTTCCCTTAGGGCCCAATTTAAGGGTATGGTCTCTGAAGGGCAGGACAGGCATGTAGAAAGTGCTTGCCAAGTGATTTATTTCGCTAAAATATGATAATCGGCTTAGTAGGACTTGGTAGCTTAAAAAATCATAAACAGTATTAAAAAGATGTCTACATTTCTGCATCTTTCAAAAAAAAAAAGAGCCTTCAGAAATCTTATCTGGCACTATGAAAATAGACTCCACAGAATATTTTTCCCCTTCCTTCTCCCACTCCCCAATTTAAATCAACTAATTAAGAAAGACTGTAACTAGAAGGGAATGATTAACTCATTAACTTAATCATTGTCATACTTGTGAATATGGACTTGTACCAGAGTTAAGAGGTTAATGAATTCAAATATATTGTCAGAACTGTCTATGGTTTTCAAAGAGGAGGATTTTATGTTCTGTAGTTTATGTGCTTAGAAGTTAGAACTCAACTGTAATAAAGTTTGACATCAAAATAAGTTACTGAAATTGTGCAGAAAATGGTGGGTGGGAAAAAAAAGTTTCTCATCGTTGTTGCCAACACAAATGCTACCTTCAGTGCAACTGCCACCAATACTACCATCATCTTCACATAAATTTTTCTTTCTCATCTGGGTAGCTGGGAATGAACTTGATTGGGCATAGGCTGTCAACACATAGGGATGTTTGAGATCCCCAGATTTCTGTCTTTGGTCATCTTCTCTTCTTACTATGAATGTTTTGTAGCACTTTTATGTCTAATATATGCTGAAAATTTCTAAAATTATGTATCCAGTCCAGCTATCTCTAAGCCCATTACCCACCTTGTTATTCATCAAGTATAGCAGGCACTGAGCTAGATGCAGTGGATCCACCTGTCCTGGCAGTGCTTACAACCTGGGGAGATGCATTCAATAAATGATACAAATAAATATCTAATTATGAACTGTGATTAGTATTCAGTAAAGCACAGAAGATGATGAGAGATTACCACCTCTCATGATGGAAACTGATTTAGATTTTTGAAGTTCCTCTAAGGAAGAAGCAATTGTGTTGCAACCTGAAGAGTGAGCAGGAATGACCTAATGAAAGATTGGGAGGATGAGAATTCTAGGCAAAGGTAACAGGGCATCCAAATGTCCTGAGGTAGGAAAGAGCTTGGCACTCTGACGAAACTGAAAGAAGGCACATATGCCTGCAGGATAGTGAGAAAGAGTGGGTGATGTAAGATGAGACTAGAGAGGAAGACAGGAGAAGACCATGCAGAGACTTTGCTGACCATGGGATTTAGGATTTTATTTTAAGAGAAATAGAAAATGATTGACAAGTTTTAAGAAGCATTGACATGACTAGAGTTTTGTTTAAAGAATATGACTATGGTAATATTTGTGGAAAAGGTACCGGAAGAGGGAACATAGCGGAAACATGAGAACAGTGGTCTAGCTGAGGGAGGATGGTGCCTCAGAAAAGAAGGTAGAGATGGAGAGAAGGACATGGACTCAAGACAGAATTGATTGATAGGTTATGGATATTGACTAGATATTGAATGGATCGGTAGAATTGATAGATCAGATGCCTGCTGAACAATGTGTAGTTGGGAAGGGTTTGGGAGAAGGCCTCATTTGTCAAGAGATTTCCCACCCTATACTCAAAATTGCATGCTAATTCCATCCTTTGGGAAGAAGTACTATGCAGGATAGCCGTGTGGCACAACTCCAGGGAGACCATCATGGTGTTTTCATGTGCTTGGTATCCCCTAAAGTTGTACAGTGCAATGGCCCTGGGGATGTGGAATATTGAATGTGCTCTGTTGCCTGTAAAGATTATAAAATAAGATGTTATTTGTGTTGAGGGCTCCGATGTATGATTATGCTCTCCTTAGAGGCTGGCTGAGGACTGGAAAGTACAACCTGGCATGGAATTGTGTCAGTCCTTAGGAAGGGGGCACCTTTTGCTAATTGGCCTACTCCAAGTAGGGGGACATTTAATGATTCACTGTCCAAAGTATTGCTCAGTATAATTTGTATGCCTCCAAGAGTGATCTTCTTTTAATTATGTATTCCATTAGTCAGATATTATATGTGTACCACAAATTCACCTCTTCAAACCATGCAAGATGATAATTCACTTCTTCAGATAAATTGAATGTACTTTTAAAAAGTTGGTTACTCTGCTATACAATTTACTGGTTTAGCAAAGTAGCTGCTCAAAGGGATAGGTATCTTTTTTCTATGGCGGGCCAATAATCATTAGCCAAAACAAGAAAAGAAATTCCCAAAACCCCAAACCAAAGCAGTTTAATCTATTTTCGAATGAAAATAGATTCACAAGTCATACAAAAATACAATTTTATATCATGGCTAGTTAAGGAATGAGACACTGAGGGGAAAGAGAAAGAGGAAGAGTGTAAGAACATAATCTTTTATTCATTGTGCTTTGAATCCTTATATTTCTTTGTTCCACTGCCTAAGCCCTGAATTTCCTTTCCAAAGACTTGGAGAATCATCTTTGTCCTCCTAACAGTTACTGAAAGCCATGACTGTTGTCTGGCCCCCAATATCTCTTTCTTGGCCACTCTATTATTGTTACAACCCAAGCCTATGCTTCTTCCTCAGCCCATCTTCATCTGAAGGCCAAGATTCTCCCAATGCCCATGGTGGGAATATGGGATCCAGCACCTCCTTAAACTATCTCTCTCCTGGTGATTTAAGTCCTGTTGTTTTTGCAATGCTCATGTTTCCTTCTCACACCCAATCTTAAATGCTGAAACCAACTACTTGGGACTCATCTGCCTCTTTTCTGAGAATCTCAGAATGGAGTGCTGTATGTGATGTAGGGACATCAACCATACAATTAGAATTCTATTTTGGACATTTGCACAACTGGATGAGCTTATCAGTAAGAACGGGATGTTGGGTAGGGGGCTTGCCAGGGGCTTAATGAAATGAAGTTCATGACTGGTTTCAGTTTATTGTCTGGTCCCTCGCCAGTCTAATTAAAGCACAGATTTGAGAGCTAGAGGGGACAATTGAATTCTGTTTAATTTTCATGCTGGTAAGACCTTAAACTGATTTCTTACCTTCTCTGGACTTTAAAGTCTGTAGTAATTTGGCATGTGCAGAACAACTGCCTAAATGCCGAGTCATTTTTGCAAGAGAGCAAGGCTTCTAGAAAGCTCAGTGGATGGTTTTTCACTTCATGTAACCTGGAGTGAACTTCAGATTGGAGGGCTTACCATGCCTCAGTTGGGACAAAAGCCCAATGAATGACAAGGGCCAGCACAATGTATGCTTACAGACTATTGCCGACTGCCTCACCCAGGCTGCTGGTGTTGAAGCAAATTCTATTTGGAAATAGGCCAGATTCTTCTGTGTCTCCTGGGGGACCCTAGAATTTTATAGTGTATGTTTATATCTGTATAATCAGCAAATTTTCTAATTAAGTGAGAATTAGAGTGTTTTACTAAATATATTTAAAATTATTGCCTTTAAACACCAAACTGGACTGTAAAGTATAACTTCCAAAATTGTGTGTAATAATAATAATATATTGTATAGTGTTCACTCTGTGTAAACACTGTTTTAATTGCTTAACTTATATAAGTTCATTTTATGCTCACAACTCTATGAGATTAATTTTCTCTTATTAACCTCAGTTAACATATCAGCATATTAAGGCAAAAAGAGGTTAAGTGTTTTGCCTAAATTACACAAAAACTCAAGGTTATACAAAAGCCTCCACTTTTTTTTTTTTTTTTCCCCTGGGAGAGTCTGGCATAAAAAAATTCATCAGAATTCTACATGGGCTGCTATTTACAGCTATTTTTGTAGGAGGAGGCAAAACAATCAGGAGATGGATACCTGCTCTAGAGACTCATTGAGTTGAGACTCTGACCAGGACAGGAGATCGGAAGACTCAGATGGCTATGTAGAGGACAGTATAGATAGTGTAGGAGCATCAAAATATTCAAGATACAAGGAATATATCTCTTGGAATTTTATGGGGATAATTGATAGATAAAGCAGTGAGTAAAGATGGAAAATAAAATAAGGAAAAGCAAGAAAGGTTAATTCAGGGAACTTAAGTGCACAGAGTACAGTCCTAATGCTGATCCATGCTTGAGTTGTTCAAAGAAGACAATTTTGATGTTCCATAGAAGAATCGATTGAAACCCTGACTGAATAAGATTGGGCTGCACTAGTGACAAGAGAGAACCTATACAATTGATTCAGTCCTTGGCTTGGGGGGAAAATAGGGCCAAACGGTTGAGGAATTTACCCAAGCTGTGAGATACATGTACGGCAGTCAATAACTGTATGCGTTAAGATTGGCTGCAAACATTACACATTTTAACTCATATCTCAATCCAAAGGGACTGTCTAAGAATAGGGAAGTGATCAATTGGATGCAAAGGTATTATCTTCTTTTAAAATACCAACATTTTAAAACGCTTACAAGGATTTGACGGGCTCCAGTGGATACGTTTTTCCTTCAGAGCTCAATCGTCTCCAAGTCAAAGTTCTCCTTTTACAATATATATTTGGTAATGTCACCTCCACTTTCCTGAAATAAACTCCACAGATAATATAAAATCAATAATATCACAACTGTTTTTTTTTTTTTTTTTGCGGTACGCGGGCCTCTCACTGTCGTGGCCTCTCCCGTTGCGGAGCACAGGCTCCGGACGCGTAGGCTCAGCGGCCATGGCTCACGGGCCTAGCCGCTCCGCGGCATGTGGGATCTTCCCGGACCAGGACACGAACCCGGTTCCCCTGCATCGGCAGGCGGACTCTCAACCACTGCGCCACCAGGGAAGCCCCACAACTTTTATATAAAGTAAAAATGAATAAAAAGATTAATGTTAAAATAGTATGTATTCCCATACATAAATATTCTGGTCAAGTGACTAGAAGATATCATGAGGTAGTCAGATGTGTGCCCCTGTTTGAAGAATCCCTGTGGATTTGATGGCATAAATGCAAACTGACACAGTTGTGTTATACCAGCAGCCCAAATACCATGAGTAGTGTTGCTGTCAGTGATGTGATTTTCCAGAATGATGAACAACTATAGGTATACTTTCAAACAAAATAAAATACAATCTTCTCTCACTTTTCATAGTAGTTACATTCCTCAAATATCATGGATATCAAAACAGCATAAAGCACACTTTGTGTTTATACGTGAAAGAAACTTAAGTTGTAGGCTCAGGTTTTCCCCCTGATTGAATGTCTGGCATGATATTCCAAAGTCAAATGAGTTGCTGAATAATTTCTTGTGGTGCAAGGTATGTAGCATCCCTGGGCCCTATTCACTAAATGCTAATAGCACCCTCCATCATTGTGGCAGCAAAATAATTAAATGCCAGATCCAATCATGGGTACTCATAGTTTTTAGTCAGCAAAAGCATAGAAAATCAGGCTCTGATGTCAGTAGTGTGTTAGGATGATCAGAAGACCATTTTTAGCTCATCAGCACCTTGGCTAGGCCATGTGAAGGCAAAACAACAAAATACCCCAAAACTGAATGGCTTAAAACAACAATGATATGTCAGTTTTCACAATTTGGTCAGTTGACTGGGTGGTTAATTCCTGTGAATGCCAGTCGAGCCTCTGGAGTCATGGTGACAGTCCAAAATGAACCCCATACATTTTCAAATCTCTACCTGACAAACTTCTACTCACTCTCCAGATCTTAGTTTAGATACATTGTCAAGGAGATGTTTCCTGATTCCACATACTAGACTGAATTCCCCTTGTAGTACTCCCATAGCATTCATTTCCTGACACTCACCACATTTTTAATTGCTTGGATATTTTCATGGTCACACTGAGTTCTGTGAGGGCAGGTCCTATGTTTTATTCATCATTGTATCCTTGTTACCTTGTCCCAGATAGTTTCTTAAAAATTGTTTTTGTATTACATTGCACTGAGTTGATTTGAAATTCGATTTGTGGATCAATTGCCCAAAAAAGTGTGACCTAATAGTTTTAGAAAATATTGGTGGGTTATTTAAAATGTCATTGTTTCAACTTAAAAAATTTACCCTTGGAGATTAAATGAAATAAAATTTTTGATCAATTGAAAAATATCTATACAACATAATGTACATTCACTCTTCAATGAAGTATTGCATCATTACATTCTTCACTGTTCTGCTAATGGGAGATTAGAATCTTCTTTGCATATGCAACATTACCCATCTGGATTTCTAACCACTTCCTGTCCTTTATTTCTTGGGTACATACTTTGAATCTTGAACTTGGTTTGAGTCTTTAGCTATTTGTACTAAAACCCTGGATATCTTTTCCTCCTAGGGATTTATCTTCAGTTTTGAATCACCAATCTGTCTCATTACAGCATGCTCATCCATTAATGGTTGATCTTGTCCCGACTCTCATCTTGTCCCTCATAGTCTAAACCTGATCTGCACAGATGTGAGTCTCAGTCTTCACGCATGTATCTAACCCTATGTTTTGTCCTGAACCCTGTGAGAACCCGTGGCACTCACAGAATTGCTTGAAGGAAAGAATCTAGAACATGACTCTTCATATTTCCACTTTCACAGTGTGGGCTCTCCAGGGAAATGAAATTGGTTTATTCATATTAATAATCCTTTAAAATACCTTCTTATCACCAATTTCTGAGCCCTTTCATGGTTCTTGAATGACAACTTTGGTAAAAATCTGACTCTAGTTAACATAAATTTCATTTCTTCTCAGTTTCCTAGGATTCAAATCACAGCGATTTTATTGTAATATTATGTTAGCTTAACCAGTGCAATGTACTTGAACTAAGGCTGGCGGTCTCCCTCTGAAAAACAGGGGCTGGGTTAGATTATTTCTAGAGCCCTTCACAAATGCAATACTGAAATTCCTCTCACATTGCTTCCTTGTATGGACCCCTGAATTGCTGGTTTCTCTCTGCCTCTACTTGGTGAATATCAATTCTTAGATAAGAAGTTGAAACCTAGGAGAGTAAGGTGGGACTTGAGTAGGTAATTTTTTATTTGCATGCCTGCTTTACACATATGCTTAATCAGCCTTGCAGTTTGAATAAGTAGAAGAAGCAATGCTATGTATTTGAGCTATTTTGAGACATTGAAAACATTGTGTCTCTTTCAAAATTGGCCACATCTTTTTTGATTTTCTTCCCACTCTGAACATAAAACAGGTGCACGAGCAAGTGTTGGCACAAAGTGAAAAAGTTTTTGCCCTGAAGACTGATCATTTCTTGTAGTTCACTTTTCTTAGTCATCAGTGTTGATTCAGAAATATTAAGTATGGTAATAACTTGAAGCCAAATTAGTCAAAATTTGGCCAGCGCTAACCAGGGTTTGCTTTAACTGTGGGAGGAACTTGCAAAAGGCAATATTGATTATGTCTGGGATATGCCAATTATAATTTGACATTCTGATTTCTGCTTTCTGTTTAACTTAGGAGCAGATTCTGCTTTGCTCCTTTTGTGAAAGACAGCTGGATGAGTGAAGATTACTACTTGCAATAACACTAAAAATTTATCTGAAATTAGAGGCAGAGCAAAAACAATATCTACTCTTTGTTCATTCTGACTCAAAATGGGTGGAAGTGAGGAATATTACCGAACAACATTTTCTAGGTAAAAAGAGAAAGATTAAAAGAGTACAAATGCCAAGAGTGATGCTTGAGATGAAAATTAAAACAAAATATAATTTAGTAATTGGTAGTTTCTAAAAGCAATATATGGAGTGGTGAGAAAAGTGAAGAAATTATGTCGCCATGAAAAAATAATTGGGAACTGAAAGGATGCAGAGTAAGTACATAGAAAATGGATATTTTAGAGCAGAAGTTCCCACTTGGGGATCAATACAATCTATAACCCATGACAGAGATTATATTCTGTTTGAGGTAATTGTCCTTTAATATGCACAACAGGATGTTACAATGGGACTCATCCTCTCGGTTTTGGCTGAGGCATAAAGACGTTGGGGGCTACATTCAAGAATGAATTATGAGAGTTACCCCAATCTGAGAACTAGAGAGATGACTCTGAAACCCATGTTGAGGAACCAAGAAAGTGGAGACAGAATAGGATTTTGTGGGGAGAGTTTTTGGAGATAACTCTGAGTGCTATGAATATCACCCACCCCCCCTCCTTGACATGGGAGTGATTGGAGTCTTGTTGAGAGAGGTTCAGCTCAGAGAACTAGATGTGTGTGCTCCTAACAATCGGGAACAGAGTAGACTGACATCGGATTCATATCTGAGTAAGTTAAAGCAACCTTTAAAGGAAAAGGACCATATTTGCAAAGTTTCTGTATGTGCCTCTGTTAGGGGGACAAAGGTACATGAATTGTAGCCATGGGAAAATTCAGTAGGAATATTAGCCTGAAGTCATTTAAACATGGGAACTGGCAAAAGAAGATGGTATATCAGGGTGAGGAGACCCTAGAGTAAGAGGCTAAGAGCTATGTCACTGAGGTCAGAGACCACAGAATGATTAGGAGCAGCCAGACATAGCATAGTCAAGGGAATTGCATTTGCAGGTACCCAGCATGAAAGTCTCCAAAGAATCTGCAAAAGCACCCATGAAAGTGTGAGTCTGCCAGGCCTAAAGAACATTCCATGGTACCTTTTCCTGACTTACAGTCAAGGAAGAACTTTCCTATCTCTTTTACCTCTCCTTCCTCCCACCACACATTTGATCCTGGAAGGTCAAGAAACAGCAGCTATTGAGTAAGGGAGAAAAAAAAAGTGAGGGAAAGAGAGATGAAATAGACCACATCTCACTCCTGAAGGCAGGTGGCCATCCGCTGCCAGGACTAGCTGGAGAGCAGTGGGGAAGAGTCTTACTTGTGAATGACATTTGAGGGGTTAATTAATATGTTGGATTAAATACTGTAATTTCTGAATGAAGGGCTAAAGTGACCATAGGAATCTCTATTACCAAAAAGAGCCTAGGCAGCCCTGGGGCTGCCTAACTTTCAATGCAATAAGAAGGGTAAAACTTGCCCCTCTGATCACGTTTTAAAGGACAGAAGAAGACAGAAATCATAGAGGTAACTTTTGATTATGTGCCATGAGTATTTTTACAAATTACTGGCTCTGGAGGAAAAAGCACAGGTCCTTTCTTGAAGGAGATATGCCTTTGAGCTACAGATCATGAGCTTTAGATGCTGCTCTGTTTTAAAATCTCTGATGTGCCATTATTTAGCTATAACCTTCAACAATTTACTTAACTTCTCTGAATCTCATCTGTAAAATAAATCAAATAATACTTAACCTTGAAGGTTGTGAAGATCCAGAGTTATGCTCAAGGAATATTGTTTTTTTTCCTACCTTTTACTCCTTTTTCTAGATAAAATCTGAATCTATTATTTTATAAAATATACCTCATGAAAGATGTGTGGTAAATGGTATGGGGGTATACAAAAAAAACCTCTCACAGTTCTTGGCTACTGTTTGTGGATATATAATTCTCTCTAGAAAACAGATTGTAAATTCCTTGAAGGCAAGGAGCAGTCGTTATGATGAATGTCATAAAATATGATAGTCAGTGGGGACTGTCTGAGTTACAGAGGAGAGATCACTGACATGGGTTATTAGACAGTTGTGAGGTGGTCAAGTTCAGCTGTAAGGATGAAATCAGACTTAAACTGGATATGATAGGATTATGCATAGCATTTAAGTATGGGGAATAGTGTTTCCAGATAGAAAAAAAATATCTTGAGCAAAAGTGGAAATGGGCAAAGCATAACTAGGGAGTAATGAACTTATATTTGTGATGGAACAGAGAACTTGCATAGTTTTGGGAATCCTTTTGTAGAAGGAAAAAAGCCAGTTGGTGGAAGATCCTTATGAACTAAATACTTTTGTTGGCATGTATACTATAGTCAAGGTGAAGACTCTGAAGGTTTTGGGTGGGGAAAAATGCATTGCTTTGGAAAAATTAATCAAGTTTGGGTTATAGGATGGATGAGCTGAGAAAAAGAATAGAAACTGTGAGACTATTTACAGATGATTATAATAGCTAAATCATGAGAATCCTGAACTTGGAAGGTGATAAATACTTGTGAGAATGGAGAGAAAGGGATGAAATATAATGAGAGAAGAATTGACAATTCAGAAAATATTTGCATTTTTAAACATTATACATGGAAAAGTGTCTAGACGAACACTATCTGAATTTTTTCTGTGATGTTGGAATGTTCTCTGCATTGTCCAAAATGGTAGCCATTAGCCACATGTAGCTATTGATAACTTGAAGTATGGCTAGTGAGACAGGAATTGAATTTAAAATTTTATTTTATGTTTATTTTAATTAAATTTAAATCATCCCATGTGGCTAATGGCTACTAGTATTAGTGCAGCATCTCTTCCACAAGAAATAGCAACATTTACATTTGAGTCAACAATTAGATGGTTTGAGAATTGCATTGGCACTGTTGCCTCCTAGCTAGTGAATTGAGTTTGGCACTATTGCTGTCTTTGGCAATTACTGCAACAGTTTGAATAGTTTATTACATTTTTCTCTGACCACTTTGTGGAAATAGAAAAATGAAAATGTTATTACTAGTCTTAATAAATGTGGGTCTCATAAATTAGGTTTAATTAAGGCATAGATAGAAATCGTTAAGTGTCCTGAAAGTGGTAAAACTTCTTTCTCAACTTAACCTGTGAAGTCAATTGAGGAGAAAATAAAGATAAAGACTGCATATAAAAATGATAGAAATATATTATAAAACATAATTCAGGATTTAGATAATTTTCTTATTGTTAAAACAAATTTGTTATTATCATTGTTATTATTCAGCAGCAATTCTTGTAGATGCAATGACAGGCAACATTATCATTTACTTTTCTCACATTACATTTCTGTTTATAATTTCTACAATGTATTCTATATGAATGCAGGCATTTCTTCTATATATTGCTTCTCACAACATTGAAAGTTATTACTATCTTTATTTTATTAATGAAGCAAAGTGACTAATTTTTCTATAGTTACACATCTAGTAAATGACAGAGTTAGATTTTGAACAGATCCAGCTGATTCCTAAATTTCCATTTTTGAAAGTAGATAAACATGGAACACACAAAAAACATCCTCCAACTATCATGTGCAATAGTCCATATTTTAACATTTTAAAAAACATTATTTAAATATTTATTTACTTATTTATTTTTGGCTGCACTGGGTCTTAGTTGCAGCGTGTGGGATCTTTAGTTGCAACATGTGGGATCTTTAGTTGTGTCATGTATGTGGGACCTAGTTCCCCGACCAGGCATTGAACTGGGACCCCCTGCATTGGGAGTGTGGAGTCTTACTCACTGGACCACCAGGGAAGTCCCCCCTATTTCAACATTTTTAACTTTGGTTGTTTAGATAAGGTTTATTCTCTCACCATTAAAGCTAGATCTAATCACATACTTGAATTGTTAGAGATTTTATGATTAACTACAAAACAATGCATTATTATATTAGTAAATAATAATTGTGTTTATTAATGAAGTAAAAATTAATTTCTTTAGACAATCCATATATTTTCTCATAAAATGTATTAGGAAGGTGTCATCTAGAAGAAATTCTACACTTGACCGTATCACCATTCCTGATTTTTTTCTGAGGCTAAAATGTTCCTATTCTTCAAGTTTGTGAAAGGAAGTAAAAGAATGTTTTTTTTGTTTTGTTTTTTGGTCCTAATCCCAGTTGTTGACAAAGTACCACAAAACTGGTTCTAAATTTTTCCCAAACAATCAGCAGCAGTCTTGCCCTGGTACCTACATTTCTAAAAACCAGACAATCACTAAACTCGACACTGAAAGTCAGCCACTGCCTATATACTCACTCCATTTCTAAAATTCAGCCAATCCTTTAACTCCATGGTTCCTCCAAACCCAATGCAAAATCAGGTTTTTGCTTTGTTCAGGAGACTATGTTTTGCCTTCTCTTAGCCTGGGCAATAAATTCATCACTGTTTCATATATAGTTGAGCAGTAGTCTCTTCCCTCAATATCTCTTTACTATTATACTAGGTGAATGATGCCCTCCTACTATGACTAGTTGTGTTTGGTAGGGGACAAATGACGAAGAGGTTATCTAAAAACTGAGCAGAAACATCTTTCTCTCCTTACCTCCCAGTTTTTGTACCCCTCCTGGGGAGACTCAGAAAGATACATTGAAAGATGAATAGAATGACAAATTACAACTAAACCTCATAAACTAATAAATATTAAATGTTCTTCTTCCTCTGTCTTCTCCATCTCTTGGGGTTCCTCCATTACCTCCATTACTGTAAGAATGGGCTGAACTTACAGAAGATCCAAGTGATTGGGAGTTCTTTCCTGACTTCAAAAATAATTTATTAAAAGCATGATTTCTTTTATTATATAAAATACATAATATTTATATAAACAAACATTTGGTTGTTGATGAACACTAAATTTCATGGTTATATGATTGATCTCTATTGTAATTTATGTTACAGAATATCCTTCTGCCATTTGTAATTCCTAATGAGAGATTCTGGAATGTCATGCCAGCACTTACCATTGTGAGAATAGCACTGCCCCTACTTGATGGAGAGTACCTCATTTATTAACAGTGGTCTGTAAATGAATACATGGGCTTTGTGGTTGTTCCCTCAGGGCTACAAAATTCTTGGACCTGCAGAACTAGGACTAGAAATCTGACAACATTTGGTGCAATATAATACCACAAACCATGCCCAAATTAAAACCAGGGAGTTAAAATTTTATCTTAATAGTAAATGAATGAGATTGCTAATGTGATTCCTATGAGGGACTAGAAATGGGGCAAGTGGCATAAAATAAAGGGTATAAATCTTCACTGGAGAGTTTTTCCAGGTCAGGTCTCCTGTAAAGTGCAATCTCAACATATTTTGGCATTTGTGAGGAGATAATGATTACTTCTATGGGATCAAGCTTTTAATACATATACAGCAGGGAATAGGTAAAATAAACTAGACACTAATAGGCAGTGGTGTACTGAAGTCTACATGTATTGTTTCACCAGAGCCAACTGTTACATTTTCAGGAATTTTTGCTAGCTGGTTGACATCACATTTGTAGCTTGAACTCTGCCATGATGAGAGTATTTACAAGTTGGAAATTGACAAATACTACAAATTAAGGTTCCTTCTCACCACCCCCCATTGTGCTTATCTGTTTAATTATAGTTATCTTTGTCTGAAGATAGATTTTGACACCAGCTTATCTCTATGAGCCACATGGGCCCCATACTGAAAATGGCAATATTCTTTCTTATTTCTTTGTGGAAAAGGGATAACAGTGGATAATGTATTTTCTGACTAAATTGAAGTCAAGTTATTTATAAATTCTAAAATGAGGTTTAAAGGATAAGTCCTGATCCACTTAGCTTTTCTTTTTGTAATCACATAAACTGTAGGCTTGTTGGCATCAGAAGTGAAGGTCTGTTTTCCATTGTGGCCGCACCATTTTACCTTCCCACTGACAGTGTACAAGGGCTCCAATTTCTCCAATCTCTCCACATCTTTGACATTTATCTTTTTTTTTTTTTTAATAATAGTCATCCTAGTGTGTGGTGATATTTCACGGTGGTTTTGATTTGCATTTCCCTCATAATTAGTGATGTTTCATATACCTGTTGGCCATTTGTATGTCTTCTTTTGAAAATGTCTATTCAGGCCTTTTGCCCATTTTTAATTAGGTTATTTTTATTGTTGAAGCTGAATCTGGCCTCTGTACCCTGACACTGAATTAAATCTCAGAGACAGAGTTTTGGGTGAAGTAGAAAAGAGTAGCTTTATTGCTTTGCCAGGCAAAGGGGGCCACAGTGAGCTAATGCCCTCAAGACTGTGTGTCCCATCCTGGAGGGGGTAGTGAGAAGTTTTATAGTAATGGTTCAAAGAGAGCATGATCAGCTCGTGGACATTCTTCTGACTGGTTGGTTGTGAGGTAAGTGGGAGTCAGTGTCATCAACCTCTGGTTCCAACTGGTCTGGGGTCTGCGTGCTTGTGGGCAGCGTTAATTTCTCCCACCTGGTGTGGGTTTCAGTATCTGCAAAACAGCTCAAAGATATTGTTAGGTATATCCCTTGATGGGGAACCAGGACCTTGCCCCTAAACAAAAGGTTGCACTATTTTTTCTCTAGACTGTTCCTCCCTTGTCTCTGCATTCCCTCCCTTCCCTAATTAGCAACTATTTGAATCTGCTCCTTGGAACTCAGGGAAGGTCATGGAGGCTGAATGAAGCCCGTTTCCTGTAATCAAGAAATAGGGGACACAGAAAGGCTTTTGTGCCCAGAAGCCCCACAGGGTCCTGCTCAGTATCATTATTATTATTATTTTTGCTATTGAGTAATAGTTTGGCTATTTACCCTTTATCAGCTATATGGTTTGCAAATATTTTCTTCCATTCCATAGATTGCCTTTTCTCCTCTGTTGATTGTTTCTTTTGCTGTGCAGAAGCTTTTTAGTTTGATGTAGTCCACCAAAATTAGAAATAGAAATAACATATTGTAAGCAGATAGGGTAGGTAATTCCCCAAGAAAGAGAACCAGGCATGGCTTTTCTGACATAAGAGAAGACATTTTTGGCCTAAGACGTTTTGTGATCTAAGCTTGGCCACAGTGCTTGCCCTTGAACAGGTATCAGTAATTAATGATCTTAAGGGAAGTAAGGGAATGCAGGAACAAAGGAAAAGCAGTCAAGAAACAATAGTTCAAAGGTAAAACAGAGTCCTATTTCTTCCTCAAGGAATATACTTAACAATCTGATACATATCTTTGAGCTCTGCAGGAACTAAGGCACCCCATCCAGGTGGAGGATGGAATGATGATGTTGACCTTTTCTGACTCTTGTGACTTCAGTCAGCTAAAGCTTGGATTCAATCAACCTTTGCCCCAATTTTATGCACAATTCTCCTCTGCTCAAGCCCCTACACGAATATGCACATACCCTTAGCTTAAAGCTTCCCCAGTTTTGCTGTTCTGAGGGACACTGCTTTGAGAAAGATCCTGGGGTGTTCTCCTTACTTGCTGCAAGTAATATATTCTTCCTTCTCCTGATCTTTGTCTTGGTTGTGTCTTTCAGCTTGACACCCACCAAGAGTCAAACCCAGTTTACAGGTAACAATATGGTTCAGCAATCCCACTTCTGGGTATATACCCAAAATAATTGAGATCAGGATCTCAAAATGATATCTGTACTTCGATATTCATTGCAACATTATTCACAATAGCCAAAATAAACAATCCAAATGTTCATCAACAGATTAATGGATAAGGAAAATATAGTATATATATATATATATATATATAAACAATAAAGTATTATTCAGCCGTAAAAAATAACGAAATTCTACCACGTGGAGGGACCTGGAAGACATTATGCTAAGTGAAATCAGTCAGTCACAGAAAGACAAATACTACATGATTCTGTTTTTCACTATATGAAAAATTTAAACTAGTCAAACTCATAGAAGCAGAGAATAGAATGGTGGTTGCCAGGGGAGAGGGAAATGGGGAATTCCTGTTCAATGGGTATAAAGTTACAGTTCTGCAAGATGAATATGTTCTAAAGATCTGCTGTTCAACATAGTGCCTATAGTTAAAAAATATAATATTGTGTACTCAAAAATTTAACAGGTTAGATCTCATGTTAAATGTTCTCCCCACAAAAAACCAAACAACCCTCTCCCCCACCCCCCGGCAAAAATCCCAAAGGGACACAAGGAAACTTTTGGAAGTGATGGATAATTTTATTACCTTGATTGTGGTGATGGTATCATAGGTGTATACATATATCCAAACTCATCCAGTTGTATACATCAAATATATGCAGGGTTTTTTTTGTACACCAACTATACCTCAATAAATCTTTGAAAAAAGAAAAAGTCTAATGACTACACCTTGTTTAACTCATTCTTTTCCCTCCCATCCTAGCATATTGGTGACTGTTACAAAAATGAGAAATTCTGTATATTTGAGCAAACAAAGGATTCCATTACCTCAAATAATTGTAAAATCTTAACAAATTTTCCGTAGAGATGACTGTTTCTTTTTGTAGGCGAATCTTTTAGGAAGTGCTTCTAGGGTTGTACCAGCATCATCATAATAAATTAGCAGTTAATGATTGTCTCCTCTGTGTCCTCTGTGATCTCTAGCAATTTTGAAGCCAGAATCAGTCCAGTTGCAGTAGCAACGAATGAGGGAAAAGAGTTTCTTAGTACTCTGTGAAAGGGGGTTTATGAGATTGTGGTGGGGCTGGAAGGGATTGCCAACACTTTGGAAGATTCACCTCTATAGAAACATGGTTGGTTGCTGATCATTGTTAAAGTTAAATGGCAATTTGTATGAACATGTATTTTTAAGGCTCTTTTAATTTTTCTTTTCCTTTGCTGTTTATTGCTGTATTCTGAGAAATTATTTGGAGTTAGATCTCATTTCCCATTTTAGTTTTTATTGTTAATATAGTACATTGATTCCCGTATCTGGCTGCACATTAGAATCACCTATGGAGCTTAAAAAAAAATTCCTGATACCTGGCCCCTATCCCAGAACAATTAAATTTGAGAGCAATTGAGAACCACTGCTCTGGAAAGTAAACTTTTAATAGGGTCAGGATAGCCTAATTTATTTTTGTTCCATCATTTGAGTTAATTAATTTCTAAATTGTTTTTCTAGCGATTACATTTTCATATGGTTCTCTTAATTTTCTTTTTTCGTGTATATGAAATATGTTTGATCAGATGACACCTACTGGATAAGCTGCTGTTTTGTCCAGGACATCAGTTTTACAAGCTTGTAAATCTGATAAGCAGTTGTAATGCTTTGTTTTCTTTGATTTAAAAAAGAACCTATGGAGACATCAGCACATCTGGAGGAAAACATGCTTTTAATATTTAGATTGTTATTCCCTTTGAATACAAGCTATCAAATTGACATGTATCTTTAAAAAATAGAAATGAATCCTTATGGGTAAGAATTTGATGTGATGTTAGGAAGAAAGCCAAACTAGGCAGAGAGCCTTAAGGAGTTTTCCTCATTGCCACTTTATCACAGGAAAGGACCTTTGAGGATATTGAAATTTGACTCTTGTCTGTTTATCTCATAAGAGAAACAGCTCCTGTTAAACATGGTTGCTTTGTTTTTTGCTTTTCTTCTGTTGGCTTATGCAGCAGTTTGTTGATTTAAAAAAAAATCCTCAAGGCATGAGGTAAAATGAATGCCATGTTCTGGTGACTGGTATACACCAAACTAGAGGCAAATTCACATGAGAAAAGTGCTCGACAAAAATATTTCATCTAAGATATTTTCCAGCTGAGTTGCCTTCGCATTCTGTTCCCACCACATTCTCTGAATCGCACGGTGGAAAAGCTGAGACTTTTAACTTATGCTCTGCAAAGTACTGGGAACTTGGGCACAGAAAACCAGGTCATTTTTTTTATTGCTGTCTTTCAGGGAGGGTTTAATTCTTTTTTATATTGTTTATGTAAGGGAAGAACAAGTTTAGGAAGAATTTACTGAATTTCAGAACTATCAACTACTCCAGTTTTAAGTTCCCATGCTGTATGACAGTGTACCTTGTTATCATTGATAAATTAATACAGTTCAAATGATAATAGCCTTTGTAGTCCTAATTTGCGTTTATATGTGTTGCAAGTATAACAATATAGGAAACCTAATATTGTACTTAATAAAATGTTTATTAATAGCATATGTGCCAATCAACAGAGACCAATGTATTTTATTGAGAGCACGTTGCCTAAATTTTGGCTGTTATCGATATTGATTATTTATTTCTTGCCAACAATATGTTCAGATGTCTAGGGTAAACATAAAGTTTCTTTCTTAAGAGCTTACTGTCAAAACTATATATTACTCAGCAGGACTATCCAGGCATGAAATGGGCATATTACTAGAATCTTCTATGTTTATATTCTGTCTTCCTTTCTAATTTAGGTCACGAACCATTTGGCAAGGACCATGCTTAATCCTATCTGCACTTATAGAATGGTATGTGAAGGAGATCCCTGCAAATTTATTGAAGAATTCCATTAGGGGAGACAAACCAACTTTACCAAACAGATTGTACAGTTTTGAAAAATGGCTGACCTAGAAGAGTAGTTGGTCATTTATGAAATATTTATTGTCACCAGTTTTATAAAAGCCACCATCCTCTCTCTCTCTCTCTGTCTCCATATATGTATGTATGTGTGTGTGGGTATATATATATATAAATATATATATATATATTTTTTCCTTACTTCTGGTTCTACTATTAACTAGTTGTGTGACAGCAGGAAGATCATGTAGCCTTTCTGGGACTTAGTTTCCACATCTGTAAAATAAGAGTATGATCCACTTTATCTCCAAGAAACTTTCCAGCCCTTAAATAAACATTACTAAAAGAGGGCTTCACTGAAAACATAGTCATTCTTTAGCAAGAAATTATCATTGAAAAGTTGATAAAAATTGAGTGCGTTAGTAAGAGCTAAAGAAGGCTGGCACGTGAATCGGAAGATGTGAGGAATCAGGATAAAATTCCTACCTTGGTACTCTTCTTTTCCCCTTATGGAATGGTCTTCCCCCACACTTACCCCTGGCTCTCTCCTTATCATCCCCCAGGTCTCTGCAAACAAGTCATCTCTTCTGAGAAGCCTTTCACGGTTAACCTATTCACAAAAGTCTCCTTACCCACATCTCCCTATCCCATACCCTGCTTATTTTTTCTCATAACTTTTATTACTACCTACCATTACAGTATATTTTGGTTTATATAGTTAATTACCTGCCTCTCTCATTAGGATATACGCTCTATTATGAGAGAAATTTTATTTATGTGGTTCACTGTGGTTTCACCAGCATCTAGAAAAGTTTCTGGCACATGAAGGCATTATTAATATTTATTGACAAAAAAAGTAACTTTCCTTACAATGACTCCAATTTTTGAACATATTCTTTCCTTTTTTTCCTACAATATCTGTTAATTTTCAGAAGTAGTATATTAGCTAAATAGCTTACTAATTTGTGCTAGCCTTTGTAGATAAAATTTCAGTTTTATTTTCTCCCTCCCTCCCTTCATACCTTGGTTCCTTTGTTCCTTTCTTCCTTCCTTCCTTTCCTCTTTTTCTTGCTTTTGAAATGTGGGATGGAATTTGGAGTTAAGTAGTAAAAAATGTGGAGCCTTTATTTTCCTTTTTCCTAAATATCAAACTAGAAACTATGATATTGAACTTTCTCATGAGTTTCATGTTACTTCAAGCTTTATCAAAGCAGATATAAGAAATAATTATTGCAGATTGTTTTCCATTTTATTTTTAGGATAACCTGAATGTACATGAATACTAAATATATATATTTATATTTATTGTTAATATTAAAATTAGCTTTTTGAACTTTGTAAATTATTTGTGTCTCCTCAGGTCAGAACAACAGACTGTACTTTTATTTTTGATTAATTCAAAATAAAGCGTTCATACAGTGAAAAGCTGAACTGTATCTAAATTTGGTTCCCATCATGATTCATTAGAATACTTAGACAGTTACATTGTCACTGGCTACAAAGTCGATGGGAGCAGTTGCATAGGATGGGATAACTCTATAAGGAGAATCTCCTTGGGATTCTGTAGGTGAAAAATGGTTTCTTTTGTTATTTTGGGAAAAAATGGAATTAAATTTCTTACATCAAACTTCTCCTCCCTCTAAACAAAGACTGTAAAACTCCAAATAAAATAAAAGAAGTTGATTGCTTATATGAATCTAAATAATAAATGTATAGCAAAAGCTTAAATTATTTTAATGAAATAAGGAAAAAAAAAGCAACCATAGTTATTTTATAATGGCTTGTGTTTCCAGCATAACTGACACTGATTTAAGGCTTATATTTTGTATTACATCCAATCATATTTATGAGTTCTTGCTTTTTATCAATTATCACTAGTATAGCAAATGTACTTCCAACTACATAAATATACTTTTAGACATAAATTTGGGTGTTTGCATTTTGACTTCATGAGTTAATGTAACTATGAAAGAAAATACCTTAAACAAATTGGAATATCAGTTTTCATCTTTGGATATAGTCTAATTCTAACCTCTGATACACTACATATGTATTGCTGGTCTCTGCTCAAGAAAGAAGCCAAAGACAAAGGCACTTTGTGTAATTTGGTGCTACTTGCTGCTTGACCCACTATTGTTTTACTGTGGCTCCTGGCAATGGGAGGCTTTGATGGACTATGTTCATGTGACAACTGTCTGCTATTAACATGAGAGAAAATGAAAGACTCCAGTTTCAAATAATATGGGCTCCTTAATCTTCACAAGCACGGAAAAGTCAATCAAAATATAATACTTGTTCACCATCAGTATTAAGCTTGTATTTCTGTTCTTTCTGAAGCTGAGCAAATTGGATATAAATCTAGGTAGTTAGGTTTATACAACCAAAACAATCGTGTTTGTGCTGAGCAGTGATTGCACTTGTAGCTCTGCTCATTTTAAAACTGACTCATGGATGAATTACGCATGGGACATTGGCCTAGAATTAAGAAAAGAAAAATTTTGTACCAGTGACTCCTGGTCTCAGCAAAGGCAGATTTTACCTGTTTTTGGACTATTGGTAAGTACAGTAGGACAAGACTATTAAACTGTTCATTTTACTAGTTAACAAAATTGAGAATTTGTACTTGGTGTGACTGAGACCAGCATAGCTAGATTTTGGCAGGTATAAGCTGAACTTAGGTCACCATGTGGCATGGCTACAGATTCCTCTGTACCCATCTGGGCTAGATTCATAAATAAACCTTCTCAAGACGTCTTGGTAGCCACTGCCACATGAACCCTCTTGAGTTCCAAAACATCCTATTTTTCAAAAGTAAAGTACACAGTAGTTATTTGATAAAAATCTAAATTATGCAAATCCATGCTTGGGGGTCTATAGAAATATATTTGATTTATTGAAGAGTTTCAACCATGTGGATTATTACATTTAAAAATCTGCCTTCAAGGGTACTGTTAAGGATATTTCTGTCTAGGTTGTGGAGCCCATAGACACATCCTAGGCAAACTGTATAACTTTCTGGGCTCATTCAATCTAGTTCAGTTAAAATCTTCAATTCATTGACTGATGCCTGCTTCCAGAGCAGGGTTGACCAGAAGTGAGGAAGGGAGTGAGGTCTCTTCTTTCAGTCTTCTCACTCTGGCATGTTGAAAGGGAGGGTCTCACACGTGTGATTTGAATTTCTTGTCTTCCTCCTTATGCTGGGTCTAGCTCCCCTGGCATTGTGAGAAGGAGCGGGGAGTGATGAGCGGGAAGGAGAAGGTTCGTTAATTGGTTTTCATTTAGTTATCACTGCTTTTTTGGCTTGAATTTTAGTGATCCTGGCATGGCAGGTGTCTGAAAGCTGGCTCTTTTGAGGGCATGTGTCCAACTTCTTCAAAAAGCTCTGGGGGAGGGGAGGTGCCTTACTCTTCCCTGTTCTATGGGTTCACGTTTGAATGGTAGTCTCCCTCTTGGGTGGAATTCAGGTTAGACAGCCCAGGCCTAGCTACTCCTTGCAGTGTTCACTTGAATGGTGGAAAACTGGTGTGAACCTGCCAGCTGTTCCTGCCTTGCTCTTCATCTCCCTAGTTCTCCTTTTCTCTCCTGAAATAAACACTGAAGGAGACGAGCAAGTCTGCTGCCTCAGAAACTCTCACAGTGAGGAGTGATATTCTGGTATCCCTCCAAGTAGCCTCCTCAACTTCACGAGTTAGTCTCTTGGATTCCTCCTCTTTTATCTGGTAGGGGGAAGGCAACCCTTTCCCTTACCCATGAGGAGGCAAGAGAATCTATTTTCACCATGAAATCTGAATTTCCCGTAAGGCTAATGATCCAAGTAACTCTTTCTTCCTCCTTTTCCCTGGCCATGGCTAATACAGATGGCAGAGGCAGTAGTAGGACAGCAGTAGTTAATTGGGTAGAATCCTCTCAGCTGACTCTTAGTAAGCCTTGGGGAAGGTGTCTCTCTCTAATCATTGGTAAATCTCTTTAAAATTTGGAAGTATTAAGCTTGTCCCTTTCCTTACCCGTGAGCCCTAGTTGCTCATTTCAGGATTATAGAAAGACCCAACATCTGTTAAAAATATCAATAATTTCTCACTTTATGTTCAAAATCTGAAGCAACTATTCTTCCTGCATTAAAAAAAAATTCTGCTAACAATTCCACATTTCAAACCTGGTAGGTCAAGTAGATCAAGCGAGGAACCTGTATTGTTCTTATTTCCTCCTGGAGATGACATTTAAAATGTAAACAGTAATATTCCTATCCTTTGTAATATATGAATTATGTGACTGTTGAATTAGGTAAGGTTTTCATTCATCTTGTACATAAAATGTGACCAGTGTATATTTTTCAAGCATCATAAAAATTAGGGTACAATAGAAACAAGTTCCCTGCAATATTTTATATAAGTAGATGCCAATGACATGAGCATTTCAAGTAGAGTAATTCCCAATCTGTATGGCCCTAATGATTCTCTGGCTCTAGCTTCAAAATTAATACTGTTATTGGTATTAATGGCAATTATTTTCCACATACTTATTCAAATATTAATTTAAAAGAGAATTTATTATTGCTTATATTTAGTCTTTGTCCATGTCATTTTAGGGCTATGAACAAAATCAGAGAAGTAATTTGACAAAGAAAATTCAATGCACTTGAATGGGATTTATGAGGACAAAATTACATGGGCATTATTTCTTACCCATGAGTAAAATATGTAAAGAAGGTGGCAAAATATTGGTGTGTAAGGAGGTTAGGAAACTGGTTTAAGAAGGAGAAAGGTAAATTGCATTGGCCAGTGATAGAAGGAAGAGGGTAGGCGATAGAACACACAAGATGGTCAAGACCTGTATTGTAGGTGTGGGGGACAGGTGAGAAGGGAACAGAAGTCGTGTAAATTATGAGTGCTATCAGGGAATATAAGAGGGGTAGACATGTTGCTGAGAGGTAGAGAACATGAGAATGTCTTCACTGATGAGAGAAGTTCCAGTGGGTACTGTGAAAAATCTAATGCATCATTATTATATATATGCATGATATATCATACATATACATACATACATATAGGTGCACATATACATATATGAGTATATTTCTGTATTTTATATTCATGATTGTATTATGATTATATTAAAAGAACGGAATAACAAATGAGTACAGTTTAAAACACAAAGATTATAGGTTATATTCAAGAGAATATACTCTATCAGTGTGGGAATGTGGCTCCTTGTCTTACACTCTGTGTGAGAGAGGGGACTTGGAGCCTCACTTGTTGCCTGTTAACCAGGTCCTTTCCCATTCCTATCTCCCAAGCAGTTCTGTTCCTCCATCCTAGCTCTCTGTGATGCTAAAATGGAGTTGATTTGGTGGTCAGTAGAGCATCACCAGCCACCTCATTGTAATTCTTCCTCCGTTATGAAAGGCCATTCTGGTTACAAATTCAATTTCTTTTCACCTCACACCTATTCTGAACGTCACAGATTCCTAGAGACCTTTGTTCCTTTACACCTTCCTAAGAATGCAAAACGATCATCTCTGACCTTTGTACCATTTGAACCCCTGAGACTAGCTTAGAGGCTTGATCTCTGGAGGGTGGTGGTGGGAGTGTGGTTGTGTAGGACTGGGGTTTCATTTGCTTAGTACCTGGCTGTAGAGCCAATCTAAAGAAAGGTGTGCAGGAGTCCAGTCAGTGTCTTAGAGACTGTGCCTACTGGGCCTGATCTGGTTTGGCATCAGTGTTTCAAAGTGCTCACAGTAATCTTTGCCACTGAGTGAGGTCTGACTAGATTAAAGCAGGAGTCTGGCCACTATGTACACAAGAAAGGAGATTGATGAGAGATATACTGCAGTCAGAGTCCTAATCCAGTAGGACTGAAATGGCCCCAGGAAATCAAGGATGACCCTAGCAGTGAAAAAGGAAGGGGATATGGTCAGTGCTGAGGGGCTGTAGCTCAAAAGACACATGAGTGTTTGGGACCTCTCCCAGGAGCCTTTCACACCAATTTAGGTCAGAAGGACTAGTCTTTCTAGTCTCAACCTCCTGGCTGAGGAAGTGATGCCCAAAACACTGCCAAAGTTTGCTGGAACAGTCAACCTGTAGAGGTGGAAGGTCATCAGTACATTTCTGGGCAGTCTAGGGATGGCAGGAATCTACTTTGCCCTTTGTTTTTGTTCACATTTGAGTCAGAGACCTTTATTTATTTATTTATTTATTTATGGCTGCATTGGGTTTTAGTTGCTGTGCGCTGGCTTTCTCTAGTAGCGGCGAGCAGGGCTACTCTTCGTTGTGGTGTGCAGGCTTCTCATTGCAGTGGCTTCTCTTGTTGCAGAGCATGGGCTCTAGGCATGTGGGCTTCAGTAGTTGCAGCACACAGGGTCAGTAGTTGGGGCACGTAAACCCTATAGCACGTGGGCTTCAGTAGCTGTGGCTTTTGGTCTCTAGAACGCAGGCTCAGTAGCTCAGTAGCTGGTGCACAGGCTTAGTTGCTCCTCGGAATGTGGAATCTTCCTGGACCAGGGCTCGAACCCGTGTCCCCTGTGTTGTCAAGTGGGTTCTTAACCACTGTGCCACCAGGGAAGCCCCAGAGATATCTTTAGAGGGCATGGTCTAGTGTGTGTGTGTGTTTTCTCATTCTTTACATCTAACTGAAAAGCAAAATTTTTAAGGTTTGTATGTGGGTTTTCTAACAACACATACAAAATTTCCAGGAAGGAGGTTGGGATATGTGGGTAAAGTAGTCTATGGCACAGAATCTAGCAAAGATAAAAGGTTTAACTCCTTTAAGATTGGAACATAATGTCTTTAAACGAAAAGTGGGAGTAGATTCAGAAGCATCCTCTGGTGTTTTCTTTTTTCTTAGGGTGGTTCTTCTTGCCTGAGAAATTAAAAAAAGTTCCAGAGGTTTGGATCTGTATTTTATTTATAGTCGATATCTACACTTTTACTCTGAAATGCTCTGGCTCAGAGCTTGGAAGGAGGATTTGCAATTAAAAATATACAGAAGTGAAAGCTATAAAGAAAACTCATGACAAAGGCACAAGCATTTGCATTTCATGTTTGTAAATGACTCACAAAGTAATGAAACCCTTTATGGTGTTTCCCCACATGAAACCAATCAAAAGCTTCTAATCAGGTTTGTCCTTAACTGCATCCTCCAAAAATTTTATAAGGAATTTTTTGTTTTCCCTAAAAGAGAGATGGAAGTATCTATTAGTATCCATTGTAATGGTAGGGAAAAATTAGTTAATTCTCTTTATATTGCGTAAAATTGGAGGTTGCTGTAAGGACAAATGCAGGCGAGTGGCATGCCAGGACTGCTGGCAAAGAAACTCATATGCTTGGGTTCAGTGTTTGGCCTCAGGCCAAAGGCTGCAACTAACAGGAAAGTGTCAGCATCTCAATATAATTGCATGTCCCAGAACCTATTATTGCACTAATAAAAATGCTTTTCAATAAATCTGAGAAAGGAAGAGGAAAAAAAAAACCATGAAGAAAAGAATTGCCTGAAATATTATATTTAATAAAATTCTCATTAATGGAAAGAGTAGCTTTCTGCTAAATAAATGTGCTTTAATTTTATTTTCTGATTAATTTGATTTGGGGGAAAATTCAAGTTATACTTTTTTTCAGTGTACTTTCTTAAGAGTAAAAGGCAAGTAGGCATCACTGTATGTGAATGTTTTCGGAAGGATAGGGAAAAGGTAGGAGAACCAGGGCACAGGAAGCTAAGAGTTTAGCTAGTAATTAGGTCAGTGAGGTACTGAGTGACCTTGGGCAAATAATTTTACCTCTCCATCCCCCTATGTAAAATGTTAATGTTTCATGCTTACAAAAATCTTTGAAACAATAAGAATGTCGAAGGTATTTGACATGTGCACTATTATTTATAATGGGTAAGATAGAAAGCACGTGTGACTACTAACAATGATCTTAATCACACACAGCAGTTTATCTGAGATAGTTTTCTCTTTTGGCAAATTTCACATAAATAATGAATATTCAAAACACCTTTATGAAAAAAGCCACCTGGATATCTTTATAGGAATGAGCCCTAATAATGCTAGTATATGAACGTAATTTATAAAGAGTTTTCTTTTGTGCTTCCTATATGACAAAGAAATACAAATAAGAAGAATAATGATAACTAAATTTTGTTGCTCACTTGCTATGGGCAATGTTCATAATCACAAAGGGAAGGAAAAGGAAAGGATATTCTTGTATATTAAGCTTCAATCATGAACCAGATGTTTATATACATTACCTTTTAGTGTTTAGGAAAATTTCTGGCACATAGTAGGTACTCAATAAATATTTGTTGGGTGAACAAATGCATCTTTTTTAATTTTTAAAATAACCTTATAAAACAAACCTTATCTCCCATTTACAGCAGAGAGAAAGGTTAAAAAAGTATATATTTGGTTAAGAACACACAATTAGCAAATGCCAGAGCCAGAATTTTAACACTGGTTTGTCTGACTCCAAAACGAATGTTCTCAATATCAGGACTTTGGAAGCATTTTGATTAGCTGAGTTTACCATTTCAAAGTTTTTCAATTATTGTGATGACTTTATTGAGTGAGGAAGAAGTTGACAGGATGAAAGTGTTATTGAACCAGGTTCGTTTTCCCGATATGCAGCAAGCCAAACGCTGGGACATAGAGGTTTGCAGCAGAGAAAGGGTTTCTTCACAAGGCAGCGAAGCAAGGAGCCGAGATAACAGATCTCAAATCTGCCTCCCCAAAGGCTCAGGATGTTTACGGAATAAAGCTGAGGGGTGGGGAACCAGGAGAAAGGTAATTGGAGATAAGAAAAAGGTGAGACAATCATTCTGCGCAGGTGCAACTGAGCTGTAGACGCTTGGCCCCAGCAAGTTCTGGGCGTGGAATTCTCGACCCTCTGACGTCAAAAGGTCACAGAGTGGACACCGGCGCATGCCCAGTTGGAAGGTCGGTGGTCTTAATCAGTCTTAGCTGGCTGGAGCTAGAACTGGACGCTGCTGACTCTGAGTCTCTGAAAAACAACTCGAGGAAACATCTTACTGTTTAGGCTACGTGGCGCTTGGAGGACATGTAAGTTTTTGTAAAAACAGTTCGCGCGAGCTTGACCAGTGAAGGCAAGTTGCAGGTGTATGGCTCTACTGGTGATTACCCTTGGTTTCAAGATCCCCTGCGCACTTAGGACTCAAAGAATCTGGGTAACATCTTACATGCAAGAGCTAGTTCCGAGTGAGAGTGTGAGAGAAAGGGAGGTGTTGGATGCCTCTCCCTCGTGGAGGAGCTCATCAGCTGGTATGGCCCACGTGGGGCCTTATGGGCTATAACCAGGCACGAGAGCCCTCCTTACAGGGATAGATAAGAGGAGCTGGTGAGTGCAAAATGTGAGTCCTGAAAGCAAGGAAGGCTGAGGTTCTCTTCTGAGCTGGGAAGCTAAGCAGATAAAAGAACAGCAGGTGAGAGGAAGGTGGTTTGGGAAGATACTGGAAGGAAACTGCGGCTCATGCCTGAGCTTCTCTGTCCCAGGGATTTTGGTAAACGGCAGGGGGGAAAGAACACGTTTTGCCAGTTGTGAGTAGATTGCGGCCTTTGCCTTGTGTGCTAGTTATCATTTACTGCCTCTCTGTTTCCAGTCCACCGTCTTTGCCGTGCTTTGTACTGCTGGAGTGGGAACCTGTAGACATTTTTCTTAGCCAGCTGGCACAATGTGAAGCTTTGTTGGTACGATGGGTTCTTTCCCAGTGAGTTTTACCAGTGCCCCCAAAGGTAGCTTCCTGGCCAGTTTAGCCAGAAGCAGCAGTGCGTCCTGGAGGGTCTCACCAGAACCCCTGGGCACAGCTTCACAGAGAGTCTTCCTGGCGTCTCAGAGGATGGCTTCCTCTTTGGCCCCCAATAGGGCTGGCCAGCGGGAAACTGCCTGTTGACACTTCAGCTGACTCCTCAGCCATTCAAGGGCCACAGCCACACCCTCGCTAATGAGGTTTGACTCTCAGCCTTGGGGAGAGCCCTCTTCCAAATTTATTCCTGCTTTGAGTACTTTTGTCTTAGCCCTAGAAGCAGCGGCTGCTTCCTTTATCTGATGTACTCATGTTCTTTACCATTCTCTTACCTCTTTGTAGTTAATCCTCTGTTAAAATCTAAAAATTCTTTATGTTACATTTTCTCTCTTAAAATTTCTGGCATGGTTTCTGTTTCCCTACTGGACCATAATTAATACACCAGCTTACCCACCGAAGCAGAGCCTGAGGCAGAGGCCTTTGTGAGAGTTGTTTGTTTGGGGATGTAATCTTAGGGAGCCGAAGACAAGGACTGAGGAATGAAACAGGAAGAAGGAAAAAGCAATACAAAAATGTGTTATCAAGTTGGTCATGCCAGCAGGCACTGGATTTTCTTTCTTTCTTTTTTTCATAACCTTTATTTTTTTATTTAAAAAAAATTTTTATTGGAGTAGATTTACAATGTTGTGTTAGTTTCTGTTGTACAGCAAAGTTAATCAGTTATACATATACATATATCCACTCTTTTTTAGATTCTTTTCCCATATAGGTCATTACAGAGTACTGAGAAGAGTTTGCTGTGCTATACAGTAGGTCCTTATTAGTTATCTATTTTATATATAGTATTGTGTATATGTCAATCCCAATCTCCCAATTTATGACCCCCCTGCCCCCGGCTTTCCCCGCTGGTAACCATAAGTTTGTTTTCTATATCTGTGACTCTACTTCTGTTTTGTAAATAAGTTCATTTGTACCATTCTTTTTTTAGATTCCACATATAAGTGATATCATATGATGTTTGTCTTTCTCTGACTTATTTCACTCAGTATGACAATCTCTAGTTCCATCCATATTGATGCAAATGGCATTATTTTGGGTTTTTTTTATGATTGAGTAATATTCAATTGTATTTATGTACCACATCTTCTTTATCCATTCCTCTGCTGATGGACATTTAGGTTGCTTCCATGTCCTGGCTATTGTACATAGTGCTGCAATGAACATTGGGGTGCATGTATCATTTTGAATTATGGTTTTCTCTGGATATATGCCCAGGAGTGGGATTGCTGGGTCATATGGTATCTCTATTTTTAGTTGTTTAAGGAACCTCCATACTGTTCTCTGTAGAGGCTGTACCAATTTACATTCCCACCAACAGTGTAGGAGGGTTCCCTTTTCTCTACACCCTCTCCAGCACTTATTGTTTGTAGATTTTTTGTTGATGACTTTCCTGACTGGTGTGAGGTGATACCTCATTGTAGTTTTGGTTTGCATTTCTCTAATAATTAGTGATGTTGAGCATCTTTTCATGTGCTTTTTGGCCATCTGTATGTGTTCTTTGGAGAAATGTCTGTTTAGATCTTCTGCCCATTTTTTGATTGGATTGTTTTTGAAATTGAGCTACATGAGCTGTTTGTATATTTTGGAGATTAACCCCATGTCAGTCACTTTGTTTGCAAATATTTTCAAATGAAGGGGTGTCTTTTCTTTTTGTTTATGATTTCCTTTGCTGTGCAAAAGCTTTTATTTAGGTCCCATTTGTTTATTTTTGTTTTTATTTTCCCTACTCTAGGAGGTGGATCAAAAATGATCTTGCTGCAGTTTATGTCAGAGAGTGTTCTGCCTCTGTTTTCCTCTAAGAGTTTTATAATATCCAATCATACATTTAAGTTTTTAATCATTTTGAGTTTATTTTTGTGTGTGGTATTAAGGAGTGTTCTTTTTTTTTTTAAATAAATTTTATTTATTTTTTGGCTGCGTTGGGTCTTTGCACATGGGTTTTCTGTAGTTGCGGTGAGTGGGGGCTACTCTGCGTTGCAGTGTGTGGGCTTCTCATTGTGGTGTCTTCTCTTTGTTGAGGAGCATGGGGTCTAGGCACGCAGGCTCAGTAGTTGTGGCTTGCGGGCTCTAGAGCAGAGGCTCAGTAGTTGGTGGCACACAGGCTTAGTTGCTCTGTGGCATGTGGGATCTTCCCGGACCAGGGCTTGAACCCATGTCCCCTGAATTGGCAGGCGGATTCTTAATCACTGTGCCACCAGGGAAGTCCCAGGAGTGTTCCAATTTTATTCTTTTACATATAGCTGTCCAGTTTTCCCAGCACCACTTATTGAACAGACTATCTTTTCTCCATTGTATATTCTTGCCTCTTTTGTCATAGATTAGGTGACCATAGGTGTGTGGGTGTATCTCTGGACTTGCCTGTTTCATTGATCTATATTTCTGTTTTTGTTCCAGTACCATACTGTTTTGATTATTGTAGCTTTTTAGTATAGTAGGCAATGGGTTTTCAATCCCATGGGCCCTTCTAAGAAACCTATGAAATCTATCTCAGAGCAGATAGGAGGAAGATTGGAGTAAACATTTATCCACTGGCTTTCCTCTCCCATTGTTTAGAGTGAAAGCCTATCAGATTTCATCAGTGCCAATGTGGTTGAAGCCTGCATAGAACTGATTGCTGTTGCAGTGGTTGGAATAAGAGGTGAAGGCAGCAGAATGTGTAAATTGGTGCATAAGACATGTTTGGTGTAATTACCAAAATAAGAAATGGATATTTAAAAATCTTTTCTTGAATGTCTTATAAAATTTTAGCTAAAATTTCAAGGTGAGAAAATTAAGTTAGTAATTCAAAAATATGTGAGCTGCAGCTTGGTTCCTCCATTTAAAGTGTCTAGATCTAATAGGGGTGAGGGTGAGTGGGAGATTGGCCCTGTATAAAATAAACACTGAGCAGGGCAGTGTGCAAGTGAGGTTAAATAATGGCATGTTCATATGAGAATTTACTAGGAGACATTGCATTTTACTGGAGCAAGAGGCCCACTAGTCCAAGAAATGGCATTATCTCTGCCAAAGCCAAAAGGGCATAGCAAGGAAGAGAAGATGCTGTCAGAAATTCAAAAACTATCAAGAGATAGGTCAAGTTGCTAACAATTTAGGGAGCAAATTAAAGCAAAGGCTGGAAACTGAGTGTCCCATAATTTTGTTTTTCCTTGGGCTGCGGATGTGATTAGAGAGAGAAAACTGTGACTGCAGGTGAATTCTGAAACTGAATGGGGGAAGTTATAGAGGAATAGTGATACCCTGTATTAGGTTGCCCTTGCCAGTAGACATCTCTTGGTGTCCTCCCATACACTTTCTACCTTCTTTCTCAACTCAGTGGGAGAGAGGAGAGGAGAAGTCAGTGTCTTCCTTATTCTTCCTTCAGGCCACATCCTGACCTCATGCGTATAACCTTCTCCCATCCTCATCATCTGAGGCCCATGGTGTTTTTTTCTAAGACTGGTCTTATTTCCATTTTCTAATCTGCAAGCAAAAATTACAAGGCTTGACAGTTATTTTGAAAATATTTATACTTTTTGACTTAGAAATCTTCAAAAATATTTTTGAATTTTTTTAGAGAAATATTTTTAAAAGATTTGGCATTTTTGAATTCTAGTAAGCTAGAAGTTTATGTGAATCATGGCAAAAAGATACACAGTTTTCTGCAAAATGGTTTATTTTTCCAAATAATGTGAAGATTAAGAGTGGAAGGGAGTTGGAAATTATGGGAGATGACAATAAGAACCAACATTGTTTGAGAAGTCAATTTTTGTGTAAGTGCCTTCATTTGATCTGCTTTTAAATACTACCAGAAGGGCATTATCTTAGATTTGTAGCTGAAAAAACTGAGTATGGAGGGGCATGATTAACATACTCTTAAGTCATATAGATCAGCCCTTCCTGGTCTCTTATGTCCACAATCATTTCTTCCCTCTCTGAAATCCTGTTGCATGCTTTATATGTAGGGTGCTTTTGGTCCTTCTGATATTCAAGACCTATACTATCAAAATGTTTTTAAGCTGAGCTCATCAGTTAAGTTAAAGACAAGGAACATGTATTTAATATCACTAGTGCCTAGTGATGCTAAAAGGATGATGAGCTCTGAGTGGTTTAAGGAGAAGAGGATATATTTGGTGGATTAATGCCAGTTCTGCCACTTCCAGCTGGTGACTATAGGAAAGTCACTTAAACTTTGTGTTTGAGCTGTATTATTTTGTAAAGTGGGCACAGTACAACCCATTTGCCAGGGGTTTTAGGATGATTAAATTAGATGCTATAATTCAGCAGTTCCCAAAGTGTGTTCTTTGGAATACCTACCCCAAAAGGTGCTCCTCTGCAAGAAAACTTCTTGCTTAAATTACTTCGTGAAATGTAATTTACTGCATAAGACTTTTAATGAGTCACTGCGCAAATTAGTACATTTAGGAATCTGGAAAGTTCAGCAAGAAAGAAGGCTATTTACCTTTTTTTAACCAAGTGTTTCTCATACATGTCTGACCAACCATTCTTTTACTTATATTGAGTAGGTAGAAGATGCACTAGGACTAACACTTTGTGCAGTATTACGGTATTCAGGTTTTAAGATTTGATCATTAGATTGAAAAGATTGCATGGCCACTAGGATTGGATGGAAATTTAATCCAAAAATATTAAGTGAAAAATGCAAAGTACAGAAGATGCTCCATTGGTGTTTAAAAAAAAAGAATATATATTCCTATATTGTATTGAAATTTCAGGAAGGATGCAATAAACTATTAGTAATATGTAGTTTCTTCTGTGATGGTGTCTGTCGTGGAAGGGAGTCATATATATATGTGTATATATATATTTATATATATATTATATATACCCTTTTGTACCGTTTCAGTTGTTTACTATAAGCAGGTATTACTTGGCTGAAAAAATAGTTAAATGTAATTAAAAGGACAAGCTAAGAATAAAGCTTAATTTTTGATGATTTTTAATAGATTAAAACTTTAAGAAAGCTTTCATAGTATTAAATCATTTGTTAATCATTATTTTTGTACAAAGGTATTTTAAGATCAGCAGGCCAGTCTCCGTTTGTTATGTGAGCTTGCCAGTTTGGTAATGTAAGTGTATAACATTTCTTTTACCTTGTTATGTGCAAGCTTCAACAAAAATGATAATCTCTCGACTTGGAATATTACCACATCCACATCTCTGACACTACAGAAACCAATACTAGAGATCCTGAGTAATAGTGACCTGTAGAATTATGTTTACGGTTGATTCTTTAATCCAGAATTTAATGCTATTTTTGCGAATTGCAAAAAAATATGTGAAAATTTTAGTAGTTGTATGAGATTTCATATTTCCTGGCTTAAGAAGTTGAAACTACATTTAGGCTAATAGACTCATTTAGAAAGGTCACACTGTGGCATCTTACAGTTTCAAATCCAAATGGTACAAAGTGTTATAAAGTACATCCTATACATCAATTTCTTACAAGGCAGAAGAGGTGGATTTGAATATGCAGTGATCGATAATATAAACAGGAAAGTAAGAAAAAGCTTCTGTTCCTCTTCACAACATAAGGAAGGTAATTTGCAGTGTATTTCCAGTACATGAGGTGCTTAAAGCACATTTGGCAACACTTAAGCGGCAAACACAGTAAGCGGCAAATCATTGTTATGTCTCTTGGTACCTACACACCCTCATCCATCCGGTGTTGGGGCATTAGAACAGTTCTGTTGGCTGTATCTGCTCAGTAGTTTTGCCAGTCTTTTGATTTTTGAATTTTGCCTGAAATCGTCTGGTCTGGTTTTTAAAAGTTGTTCCTTAGGGATAAATGGAAGCTACTGGTTTCACTCCTAGTAGGGGAAATAAAATAGAAATAACCTCTTGTTTTACCAGTATCCATCCATCCTTCCCCTCCCCAACTCCCTGGTTCATTCTTCATTACTAATTTCCTAACGGGCCCCACCATCTAATCTCTAGCTAGAAAATTCACCATTTCTTAGTGGAGTGGAATTTCCTGTTTGATAGCTATCTGATAATAAAGTCAGAGGAAAAGAGGAAGTTAAGGGTCAAAAGGAATGCTCTTGGGGATATTTTTTGTTCTTTAGTAGTGACATTATCATTTAAACCAATAAAGGAGGAAACAGAATAGCAATTTCTTCAGGTACTTTTTAGTCTTGTTTCTTTCCCAATACCCACAGTTTGAGAACTAGTAGGCAACAAGGAATGTTTTACCAACCACAAACCATCACTACTAAAGAACAGTGTGCTGAAAGCATAAGTGAGCGTTCCAGTGATCAGTTAGATGAAGTTTGTAGTATTGGGAGCAATCTCATCTTTATTCCCTACAGTTGTGAACATTCGTTGAACAATTATACATCTCTACCAACATTAGGATGAATCTTGATTGATATTTAAACATTTTAGAAAATTGTAAAGCAGAGATGTGATAAAGATAACCTTTATTAATTTGTTTTACCATGTGTTAGGCACTATCTGAAGTACTTTACATGTAGTAACTCATTTAACCATCTTGTCAACTCTATGAGGTAGGTACTGTGGATATTATTTCTAACTTAGGAAAATGAGACATAGAAAGGTTAAATAACTTGTCTACAGTCTCACAGCTAGTGAGTGATAAGGATTGGGTCCCAGGCCTACTAGTTCTAGAACTAGTGCTTTTAACCATTAATAATGCAACACAATCTCTTGATGAATGTAAAGAATTATAGGTGTAAAAAATACGATTTTATTTAATATTTGCATATTTCACTTGTTAGTTTTATGTACTGTATCGCAGAATCTTAGGGAAGGGAGAATTTATGAGAGTGATAGTGAGAACTAATATTAATTGAATACCTGCTAAGTGCCAGGCCGTTTACATGCATGAGGAAGTTAAGAGAACCTCTGTTTGGTTGCTTTGGTTGTCGTAGGGGGTCAGCAAACTTTTGAGGTAAAAGGCTAAATAGTATATATTTTAGGTTTTGTGGGCCATGTATGTCTCTCATTTCCTCCCTCTGCTCCATTCCTTTTTTCCCTTTCCTCCTCCCCTCCGCTCCCTCTTCTCCCCCGCTTCTCTCTCTCCTCCCCCCTCCCCTTCCTTCTTCTTTTTTCCTACACCTTTTAAAAATGTAAAAATTATTCTTAGTTTGGAGCAGTACAAACCAGATTTGGTTCTTAGGTCATGGTTTTTCCATCCAGCCTCAAGAGTTAAGCTGAACTTTCTTGCTTACGTGTTGAAAATGTAGGATATGTTTCAGAAAGCAGTTCATCAGAGTTCTGGTTCCACTCTGCTGAGACTCACTGAGACCCTCTTTGTATTAGATTTGTCTTCATTATTGCAAGATGGCTGTGCAGAACAACTAGGGTTTTATGTTTCCTTATTCATATTTGAGGGATGGTATGATGTGGAAGAGAGGGCCTCTGCTGATAAACACAAAGCACAAATACTGAGCATCACTCTGATTGGACAATCATTGCATTGTCCACATCCTAAACCGATTCCTGAGACCAAGGATTTATGGCATTGGTTGGCTTAGGCATGAATTACTTGAATTCTCAAGGATTGTGCAGCAAGAGAGGTGGGGTTATCTGTGGCTCCAACTCATTAGTCGGGAGTGGGTCCTGAGATTTTGCGTTTTTAATGATTTCCCGGGTGATGTTGACAGTTTCTGGTCAGTGAACCACATTTTGAGTAACAAGATTTATCTAAACCTAAACAGAGTAACTATTTAATAATGAGTGATTGATAGAATAAATTTGGGGGAGATAATCACAATGTCTAAAATTTTTTAGAATTATATTTTCTGTAACTGTTAAATAATGCATGGACGATGTGTGGGCTAGAATCAGAATATGAGTAATAGCTATTGCCAAGATTTTACAGTAAGAGAAGATGTTTTTCATAATAGAGAAAAATTTAGAGCTCCCAAGCCAGTTCTGGAGGGAGGCATGGAAAGGTAGAGATGTGGGAGAGGAAGCCAGGAAGAGAGAAAAAAAATATGAACCGCCCTATGTGATCACATTTTTACTCATAAATCCTTGTGAAAACTGAAATAAGTATACTGATTTTTATGTGGAGTGAGGCAGAGGTAAAATTTGGGGAAGCCAGAGCCTAAAAGACAAAGGGTGCCAATGTGTATAATTGCCTTGGGGATTATTGGAAGTCTTAGAGGTGTGACTTCAAAGGACTGCAGAGTTGTTACAGCCCAGAGAAAGCCACCCAATTTTTAACATCCCAGTTATATGCAGTATTGTATTAATCACTGCAGCAACTTTGCCAGTTGGGTGTTATCCTTGCTTTTAAAATGAGGAAACTGAAGCTCTTAGATGTTAAAGAACCTGCCCAAGGTATCACAGAGAGCAGATTAGGAGTTTGTGTCACAAGTGGTCTAACTATAAAACCCAAAGCTCATTTGATTTGGGTCATTTTCCTTCCAAATTGAGCAAAAACCCCTCAAAACCTTTTATAAAATGAAATAGGATGTGGGTCCTGCTGTGGTCGAAGAATGTCTAAATGGGAGGATTTGGGGGTAACAACCTGTTTTCAGGTATGTTGAGGCTGGGGGGCATGTCTTTTTTGTTAGGTTATACATTTATTTGAGATGGCTTTTTGGGAGTCAGATAAATCCCCTCCAACCCACTCTTTCATGATGTCCCCGTGTGGGACCTCAGTACATAACAGAGACAAAATTGAGCTTCTCTCTTGCTGTCTCTGAAGCATCTCTAAGGAACCTTAGAGTGAAAACCACTGAAATATATACGTTCTCTCATAATTTTGTAAGTGAAAAAACTGAAATCCAGAGATTTAAAGTGAACTGTCCAGGGTAACATAGCAAATAAGCAGCGGAGTGACTCCAAAGATTATTAAACCCCAGTGCTTAGATAGAGATTGATTTCTTCCATTTGTGTTTAAAGTACAAATAAAAATTAAGACAGTTGCCTCAAGAGTTGAAGTATTTTGAGGTTTGTGGAAAGTAGACTATTTTAGATTTAGAATTTGCTTACTCTATAAAAGCAGGATCGGATGAGGCATAATGGGATGTACTTTCAGAGTTTCCCTTATATTAATAGTTCCATTTTTGTTTTATAATATTTGTTATATTATTATAATTTATAATATAAATTATTTATATTATTTGTTATAGTATTATAATTCTGAATATTTGGTTAATGTTTTATCAGAACAATGTTACTTTTCTTTTAAATATTTGATTCTATACAGGTAACCACATTTTTAGTTATAACTGCTACCAGATACAAGAGCTATTTTTTTTTTTTTTTTTGCCAGGAGAATGTGTATCTGAATTTAGATTAAAATCAATGACATTTTAAAGGAAATTCACTTCACATAAGAATTTTTTTTTAAGCATTACTTAAATGATACATGCTTCTATGTTATTTTGATTTTATAACTGTCAATTATATTAGTTAATTGCCAGTAGGGCCTTGTTCTAAAAGTATCTTTTAAAAAATATTGAAGAATAAATTCATCTTGAATTCAGTATTGACTCTGCCATCTATTAGGCTTTTAGCCAAAATGTGACTTAATAGGGTGAATACAGTAACTGGAGCAATATAATAGCTTCACCCTTGGAAATCCTTTGGAGTAAAATGGTAACCACAAGGGCAAAGGGGAATGTCTTGACAACAGTGCCTTTCACTGGTGCAGACGGTCAACTAAAGGACAACACACAGTGTTACAGGCTAGATCTATAATTCTAATGGTTCAACTATTTGGCAGGAAGCATCATATACATAAAAACTCGTGAGACTAAAAAATATTCATGTTCCCCCAAATCTTATTCCCCTAGATAGAGAAAAAAAAAAAAAGACAAAAAAAAGAGACAAAAAACAGATTATAAGAAGAGGGAGGGAGAGTGAGTGACAGAGAAAGAAGAATGGAGAAGAGGGGAGGCAAGGAGGCTGGAGGCTGTTGTAGTTGGTTTGTGCTCTGTAAGTTTGTCCAAAATTATCTGTCTTTGTCACAGTTTAATTTGTATCCTTGAGTTCTGTTGCTCCTCACTTCTTCCCCACTCATCACCAGAATAAGTAGAGTACTAATACTACTGGCATGAAGTGAAAATCAGATAAGCTCTCCTCTAATACTTCCTCTGGAAAACATTATTTTTTCATTATTGAATTAGGCTTTCTTATTTTTCATAAATAGGAAACTGCTACTCATTCATTCTGTTTTTAGGTATATTAGCAGCTATAATAAATGAGAGGACCATCTTGCCAGTAATAGAGTATTCACTGCTAGAGAACAAGCACTTTCTGTTGGAAGGTTTCAGGTCCCAAATATTCATTTATGTAACTACCTAGTGAGGAAAATAAAAATAGTAAGTCTTCCAGATATGTGATGGATAGACAATTTAGGGACTATTTGTATTTTTTGATCTCTTGATTTACAGTTTCAAGCCTTATGTTCTGTAGAATCAAATATGATGCATATGGTATGAATTAAATATCAGTTCACACAAAGTGAAATAAGGAACCATCACTTTAAAAGACTTTTCCCCTAGATCCAAGGCTGGATGTGTTCACATTACAGTTCCCAGGGCACATGGCCTTTTTCCTCATTTCATTCTGTGCTGAAGGGAATCAGAATATGCTACCTCAAAACATGCCACTTTGGTGTAAGGATCATTTTGAACTGAAGGCAATTAAGAGCAGACACAGGAGGAATTATCTGCCCTCCCCATTTCTACCTAAAAGCGGAGCATAAATTTCCTTTGTGAAGGTATGCCCCCCTCCTCTCTTCTGTAACAGGAGCAGGTGAACAACCCTTCTCACTGGAGGCAAAGAGTGGGCACTGAGATGAATCTCTATAAACAAGCCTTACTGACATAACTCTTATCTTCCATTAGTTTCCTCTCATATTTAGCTTACCACAATTTACCACCCTTACAAGCCCAAATCCCTTTTCCTTTGTTTTATCACTTCTCCACAATTTATTGCCCTTTGTTAAGATGGTATATAAGCCTCCGATTCTAACTACTCCTTTGAGTTCACCTGTATCTATGCTCATTATATGTGTACATAAACTGTTTTTCTCCTGTTAATCTGTCTTTTGTTAGTTTAGTTTGCTGGGCCTGACCAAATCTAAAAGGGTAGAAAAAAAGTTTATTTTCCTCTCCTACAATGCCTATCTGGAAAACTTTCTATTACACAAGAAAGTTTGTTGTTTATTTGTACTGAATAACTCCATGTGATTAGCCTGTCCAATGTAAAACTCAAGTTATGATAAATTGGTCACTAATCTAATAATTTTTAATTAAAAACTAAAATAAAAGCTTAGTGCTATATTTGGTTAATTGAAAGACTATATATAGGGAAACAATTTTTTTTGCTATGTTAAGGTCTTCTCACGCTGCCTCTCCCCCCACCCAACTAGGAGCTTGCTATCTTTTTTTTTTTTTTTTTTTTTTTTGCGGTAGGCGGGCCTCTCACTGTTGTGGTCTCTCCCGTTGCGGAGCACAGGCTCCGGATGCTCAGGCTCAGCAGCCATGGCTCACGGGCCCAGCCGCTCCGCGGCATGTGGGATCTTCCCGGACCGGGGCACGAACCCGTGTCTCCTGCATTGGCAGGCGGGCTCTCAATCACTGCGCCACCAGGGAAGCCCGGAGCTTGCTATCTTGATTATCCTTTTCAGTAAGATAAATGAGAGCATTTACTGAAAAGACAGTGAGTCAGTGAATCTAATGAGAAGAATGATGGGTGCATTAGTAGTTTGGAGATCTGGGTTCTATTTGCTTCTTTCTCTTGGATCTAGGGAACTAGACAGTGTGTGGATCTGGAGGTCAGGGAAAGGTTTTGTATCCAAGAATAAGGTGGAGGTGATAGGGACTGAAGTTCCATGGGGAGAAGCAGTCTACAACCAGGGCATCTCTTCAGGAAAATGAGATAGCTAGAGGACAAGCGAGTAGATTGAGAAGTCAGGAGCTCTGAGAGTGTAGAATGGTGGAGTGGATGAGTGGGAGGCAGGTTTTGAGAAAGATGGGGAGAAAAATCAGGCCTGTGGCTTGGACCAGTGTCCTGAGTTATAATGGGTTATAGGCAGGGGTGGCACATGCTAGTCCTGGTCTTATGTCCTGTGTGATTTTGGCCATATTTCCCTTTTCATAAGCATTTATTATTTCAATTCAGTTTTCATCTCTGTAAAAACCAGATTACCAAGGCTCTTTATAATTTCATTCAGTGATCGAAGTTGATTTTTTTTTTTTTTTTTTGCGGTACGCGGGCCTCTCACTGTTGTGGCCTCTCCCGTTGCGGAGCACAGGCTCTGGATGCGCAGGCTCAGCGGCCATGGCTCACGGGCCTAGCCGCTCTGCGGCATGGGGGATCTTCCCGGACCGGGGCACGAACCCGTGTCCCCTGCATCGGCAGGCAGACCCTCAACCACTGTGCCACCAGGGAAGCCTGAAGTTGATTTTTTTGATTAAAAAATAGGACTCTATTTTTCTTTCTAAATTCGAGTTGAGTCATTAAGATACACTAGAAAAATAGAGGAAACTGAGCAGACAAATCTATCAGGCAAACACCAGGTTTAATATCATTTAAAGGAAGACTCATGTCTTTTTTGATTGCTTAGGGCATTATTTCCCAAAGTGTGTCCAGAGGAACACTTGTATATAGTAAAAAGTACTCACTGAGAATCTATAGAGTTCTTTAATTGATGACTTCTCAGAACCATTATCATGCTAAGTAATGTTATGTTCTGTATTGAAACGATTTATTTCTTGAGGTCATTTCCATCTTGAAGTTTAACAGAGCTATTAGGATCATGTTAACCCAGTATGGGATCAAGAGAGGATAAGAAGTTACTTTTCAAATAATTTTTGTTCCTCCTTTCCACAGATAGTTATTTCCAGGAGAAAGCATCAGGAGGATAATTCCAAGTATTCAGTGGTAAATTACTTTGGCGTCTGTTGAAGTAATAGATCATTATGTGGGGGAGAGATTATTCCATTCTGTTCTACATCCGTAGAGCTTTAAAGGCTGTTGCAGGGAGAGACCTCTTGGGAATTCTGACTCCTAGGGTTCCCAAGGTCCCACCTCCTTGGGCCAACTCACCGTTCAGCCACTGGAGACACCGGAAATTAGCACCTTACCTCAGTTTCAGATTTTCTTTTCTATTCTGCTTCAGAAAGGGTCTTTGATTTTCATACTGATGGGTGAAATGCTTTTCTAACCCAGTAAAAGGCTGACACTAAGCAGGAATGAAAAAGGAATCACTTTCTCTCCAAACTCACACTGCTAGTTGACTGACAGACAGTCCTCTGCTTAGGCATTTCCTTCAGAAAGGCCAAATCACTGTGAATTCCAAATATAAATTTTGCTCTGTGAAGTAACACTGTTGACAAGAAGCTCGTGAAAGGTTTGGTTTTTCTTCTTTGACCCTGAGAACAACAGGGTAACACCTACTGACTGAATACAATTGGACACTTTCGTATTTAAAATTGATAGGATAAATTTTGTTCTATGCCTAATTTAGTAGAGGTCTAAATACTGTTTACTGGTAAAAATTTAATCTACAAATTATAAATATGTGTTTATTGACATGTCCAAGAAAACATAATCACACACTACTTTCAAAAAAATCACATTTATTAGTAGGGAAAAAAGCGAATCCTCCACTTTCCCTTATTTCTTTAAAAAGTAAAGAATACATTAAAACCCTCTAACAGCTTTTCTTTTAATTAGTAGCTGCAAGAAATCTCAAGGAGAGGTGGATACTTTAAAAATAAAAGGAGCAACATGAAAAGGTGCTCATCTTTCTGAAACCTCTATTGTTCAGTAATGCCTAATGTTAGACATTAAAGGTTTGCGTGTTCATCATCATATTTTATTGAAGTTGGTAATAATTTACTTATTATCTGCAATGGGTTTCTGAAAAATATTTCTCTTTCCATTAAGGATTTCATTTTCAGCATTTGCTTGTCAGTTAAATCCTCACATCATTAATGTAACTTCTCATCATAGGCAAAATTGAATATTCATGCCTAGCTCAAATCACTGTTATTTTGGCCTCTTACTTTTTTTTTTCCTCCTGAAAGTGTAGATTGTTAACCCATCACTTTACAGCTAAGACTGTTAAATTTCCTGAGATTGCTTTTGTTTGTCAGTGTAACTTGAAGTTTACGTTTGGTCATTTTTCCATGGACAATAATTTCTGCTTTTAAACTTGACCAGGTCCAGGCATGTCATTTATCCTTTTGCTCTTGGCTAGCTACTTTATTAGCTCTTTGGTAGTGTTCCAGGTCCTGAAGCCATGCTAATTCAATCCTTCATACAGTGCCTTGCCTGCTTGTGCACATGGCAAATAAAACCCTTTAATGACAGTTATCCTCTCAAATGTCTGACATTCACCCAAGGAATTAATTTCCTTGTCTGAAAGACACTTGAAGAGTATTTTTAGAGGGTCAACCTTAGACTAGATGATCTCTCAAGCCCCTTCCAATCCAGGGTTCTATTTTTCTATTGATTTATCTCACTTTAGGTGAATCAACATTTATGAGGCTCGTCTTTAAATATATTTTTTGAGGTCAAGGATCACATTTTCCTTAATCTGTAATATGGCAAGATAGAGTTTTTCCTCCCTTCACCACTCCCACCCCCACCTCACCATTGCTTCCTTGCACATACCCATCTGCCTTCTGCGGTCAGGTTCACATTGAGCTAGGATAATAGTAAGAGGCCTTCGGTAACGTATCACAAGGGAAAAGGAGAGACAAAAACTTTTTTTGCATAATAACTCATAGGAATCATGATATTCTGCGAACTGATGACTCTTGGCATTTTAAAAGACATCTGATTGTCTTGTAGCTGCTGGATTCTAAATCATAATAATTCAAAGGAACTTTCCTTCGTCTCCTTCAGAAGGGAAGAAAACCCAACCTTCAGGGACAAATAACCGAAACTTTCTTAAACTGGATGAAACATTGGCAACTAGTCCAAAATTGAGCAGGCGAGGATATGAAGGTCAGCTGAGAGGTAGGGTGGATGTTGGTGAGAAGCAATGGTTTTTAAGGAACTACAGGACCTGTCATGGAGGAGAGAGGGAAGAGGTTCTGGGGAAATAAGACAGAGAAGATGGCAAGCCTGCTGTATCTGTTGAGGAGGGGGTGTGGCTGGAATGAGCTGAATATGATGTAGAAGTATATGACTTGAGCCTGAATATGCTTAGGGAATTTATGCTTGTTACTGCTTGTTAACAACAAGATATTATTTTGATAATGGATTGTACAGTTTTAGCTTTCTATTGGGGAAAATATAGGGGTTATATTGTTAATATGCAATTAATATTCATTTAGAAGGTGTTTATGCTAAAAGCTGTATGGTGTCAATGATGAATGCCAGGCTTCAGAATGGAAGCTTCTAGAAAGTAAACACCCTACAGAATATGCTGTTTATAAGATTCAGTTAATCCAGTTCTCCTTTTGCATTACTCCCAGATTGCACACATATTGTTTCAGGGCATACTTAGCCATTTAATGGTTGCCTAACTCTCGGAGAATTATTTGGGGAAGTCACAGGACAAGAGAGAGCCTAATTAATATTCAGCTTCAACAATAATTTGGGCTTGTTTTCACAGGTTGCCTGGTAGAGGAAAATACCAGCCCTGGGTTATCACTAGAATTAGTGGTGGCTTCTGCTGCTGCTGGACAGAATCACTATAAACTGTTTAGCATACAAATTAATATGGATAATATTTTTGATATAGTACAACTTGACTCATTCATTTCACTAATCTGCAGATCCAGTAATTCTCAAACCAACCTCACCCTTCTCTCTATACTCTCAGCAAAGTTTATTAATAGCAGAGAGCTGTCATGAAAATCTCATATTACAGAGAATTCATTACTTATGTAAAAAAGTGCTAGACTACATTTATTGGTCTATTACTAAATAATCTAATAAAAAATTAAAATGCAAGTCTATTTATCAGGTAAAAGGAGCAGTACACTTTTTTGTTATTTGAAATCATAGCAGTTCATCCTGTCTGTATTCATAGAAAATACTTATACTGGTTAATTTGTTTTGGACTTTAATAAGATTCTTCATTAATATGATAGGAAAACTTTAGAAGAACGCATAACTAGTAGAAGAATTCTGTTACTAGGAACATTCAGCAAAAGTAGGAAGAATGATAAGCGTCTTATGAACAAACATAAGATTACTATGTGTCTAATTTTTCTGTCCCCACCCTCCATAATAATCCAATACAATTTCTTAACCACATTTACAGTTCATAGAACAGACTGAAAGAGAGTCTATAAATGGCAAACTGTAATAAATTTTCCATACAAATGATGGGTTAACTATCTGGGGAAAAAAAAAGCAACAGGCCAGAATAACAGTGATTTGAGCTAGGCATGAATATTCAATTCTGCCTGTGATGAGAAGTTACATTAGTGATGTGAGGATTTTACTGACAAGAAAATGCTGAAAATGAAATCCTAATGGAAAGAGAAGTTTTTTCAGAAACCCATTGCATATAATAAGTAAATTATCACAATTTCAATAACACATGATTATGGCATGCCAGCTAATTCGTTATATGCTACTTGAGCTTTGGTTGAACAATAGTGTTTCATTATTGACTGTAACTCAATTCAGTAATTCACAATTTGAGTGCCTACTATGTGTATCCTGTGTACGCATATCTTAGTTAAGATTGAGAAGAAATCCAATTCCATTCTAAGAGCCTTCCATTTTGTTTTAATCAGTTGATGGAAGTGCTAAATAAATGCAGTAATACCATATTCATTCATATTTACAGAGCATCTGCTGAATTTGCCCTTATTGTAACTGTAATAAAATGTTAAATGGGAAAATTTGACTCAAGTATCAAGATATGGTAATATAAGACAGGGAGAGGTACCACGTGATGCATATTTTCAATGAAAATGATTGAGACCTGACTTTAGGACTCATGAGCCCTTTGCTTATTTTGAACATGTAAAGAGGTGGAGGTTGAGAATTTGATGTGATTTGATGAGTATTCTTTGGAAAAAGCTGAGTTGTGATTCTTTTCCTCTCCCCCACCACCGCCATCCTAGACTGGTGGGGGAGTGTTTTGTAAGTGTATCCTAAAGTTGAAGGGACACAGTAGATGAGGTTTACATCTGAGAAAAAATTTAAAAACTTTGGTAGCTAAATAGAGGCAATGTCTAGGTACCTTGATAACATATCTTCCCTCTATCACAGCCAAAAAAATTTCGATTTTAAGGAAGAGATGTGGAACTCTGAGTAGAAATGTTTTGGAGGGACTTGTAAATAGTGATCTTGCCATAGGGAAGCTCTTGTAGTAAGAGGCTGTGGAGTGTAATACCTGGAATCTGCAGTTGAGGTGTGGTCAGCAGCACCTGGCTAAAGAGGAGGTACTTTCTATGACAAAGGAGTGGCATTCAGAGGGGCTTGGATGGAGAGATTCTGGAGAACCTCCATCCAAGAGGTTGAGTCAACTTTAAGAGAAAGCGTCAACTTTAAATATCCACCTGTTCTAGAGAGTTATGATGCCATTTCTTTTTCTTTCCTCCAATGCCTTCAACCACAGAAGGTCTGGGAAGTGTGTTTATCTAGCCAATGGAAGTATAGAAACCCTGAAATGAAGACAGAGAAGGAAGGAGAGGGAGAGGGAAAGAGAGAGAGAGAAAGAAGGAAACTACTCTTCCTTTCCTGAACTAGAGGTCTCAGCTGGGAAAATTAAATAATTTAATTGAGACATAAATGTTGTGATATCACTTCCTTTTCCAGAAGGATGGAGTAGATATTCTTTGCCATATTCCTCTCATTAAGTTGAGCTAAAGTCCTGACCATTATATATAAAACAAACACAAGTAGACTGAACGTTGAAGAGAGGAAGGCAGACCAGCTAGGGAACTTGGGACCTGAGGGGAGACATGGTGATGAGTTCCTTGGGTTTTCTTTTTGCTTCATAGATCACAGACTGGGTAATTCTTCATTTCTAGAGGAGTCAGTAATCCAGAAATTCCAAAGGGTGCAGACAAAGAAAAAGCGAAAAAAGTGAAAGCAAAAACACACAACCAACAAATTACTGCCCTTTATCACCAAAGGATCAGTCTACCAAGACAGAAAATTTTAAGACAATTACTTTTCTACCCAGTCAAATATGACAGAAAAAAATCTGTTGCCCCTAGACACCTGAAAATATAAAGTAGAAAATCCCAAGGAATCTAAAAAAAAAAAAAAAATAGAACTAATAAGTGTGTTCAGCAAAGTTACAGGATACAAAGCCACAAAATCAACATAAGAAAATAAATTGTGCCTCGATATACTATGAATAAATATGTGAAAGCTGAAATTAAAAATACAGTATCATTTAAAATCATTTTAAAAAGAAATAGTAAACTTAAAACATGTTCAGGACTTTTATGTTATAAATTACAAAATACCGATGAAAGAAATCAAAGAAAATCTAAATAAATCAGTGGATGTGCTGTGTTCATGGACTGGAAGACTAAACATAGTAAACATGTCAATTCTCCTCAAATTGATGTACAGTTTTAATGCAGTTCCTATCATAATCCCAGGAAGAATTCTGTAGATACAGAGAAGTTTTTTTTCTAAAATTTATATGGGAAGGCAAAGGTATTATTATTGCTAAAACAATTTTGAAAAAGAAGAATAAAGTAGAAAGAATCATTTAACCTAGTATCAAGAATTATTTTACAGCTATAGTATTTAAGAATGTATGGTAGAGAGAAACTTCCAGATTAATAGGACAGAACAGAAAGCTCAGAAATAGTCCCACAAAAATCCTAAGGCCAAATGATACTTGATAAAGGTGCAAAAGCAATTCAGTGGAGGAAGGATAGTCTTTTTAACAAATAATGCTAGATCAACTGGCTATTTGTGGGTAAAAATATGAACCTTGATGTAAACCTCATACCTACAAAAATTAAATCAAAATGGATCACAGATTTAAATTTAAAATAGAAAACTAAAACTTTTGGATGATAAATAGAAGAAAAATTTTGAAACCTGGGGTTTGGTGAAGAGTTCCTAGATGTGATACCATGAGCACGATCCATAAAAGAAAAGAATAGGGCTTCCCTGGTGGTGCAGTTGTTAAGAATCCACCTGCCAATGCAGGGGACACGGGTTCAAGCCCTGGTCTGGGAAGATCCCACATGCAGTGGAGCAGCTAAGCCCGTGTGCCACAACTACTGAACCAGTGCTCTCAAGCCTGCGAGCCACAACTACTGAGCCCGTGTGCCACAACAACTGAAGCCTGCAAATGTAGAGCCTGCCCTCTGCAACAAGAGAAGCCACCACAATGAAAAGCCCACGCACTACAGTGAAGAGTAGCCCTTGCTCACCACCACTAGAGAACGCCCACACGCAGCAACAAAGACCCAGTGCAGCCAAAAATAAATAAAAATAAAATAAATTTATTAAAAAAGGAAGAAAAAAAGAAAATAATAAATTGGACTTCATCAAATTTAAAAAATTTTGCTTTATGTAAGACTGAAGAGGATAAAAAGATAAGGTACAGACTAGGAGGGAAATATTTGCAAACCATAGATCTGATAAAGTGTTCATATCTGGACTATGTAAAGAACTCTCCAAAAGCAATAGTAAACAGGAGGCAGAGTCAAGATGGTGGTGTGGGAAGATGTGGAGTTAGTGTCTCCCCACAATTAGGGTGCCTGATGGCTGCTGGTGGGGGACTCTGACACTCAAAGAGATGGGAGGAGCCCCACAGTGAACTGGTAGGATGTAGGGGGACTGAAGGGGGAGGAGAAGTGGAGGCCAGACAGGATCGGCACCCCTGAGGCCGGGGAGATCAGGAGAGGCAGGTGGGAGGGACTCTCTGAGAAGAGTAGGAGAGGAGCATAGGGCGATTGCCCTTCCCACTTGGGCCTGGGGAGCCTGCTGAGCTCCCAGGCCAGTGCCCTGCACTGCAAAGCCCCCTCCAGGCCATGTGGGTCCTGGGGGCATAGGAGGGAGGCTGAGGGGAGATCAGGAGAGGCAGGTGGGAGGGGCCCTCCGGGAGGCAGAAGAGGAGCAGAGGGCGATTGCCCCACCCACTCAGGCCAGGGGAGCCTGCTGAGCTCCCAGGCTGATCCCCTGCCCTCCAAAGCCCTGTCCAGGTTGTGTGGGACCTTGGGGGCACAGGAAGGAGGCCAGGAAGATCAGGAGAGGCAGGTGGGAGGGGCCCTCCCAGACTGGAGGAGCAGGAGAGGAGAGGAGGGCATTTGCCCCACCCACTTGAACCCAGGAAGCCTGCTGGGCTCCCAGGTGAGGTCCCTTGCCCTCTGAGACCAGGGGTGGGGGGCACGCCTGGGTCCCTACTGTTCCTTGAGCCTAAACCACACCCCCTACAGGACCAGGGCCTTTTCCAGCCCTGTGGGTCCTGAGCGTTGGCCCCACCCACTGCCCAAACCTCACCCTTTCTTAGGCCCCATCCTCCACAGCCAAGGCCTTCCCCCACCACCCCCTTTTTTTTCTTTTTCTTCCTCCTCTTTTTTACTATTATGGTACTGATGTTACCTTACGGTTGTTGATTCATCTATGTTTTTACTTTTATATTCTTTCTTACATATCTGTTAGTTTCCTAGTCTAATTTTATTTTTTACTTTGTTATTTATTTATTTATTTTTTTACCACCCCACGAGGCTTGTGGGATCTTGGTTCATGAGCCCGGGGTCCGGCCGAAGTTCCTGCATTGGGAGCTCTGAGTCCGAACCACTGGACTAACAGAGAACCTCAGACCCTAGTGAATAATCATCGGAATGAGGTCTCACACAGTTCCTCATCTCAGCACCAAGACCCAACTCTACCCAATAGCCTACAAACTCCAGTGTTGGAAGCCTCAGGCCAAACAACCAGTAAGACAGGAACACAATCCCACTCATAAAAAAAAAAAAAATGGGATGGCAAAACACTATGTCACAGATGGAGGAGCAAGGTAAAAACCTACAAGACCAAATAAATGAAGAGGAACTAGGCAACCTACCTGAAAAAGAATTCAGAGTAATAATAGTAAAGATGACCCAGAATCTTGGAAATAGAATGGAAGCACAGATTGAGAAAATACAAGAAATGTTTAACAAAGATCTAGAAGGACTAAAGAACAGAGATGAAGAACACAATAACTGAAATGAAAAACACACTAGAAGGAATCAAAAACAGAATAACTGAGGCAGAAGAATGAATAAGTGAGCTGAAAGACAAAATGATGGAAATAGCTGCCAAGGCGAAGAATAAAGAAAAAAAATGAAAAGAATTGAAGATAATCTCAGAGACCCCTGGGACACCACTAAACGCACCAATATCCAAATTATAGGGGTCCCAGAAGAAGAAGAGAAAAAGAAAGGGTCTGAGAAAATATTTGAAGAGAATATAGTCAAAAACTTCCATAATATGGGCAAGGATATAGTCACCCAAGTCCAGGAAGCACAGAGAGTCCCATACAGGATAAACCCTAGGAAAAACAAAGACACATATTAATCAAACTAACAAAAATAAATTCAAAAAAAAAAAAATTAAAAGCAGCAAGGGAAAAACAAAAAATAACATACCAAGGAATCCCCATAGGGTTAACAGCTGATTTTTCAGCAGAAACTCTGCAGGCCAGAAGGGAGTGGCATTATATACTTAAAGTGATGAAAGAGAAAAAGGTGGAAATCAGAAGAAAGCTGGAGTAGCAATTCTCATATCAGACAAAATAGACTTTAAAATAGAGACTATTACAAGAGACAAAGAAGGACACTACATAATGATCAAGAGATCAAACCAAGAAGAAGATATAATAATTATAAATGTTTATGCACCCAACATAAGGCACCTCAATACATAAGCCAAATGCTAACCATGAAAGGAGAAACCAACAGTAACACAGTAATAGTAGGGGACTTTAACACCCCACTTACACCAATGGACAGATCACCCAAACAGAAAATAAATAAGGAAACCAAGCTTTAAATGACACAATAGACCAGAGAGAGGTATCTAATTGATATTTATGGAACATTCCACCCAAAAGTGGCAGAATATACTTTCTTCTCAAGTGCACATGGAACATTCTCCAGGATAGATCACATCTAGGGTCACATCAAGCCTTGGAAAATTTAAGAAAATTGAAATCGTATCAAGCATCTTTTCTGACCACACTATGAGATTGGAAATCAATTACAGGAAAAAAAACTAAAAAACACAAATACATGGAGGCTAAACAGTGCGCTACTAATTAACCAAGAGATGACTGAAGAAATCAAAGGAGAAATAAAATAATACATAGAAACAAATGACAATGAAAACCCGACAACCCAAAACCTATGGGATGCAGCAAAAGCAGTTCTAAGAGGGAAGTTTATAGCAATTCATTCTGACCTCAAGAAACAAGAAAAATCTCAAATAAACTATGTAACCCTACACGTAAAACAACTAGAGAAAGAAGAACAAAGAAAACCCAAAGGCGGTAGAAGGAAAGAAATCGTAAAAATCAGAGCAGAAATAAATGAAATAGAAATGAAGAAAACAATAGCAAAAATCAATAAAACTAAAAGCTTGTTCTTTGAGAAGATAAACAAAATTGATAAACCCTCAGCCAGACTCAACAAGAAAATAAGGGAGAGGACGCAAATCAATAAAATTAGAAGCAAAAAAGGAGAAATAACAACTGACATTGCAGAAATACAAAGGATTATAAGAGACTACTACAAACAACTATATGCCAATAAAACTGACAACCACGAAGAAATGGACAAATTCTTGAAAAGGTACAAGTTTCCAAGACTGAACCAGGAAGAATTAGAAAATGTAAACAGACCTATCACAAGTA
>NC_041221.1:89637041-89691643 GCF_002837175.3 Physeter macrocephalus | reverse complement strand
ACTTTCTTCTCAAGTGCACATGGAACATTCTCCAGGATAGATCACATCTAGGGTCACATCAAGCCTTGGAAAATTTAAGAAAATTGAAATCGTATCAAGCATCTTTTCTGACCACACTATGAGATTGGAAATCAATTACAGGAAAAAAAACTAAAAAACACAAATACATGGAGGCTAAACAGTGCGCTACTAATTAACCAAGAGATGACTGAAGAAATCAAAGGAGAAATAAAATAATACATAGAAACAAATGACAATGAAAACCCGACAACCCAAAACCTATGGGATGCAGCAAAAGCAGTTCTAAGAGGGAAGTTTATAGCAATTCATTCTGACCTCAAGAAACAAGAAAAATCTCAAATAAACTATGTAACCCTACACGTAAAACAACTAGAGAAAGAAGAACAAAGAAAACCCAAAGGCGGTAGAAGGAAAGAAATCGTAAAAATCAGAGCAGAAATAAATGAAATAGAAATGAAGAAAACAATAGCAAAAATCAATAAAACTAAAAGCTTGTTCTTTGAGAAGATAAACAAAATTGATAAACCCTCAGCCAGACTCAACAAGAAAATAAGGGAGAGGACGCAAATCAATAAAATTAGAAATGAAAAATGAGAAATCACAATGGACACTGCAGAAATACAAAGGATTATAAGAGACTACTATAATCATATGCCAATAAAATGGACAAACATGAAGAAAAGGAAAAATTCTTGGAAAGGTACAATTTTCCAAGCCTGAACCAGGAAGACTTAGAAAATATAAACAGACCTATCACAAGTAATGAAATTGAAACTGTAATTAAAAATCTTCCAACAAACAAAATTCTATCAAACATTTAGAGAAGAGCTAACACCTATCCTTCTAAAACTCTTCCAAAAAATTGCAGAAGGAGAAGCACTCCTAAATTAATTCTACGAAGCCACCATCACCCTGATACCAAAACCAGAAAGAGATATCACAAAAAAATTATAGACCAATATCACTGATGAACATAGATGCAAAAATACTGAACAAAATACTATCAAACAGAATCCAATAGCACATTAAAAGGATCATACACCATGATCAAGTGGGATTTATCACAGGGATGCAAGGGTTCTTCAGTATACTCAAATCAATCAATGTGATACACCACATTAACCAATTAAGGACTAAAAACCATATGATCAGCTCAGTAGATGCAGAAAAAGCTTTTGACAAAATTCAACATTGATTTATGATTAAAAACTCTCCAGAAAGTGGGGATAGAGAGAACCTACCTCAGCATAATAAAGGCCATATATGACAGACCCACAGCAAGCATCATACTCAATGGTGAAAAACTGAAAGCATTTCCACTAAGATCAGGAACAAGACAAGGATGTCCACTCTCACCACTCTTATTCAACATAGTTTTGGAAGTCCTAGCCAAAGAAAAAGAAATAAATGGAATACAAATTGGAAAAGAAGTAAAACTGTCACTGTTTGCTGATGACATGATACTATATGTAGAAAATCCTAAAGATGCCACCAGAAAACTACTAGAACTAATCAATGAATTTGGTGATGCTGCAGGATACAAAATAAAAGCACAGAAATCTCTGGCATTCCTATACACCAACAACAAAAAATCAGAAAGAAATTAAGGAAACACTCCCATTTACCATTTCAACAAAAAGCATAAAATACCTAGGAATAAACCTGCCTAAAGAGGCGAAAGACTTGTACTCAGAAAACTATAAAACACTGATGAAAGAAATCAAAGATGACATAAACAGATGGAGAAATATACCATGTTCTTGGATTGGAAGAATCAATATTGTGAAAATGACTATACTACCCAAAGCAGTCTACAGATTCAGTGCAATCCCTATCAAACTACCAATGGCATTCTTCACATAATTAGAACAAAAAATTTTACAGTTCGTATGGAAACACAAAAGACCGCGAATAGCCAAAGCAATCTTGAGAAAGAAAAACGGAGTTGGGGAGGAATCAGGCTCCCCGACTTCAAACTATACCACAAAGCTGCAGTAATCAAGACAATATGGTAGTGGCACAAAAACAGAAATATAGATCAATGGAACAGGATAGAATGCCCAGAAATAAACCCACGCACATATGGGCACCTTATTTATGACAAAGGAGGCAAAAACATACAATGGAGAAAAGACAGCCTCTTCAATAAGTGGTGCTGGGAAAACTGGACAGCTACATGTACAGGAGTGAAATTAGAACACTGCCTAACACCATACACAAAAATAAACTCCAAATGGATTAAAGACTTAAATGTAAGACCAGACACTATAAAACTCTTAGAGGAAAACATACAAAGACCACTCTTTGCCATAAACCACAGCAAGATCTTTTTTGATCCACCTCCTAGAGTAACAGAAATAAAAACAAAAATAAACAAATGGGACTTAATTAAACTTAAAAGCTTTTTGCACAGCAAAGGAAATCATAAACAAGACAAAAGACAAGCATTAGAGTGGGAGAAAATATTTGCAAATGAAACAACAAAGGATTAATCTCCAAAATATGCAAACAGCTCTTGGAGCTCAGTATCAATAAAACAAACAATCCAGTTAAAAAATGAGCAGAATACCTAAATAGACATTTCACCAAGGAAGACATACAGGTGGCCAAGAGGCACATGAAACGAGGGTCAGTATCACTAATTATTAGAGAAATGCAAATCAGAACTACGGTGAGGTATCACCTCTCGCCAGTCAGAATGGCCATTATCAAAAAATCTAGAAACCATAAATGATTGAAAGGGTGTGGTGAAAAGGGAGCCCTCCTGCACTGTTGGTGGGAATGTAAATTGATACAACCATTATGGAAAACAGTATGGAGGTTCCTTAAAAAACTAAAAATAGAACTACCATATGACCCAGCAATCCCACTATGGGGTATATACCCTGAGAAAACCATAATTCAAAAAGAGACATGTACCACAATGTTCACTGCAGCACTATTTACAATAGTGAGGATGTGGAACCAACCTAAATGTCCATCGACAGATGAATGGATAAAGAAGATGTGGCACATATATACAGTGGAATATTACTTGGCCACAAAAAACCGAAATTGAGTTATTTATAGGGAGGTGGATGGACCTAGAGTTGGTCAGACAGAGTGAAGTAAGTCAGAAAGAGAAAAACAAATACCGGATGCTAACGCATATATATGGAATCTAAAAAAAATAAGTGGTACTGATGAACCTAGTTGCAGGGCAGGAATAAAGAGGTAGACATAGAGAATGGACTTGAGGACATGGGGTGGGAGATCAAAGCTTGGGCGAAGTGAGAGTAGCATCAACATATATACACTACTGAATGTCAATAGTTGGCTGTTGGGAAGCAGCAGCATAGCACAGGGAGAACAGCTCGGAGCTTTGCCATGACCTAGAGGGGTGGGATAGGGAGGATTGGAGGGAGGATCAAAAGGGAGGGGATATGGGGACGTGTGTATGCATATGGCTTGTTCGCTTTGTTGTGCAAGAGAAACTAACACAGTATTTTGAAGCAGTTACACTCCAATAAAGACCTGTTAAAAAAAAAAAAGCAATAGTAAAAAGAATTCAAACAATTCGATTAGAAAATGGGTAAAAGACATGAACAGGCATTTCACTGGAGAGGATAAATGGATTACAAATAAATACGTGGAAATATATTGATCATAACTAGGCATTAGAGAAATACAAATCTAAGACCATGATGAGATATCACCACACACCTATTAGAACACAGAAAACATAATGATAACACCAAAAGCTGTCTAGGGTGAAGAGAAACTGGATCTCTTATATATTCCTGCTGGGATTGTAAAATGGTACAGCCATTTTGAAAAATAGTTTGGCAGTTTCTTAAAAAAAAAAAAAATAGACATACATTTACTATATGACCCAGCAGTCCCAGAGAAATGAAAACTTATGTGCACACAAAAATGTGTATATGACCATTCATATCTTTATTCATCATACTAAGAAACTGGAAACAACCAGAATGCCTCTCAAGAGGTGAATGATTAAACAAACTGGTACATCCATATCGTGGACTACTGCTCAGCAATAAAAAGCAATAAACTATATATGCAACTACTTCAGTGGATCTCAAGGACATTATGCCTAGTGAAAAAAGCCAATCTCAAAAGGTTACATTAAATATATTCTTGAATTTACAAAATTACGGAAATAAGAAAATTAGTGGTTGTCAAGGGTTAGGGGTGGTGGTTGAAGGACATTGGTGTGACAATTAAGGGGTAACGTAAGGGAGATCTTTGTGGTAATAGAATAGTTTGATAGTGTGATTTCAGTGGTGGTTACACAGATCTACAAGTGATAAAGTGATGTAGGACGCTACGCACAGACTGTATCAATATCAATTTCCTGGTTTTGATACCATACTATAGTTATATAAGATGTAACCATTGGGGGGAACTAGGTGAAGGGTACATGGGGCCTGTCTGCAACCTTCTGTGAATACATAATTATTTCAAAATAAGAAGTGAAAAAAAAGAAAAAGGTATTTGTGACTTAACGTGATTGTAGTTTCTGTTACCTGGAAATAAGCAGAAAAGTCATAAGATTTATAGATTTTTACCAAGTGGGGAAGACTTGCAAGGTTCACTGAGCAAACTTAAAGGGCCAATCAAGAGACAAGATCAAGTTATTTATATGATTGCATTCCATGATGTCTGCTTGCTCAATGTACTCCCAATTACTTACAATACTCTCTTTTTCTTAAAATGCTTTATTCCCTTGTTTTTGATGACATGACACTCTCATCATTTTACCCATGTTTCTTCTCACACAATCTGCTCTCTTTTTTGTATTCTCTTTTTCATTTGATGGAGACATTAGCCAGCTAGTCACCCAAGTCATAAACTTTTGACTTATTACTCTTTTGTTTCTTTCCCATCTTCAACACTCCAATTCCCCTTCTGCCCCATATAATCACTTACCAAGACCTGTTGACTCCAATTTTTAACATTTTTCTTACTACCACTTCCCTGTTTCTGCCTTCATTTTCCCTCACCTGAATGACTGTGACATCTGCAACATCCACTTACATATCTTCAGGCCTGTTCTTCCTAACACCATCCTCCAACAACCAGCCAGAGTGAGCTACTTAAAATGCATTCAGCCCTGTCATCTCTACCCTGAAGCCTTTCAGTGGTTACCCATTGCTTACAGGAAAATTTGCAACCCCTTGACTTGCCAACCAAGGTTCCTGATTGTCTGGTCTCTCCCAACCTCTCTAGGCTAATTCTTCTCCACAGCCTGACTCATGTTTGTTACACAGATTCCTGCTCTGTGTATGCATTGTTTGTGCTCTGTCCTCTGGCTTGAATGTTGTCTTTGCTTGGAGTATCTGTACATGCATACACCTCTTATAATTTTAAAGACTCAATTCAAGACTCAAGGCTTCCAGGAAATCTTCTCTGACCCTCTTAGGCTAGGTCAGGTTCCCGTCTCTGTGCTCCCCAAATTGCTCTATTACTTAGCTGTGCCCATTGGTATAAGTATAATCTTACTTTATAAGTAGAGAACTGGATTAAGTTATCTCAGGGTCTTTCAAGGTTTTTTTTTTTTTTTTTTTTTTTGGTGGTACGCGGGCCTCTCACCGCTGTGGCCTCTCCCGTTGCGGAGCACAGGCTCCAGATGCGCAGGCTCAGCGGCCATGGCTCATGGGCCCAGCCGCTCCGCGGCATGTGGTATCTTCCCGGACCGGGGCACGAACCCGTGTCCCCTGCAATGGCAGGCGGACTCTCAACCACTGCGCCACCAGGGAAGCCCAAGGTTTGTTTTTTTATGAACTTAAAAGGTACCCTGTGTCATCTGGTATCTCTCATTCATCATTCATTAAAATTTAATAAACACTAATTGCTTCTGTGCAGGAATTATGTTAGGGATGGAAGATGCAAAAGGAAGTGAGGCTTGGCTGCTGCCCTTACTTACCTCAAAGTATACAATATGCATTTTATGTTTGTGGACAGATGGGGAAACCAGGGTAAGATTCTCCTGAGTAAATTAGCAACCTGATGGCAATGTGTTAGCCTCCAGATGAGCCCTGGAGAAGTACAGTGTTGTGCAGTCATGCTGTGGGAGGACTCATGCTGGTGCAGAGGTTTCCTGTGGTCAGCACATCCACACCACTTGCCTCTTTCAGAACGTTTGGAGCCACAGACTCTTAGGGTCAGTTTGTGCCAGTTAATTCATCCTGAGTATTTCAGTAGTAAGATCAGTTTTAAGGTGAGGCATTTGGAAATCTGATCTTTCTCAACAGCACTATCCACAGCATAATAAAAGACCTTTCTGGAGAGTGAGAGGATTTATGGCAGTCGTCAGTTGGTAAAGTCAGAACTTAAAATTTTTCTTTCATCAGAGACTCAGACTGCTTGCTTTCAACCATCATTTCCCCCTTCTCCCATCTTGATTCTAAATATTACTCTGTTTTTATTGTTATTTTGGTTGTAAAGGATTGGGAAATGTTATAGTAAAATGTTGTAGGAACTATAGAAGACTGAAAGTGCTTGGTATAATGCCTGGTCCTTTGTAGTATTAAACAATCAGTGGACAGAAACAAAAAAGGGTGTCTTGGCAATTTTGTTAGATATCAAAAGAACCCTTACAAGACAAATTAGAGAAGCAATGGCTGCCTCTCTTTTTATAATATGACAGAGAGCTAATTCAGCTTCTTTAACAGAAACTCAAATAAACCCAGCCTTTTCAAAAAGCCTTTATATTCAATGTAAAGGAAAATGTGTCTTCAAGTCCTAAGAGTTCAGCTTCCACTGCTTTCAATGGGAGCTGTACATTCAGAGCCAAGGGCTAATTTTGGTCTATGTGTTTCCCCAATAAGTTCTCTTGGGTGATCATTTTAGCTTCAGCGAAGTGTTTCCTCTAGCTATAAGAACCAGTGTTTAAAAGTTTAAAGCAATGCGAATAGGCCAAAATCTAAATCAATATTCTGTAGAACAAATAAAGAGAAAAGAGATTTAGGTGGCAGGCACGTGGTATGTGCTCCAATTCCCTGGTAGGCAGATCAAGGAGTTTTCAACAAGAACTTAAAAATAAAAGACCGAAAAAACAGATGTTGCAAAACTGTTCTTTCCCCTTCAGTGAAAAATGACTGGTTAGGTTTCCAGATCAAGACACGGGGGTCACAAAGGGAAATGTCATTGTGTGGTGTCAAGTGAGAACCAACAGGCAAAAGGGAGTCAGATCAATAGGCAGCAGCTTATGTATCTTCCTCAACGTCAATTATTTTAACACCATTTGTGCTGACTTTGTTTAGCTTTTAGGTATATTACTTTGGTTCATATATGAGTTTATATGGAAATTACATCGTATGAGGGCTGTGTTTCTCCTCTTCTCCCCCTACCCTTCCTCCTTCAACTCCCCCAGTTTGCCTGTAGATCTCTAGGGCTATGAAGATGACTCATTACCTTTTGCCCTTTGAGGACCTTGAGTGATTCTAGCTTCAAACTGATGACTGGAAGGAAATACTACATTGAAAGAGCATCTGAAAGCAAGTTCATCACAGGCCTAGTTTAACATAACATTTGACTTCACTGTAACAGCAATTTGAGATGTGATAGGAGAAAACAAACCGTGGGAATGTATAGGACCTTTAATATTCTTTAAAAGAGGGTTTAGTATAATTGCCAAGATGCCAAACGCATTTTATTATGAGGAAAATTAACCTTTTACGAATACATGAGAATAACTGCAGCAATAATAAAAATAAATGGAATTTGTAGAGTGGTTTATATTTGAAGAGTATATTTTTACATCTTTTGTCCCTTGAGCCTCTAAAGCAGTTTGTAAAAGGATTCCCCAGTTTTTTCCCAACATATGTTCCTAATAGGTAAGTACAAAAGTCCAAAGAAATAAATTTTTTTATGTGAAAAAGAAATATTCAGTGAGGAAAACTAGGGAGGTCTGAATTACAAAGTAACCACACTTAAAATACACAGTGATACACACACACGCACACGCACACACACACACACACACACAGCCACAATAAAAAACAAAGAAAAAAGCAGTGATTTAACCTTAAGTTACAAGAAATACGCCAGGGCAGTATCTCGGGAGGTGGATCCTACTTGAATTAAGTATTACTGAATCATTGAAAAGGTATTATAGGTACCCCACTTTCCAATTCTACTGCCCTTTCTATTTTCTTATCCTGTGGAAACTGAGAGTTTCTTGAATTTTCTGGCTCTATTTTGAGATAATAATACTTAGTGAGAAAATGTATATGAAAGTGCTTGAAAATGTGAGTTATTTTTCATTCTAGATGGTATCTCAGAGTTTATTTTTCTAGTAATTTTTGTAGCTTTTTACTTTCTTCCCTTTTTTCACCTCTCGATTAGTATATTGTATTTGGAGTTATGTAGGATATACAAAAGTGTAAAGTTCCATCCCTGTTCTGGAGGAGTTTGTTGCCATATTTGGAGGAAGGAATACACACACATGGAAAGCTAAATTATAAGATAGTATATGTCTGGAACAGAGAAAACTTAGGAAGGAAATGAGAGGAATTCTTCATGTGGGGCTGGAATAAAAATTGAGGTCTATAGAGGTTTCTAGAAGATTTTGAAAGAGGGAATGGAGAAAGCACTGGTGCAAGGGTGGGTGAGGGGACAGAAGTGATAGAGAAGGGGGAGGCAAACACCAAGACTTGAGGCATGGAGGCAGTACTAATGAACGTGTGCATGAGCAAAGGGCTGATTAACCTGCTGGTCAGCTTGACAGGAGAGGAAGGTATGTGTTAAAGGGCTGGTGAGAACCATGGTTGAAAAGAAGGTTGGGGCCCATGTCTGGAAAACAGAACATTAAGCTATGGAGTGTGAAAATTCTTTGGCAAGATGAGCAACTAAGGTTTCTGAGAAGGGACATGACTCAGTGAAAGAAGTATTTTACACAAATAAATCTGCCAGGAATGTTCAGAAAGGGAGTAAGACTAGTATTAGAGGGAGCAATTAGGAGGTGGCCCCAGGAAGCCAGGCATCAGGTGATAAAGGTCTAGACGTATTCCAGCTATGTACGAAACTCACATGTTTTGGGAACACCAACTTTTCTAGTGTTCTCCAAGAGTCCATCAATCTCAGTAGATTCAAACCAAGTAGGACACTTAAAATTTTTCTGTAGGGATTGTGGATGTATCTACATCATTAACTAAAGAAATAAAACTGTTATGGAATCGATCTTAACTGAAAGGTAGAACTGCACAGACTAGGAATAGTAGACACTCAATTTATATAACCCTTGAAGGCTGAAAGCAAAAATTACTACCTTATCTAGGAGAGAAAGGATTTTTATTTCAGTGTTTTAGAGACTGACCACACTTGCCGCAGTTCAAATGCTCTTTACTTTCCCTCAGGCCTTGGCTTTCCAAGGATTAGTACAGAGTTCGTATCGCCCACCTCCTAAACTCCTTCAGTGGCTCACTCATTGATGAGCAAAGACTGATTGTTGCCTTTTTTGAGAAGGCAGAGGGGCAGCCGTTCAGTGTCCAGGCCTACAACTTGGTTAACTGGCAGCACATGGTTTCTTGCTTACTTTCCTGGGGCTGTTTTTTCAAGGAATTATTACAGAGCAGAGGGGTTTAAACAGGAGCTATGGCTTTTCTAAATATTGGCAAAGTCAAATTCTACTGAACTTTGAGATTAGTAGCAATCTGACTGTATTTTCCTTTTGGTTCTTATTATATTCTCTGCAGCTCTATTTTTTGTGATCCTTGCTGTTCCTGAATGTCTCTTTAAGTTAAGATGTTGTTTAGGAGTTGGTAGAGCTGGCAGACTCTGACATTACATGCTGTATTATTCATTGTTTGGTGACTAGACTTCATATCTGTGGTAAAAATAAACGTGATGCCTCTCAGCTTGCTTCAATCCATTCAGTACTCTTGTGAATGGTTTCCTGTAACAGTGCGACTCCCTTTAAACAAAGTATGAAGGAGGAGGAGGAGGAAGAGGGGGAAGGGAAGGGTCAGTCTCAACCATGAACTACATGACATAATTTTTAGAAGCAGGCTGAATGGCAAATTCAGTTTACAGAGAAGTGTAACAGTTGCCTTGGTGGCACTCTAAACCTCAAGTTATTTTTCTTCCACAGCTGTAGTTTTCCTTTCCATTCTTTTGTTTGGAAGCAGTCATTTTCATACATAGACATCTCAGGTAAAAATTAGGTTGTAATTTTTCTCATTAAGATGGAGGAACCGATTTCTGGTCATGATGGTTTCAACTTTACTTCATAAACGTACCAGTAGGTGTTGCTATGCTAGCACTAATCTAGACTCCATAAAAACTAACTGGTCACTTTGTGGTGAGTGGGTCTCCAAATAATTCTAATTTGTATGTTCCTTCTCAAAGATCAAAACACTGCTACCAAATACTGAAGCCCTGATGGGTTTATTTTGACTGCAAAAGATTTTAAATGAAGATCTCCTGTTCTGCTGTGTCACTTCACAAAACTGGAAAATAATTTCGTTGACTTCCCAGTAGTTATGGTATTTTGGTCTTTGGAGGAACAAGCAATAACCAATTTGTATTATAACTGGAAAAATAATTTTTCTCCTTTACTCTTCCAAATTTCTGTACTTCATTCATAATACATATTATCATCACCCCAGGGTCCCAAACCCACATTTAAAAAAAAAGAAAAAGAAAAAAACAGATTCTTTCTGGTATAAGCTTCCAGGCATAGACAGCCTTTGAAACATGCTCTTGTTTGTCAGGCAAACAAGTGAATTTACAAAAGACCCACAGTTTAAGTCCTCACAATATACCTCAGCATCTCAAGTATGTTTACATTGAAAAGTGTTTTCATATTCCTATGTGTAGGAAGAAACAAATGATTTCCTTGTGTTAACCTTTGTAACCCTGCAGCCTGTACTAATTATTAGGCAGAAACAACAGACGCTACTACTTCTGTTTTTGACCTAAAGTTCATAAGCAAAAACTAAAAACTTAGAAGAGAAAAATATTTTCAATTTTTATATTCAAAGATGAAGTTCTTAAAATTAAAAAAATTCTGATAATTGATTCTTAGGCAGTCAGCCAACCATTTCAATGTGTGATTTGATGGGAAATAATACAGTTTGTGTACGTTATGCTGCTTTTGCATCTGAAGTTTCTTCAGTTGTACCTAGTAAGTGAAATTGAACAGTGAAAAATATGAACCTGTCAAAGCTGCTTTTTTTCCTTTTTTTTTTTTAACATCTCTATTGGAGTATAATTGCTTTACAATGTTGTGTTAGTTTCTGCTGTATAACAAAATGAATCAGCTATATGTAATCATATATCCCCATATCCCCTCCCTCTTGAGCCTCTCTCCCACCCTCCCTATCCCACCCTTCTAGGTGGTCACAAAGCACCGAGCTTAACTTGCTAAACACAGCAGAAACCTATACAGTTCAGATGAAAACTCGTGCTTTAATCTGAAAACACTGTTTACAGAATGTGACTGCACTGATACATAGTGAAAGTAAAGATGAAGGAAATAAGAATAAAGCTTTAGAAGGAGATGAGAGAGAAGGCTGGGGGAAATGTGAAGAATGAATGGAAAAGTGAAACATATTTTTGTTCTCATAATTGCAACTATTCAATAATAGGAAGCAATAACAGTTTATTGAACCTTTCACAGGTAGGACTGAATCACATGAGCCGAAGAGAACATAGATTTTTCTATAAATTGCTCAGTGCTCATTTAAAAATGATCTTTAATAAAATAGTGAAGTACTTCTGTTGTAGAAATCTCTTAGCACTTTCTAAACAGCAAAACAATAAAGCACCTTGAAGAGTAGGGCTCAGAGCAAAGTAAATAGAACTAAACATTTTTCTGTATTATTTTATAATGAATTTTCATTGATATTTATAGTTACATGATTTGTGGTCTGTCATCTCTCCCCCTGCCTCCTTCCCTCTCTCACTCCTTTTCTTTCATGTTCCCATTTCTCCATCCTTCTAAATGGTGTCATTTGGGGGCAACTTCAGTATATGTTAGTTAGCTGAACGAGATTACACAAGGTGAAGGAAAACGCTCAGTTTTTCTCCCTGTTGAGTTTCATTATTGAAATGCTCTGAAGTCACGGGTAGTGAGTGTGAAAAGGAAGAGACATAGATTGGGTGGTAATCAACTTGATGTTTGTAGTAACTGGAGATGTAGCATTCTAATCATTCTCTGAACCATCCCATGGAAGGTGGGTTTAATTCAGCTAAATGGCCCATGATACAGACTCCCCTTCAATTTGATTTCCTCCCTCTGGTGAATTCTTAATCAGAATTTCCCACTATTTAGTAACTAAATTAAAATCTGTAAATTGTAGGCAACTGCATATAATGTGATGATATATCCATAAGCATTGAAATTACTTAGAGCAGTTTATGTAATGAGCATTCTAACATAATAAGGCAGTTAAACTTTGGGATAGGGAAATAATCTGGTTAGATATAGCAATATAGCATAAAAGATCACTTTATTTCTGAAGAAAAGATTTAAAAGGTGGATGCTTTTTCTCAAGAAAATTCTGATTTAAAAGGAGTTAGGTATGAAATTTTCACTTAAATAATAATTAATTGTATTTATGAACTGATTGCTTAATATGTGCCAGATGTTTAGCTAAACATTTTACATACCTTACTTCATTTAATCTTCACAATAATTTAATGAGGTAGGTACTGCTATTACTCACTTTCTACATATCAGAAAACTGAGGCTCAGAAAGGCTAATAATTTGCCCCACATCACACAACTAGATGGTCCTAGGGCTAGGATTCAAATCAAGGTATGCCTGACTCTAGAGTTTAGACTCTTCACACTATGTTATGGAAATATAATCAGAATATATGTATACATCTAGTTTTTATTATTTTCATTTATTTTGTATGACGTGTTTATCTTAAAATGTGATCAAACCAAAGAGATAATTGAGAGTGGCGTATTTATTAAGTTGGATTTCCTGCCCTGCTGGCCTTTGTAGTGGAAAGTCAAGCACTGATACGTGAAACTGTAAAATAGTAAGTCAGTAAAACATGGGACTATAGAGGATTAGAGCAGATAGAAATAGGCGGAAAGCTTCCTGAAGGAGGCGAGACTTTTAACTGAATCCTGTACAGATACTGAGGTATCTGGAAATCACCAAAATAGATAGGTAGAAGATTGTGAAAATATTTTTAAAGATGAATGAGTCACTGTCAGGAAGAAGTGAGGCAAATACACTAGCTCAGCATTTCTTAACCATGGTTGCACATTAGAATCATCTAGATGCTTTTTAAAAATACAGATGCCTAGGCCCCACCCTTGATCAATTAAAAAAATCTGTGGTGGAGAGACTTGGGCAATGGTATTTCTTACAAGCTCTCTAGGGAATTCTAATGTACAGCCGGTGCTGAGAATAACCGATAAAGCTATATTGATGTATTTGTGTTGGGGTCAAGTAGGAAATAAAGTGGAATAGGTACTATGCAGCTACAAAAGATGGAAAGATTCTGATGTTAGACTTGATGGTGTAGACACATGGGTATAACTAGATACTCCTGAACAAGAGAGGTCAATTCAATTCGCTAATAAGAACTGAAAGCTAATGTGTAAGGTACTATAGAGGGACATGACAAGATGAACAAAATCTGATCTCTGCTCTTTAAAGTTTCATAAATATAGTAGGAGGTATACTGATAGTTGTATTAAAGCATGCACATGTTAAGGATTGTAATAGAAATTCAGAAATGCTCTGACATAGGAATATTCTACTTCTGGTTGTAAATATCTAAAGATTTCAAAAGGGAGATAACTCTCATTTGAATTTTGACCCAAAAGTAAGATGGGATTTTTGAGAGACACGAAGAGAAGAGCATTCTTGGTATAGAAAGTAATGGGAGTTCAGAAGCTCAGAGCTTATGTGAATGAGGGCAGGATGGACAGGGGAAAGGAGCTGGGTGTGAAGGGGAAAGAACTCAAAGAGAAAGAAAGGCTGTGAGTCCAGTGTGCTGATATGTCCACCTGAAGGCCGAAGTGTGGCCCCTGACACTTTATGTAATGAATTCCACCTTTGTCCTCAGAAAGTCTGCATGTACTGCTCATGAAGTGCAGCTCAAGGTTGTCTGGGGGAGACAATAGTAAGAGAAGGAGGGGCCGGCTGTTACACGATGTTGAAAGTGCTGAAATAGATTATGTTTAACTTGCTACCCATTCTTATGACTGTTTGCATTACTCTCTTCCTCCCCCTTTCTAGATGCTGATATCCTACCAGTTTTTGAATTCCACCTTTTCTGTTAAGCTTTTCTGTAAGACCTTTTAAGGAGCTTTCTTTTCATTCTAATAGCACTCGGTTTAAATGTGTTTCAGCCTTTATTATGTTTTTATTAGTGTGTATGTGTATTTTTCTATTAGATTGTGAATTTCTTGAAGGCAGAACCATTTCACTGAGTTAATACAATGTGGACACAAGTGTATGAAAGGGTAAGTAGATTGGCTTGTTTGGATTATAGAGAATATAAAAAATTTTTTTAAACTATAGTATTTTAAAATAATTTATTGAGTACTTATAAACTAAATTCCTTACTCAAATTAATCCTTTCCATAAACCTGGTAGGTAGATATTATCTCCATTTTTTAGATGAGGAAACCAAGAGCGGCTAAGTAATTTGCTGAAGGTCATGTAATGAGTTGCCAGGCTCCAAAGTCTGGACTAGAAGCAGTATACCATGCAGCAGTGATTCTTAGTCTTTAGCAAGCATCAGAAGCACCGGGAGGGCTCACCCTGATTCAGTATTGCAGGGTGGGACCCCAAAATTTAATTTCTAACAATTTCCTAGGTGACATTGATGCTGCTAGTCTAGGCACCACATTTTGAGAACTATTGCCCAGAGAGTTTAGTTTGAGATGTTGCCCTAAAATCATGTATTTTTAAAAAGTATCCCTAGATGATACTAATGAGAAGTTAGTAATGAGAACCACTGATCTTGATCATGAAGAGTCCTAAATGCTGATTTGACTTTATCATGGCGAAGAGTACCATGATAATTATGCTGTATGATTATGGGGCAAAAGTGAATTGGTGGACATGTTAGACCAGATATATTAGATAGACTAGGAGAGAGACTGAAAGTTGATTCTTTCCCTCCCCTCTGGCATTTTGCACACTAGAGCCAATCAGATTTTTCTAAAACATTGCATTCATGGAAGTGTTATTCAGGTATCTACAAAAGCTCTCAACAAACTGCTGGCCTCAGTAACTTAGTCCCACCCTTGCTTTCCCACTGTGTTTTATGGTAACACTTCACTCTGACCAGCCAGGCTTTTCATTGAGCCCAAGACTTCATTTCTCCGTGATGATTTTAATGTGCACTCTCACCCCTCAGTTCTGCCAAATCCTATTTACCCTCCTAAGCCCTTAAAAAAAAAAAAAAAAAAAAAAACTTAAAATGCAAAATTAACACTCATATGGTAAAAAAGCAAATATCATGGAAAGGCTGGTAAAAAAAAAACTTAACTCTACCCTGCTCCATGACTCCCCAGTCTTACTCTCCAGAGGAAAAAAAATCTTTAACTCTTTTAGCTGTTTAACTCTCTATGCTGCTATTTTGTGATGAGCAATTTTAGAAACTCTTACTTCCTGCCCTGAAGATAAGAACATAGGCTTCTTATACTCCCCATTTCCCTTCTTTATTTTTTTCTATATATTAATATTATATGTAATGAAATCTGTTTTCATTACTATGACTGTGTGAATATTGTTCTCTCCAGAACTAAGTCAAATTCTCATTTTTTTTCCTTCTACAGATTTTTTCTTTTTTTTTGTAGTTTCACGTCTTCCTTTTTTTTCTTGCTATGGCTTCCTTTTAATAACTCTTCACTCATTTTTCAAACCCTTTATTGTATTGAGCATTTGTTTTTCAAGTTTTTAAAATGTTTTTCCTGGTGACTTCATTACTCAATCTTCATCTTTTTGTTCCTATGTGGGAGGTTACCACCAAGCCTGTTATAAAGTAGTAATCTTAGGACTTCCCTTAATACCTTCCTGTTGGAGTCAACTCTGTCTTTTTGGATTTACTTTTTTGGCTCATGTCTTTTGGTTTGCTCCCTCCTTCTGCTAGAGCACATTCCCAAATAACTTCCTAAGAAAGGGTATGTGTGCGAAAAATTGTATGAGTTCTTGTATGTCTGATTAATGTCTTTATTCTTGACATTTTTCTTCTTGCAGGAAAATTTTTACTATTTCTTCTTTTTCATAGTGTTTTGAAATATCTCTAGGGCATCTCCTGGTATGAATATTTTGATTTGTTTATTAATATTTCTGTTCTTTTAGTGGGTTACTTGAAGCTGGAAACCAATCTCATAAACTGTGGAATTTTATTCTGTACCTTTTCTTTGATAATTGCCTTCTCTTCACTATTTTGTTTTCTCTATATGTCAGATGTTGAACTTCCTAGATCAAAACCTTGTATTTTATATAGTTTGTCAGACTTTCCATCTTTTCCCTGTTTTTTGCTTTATCTTTTGAGAGATTTATATTTTATTTGCCAACCCATCATTTAAATTTCTCGTTTCATTAATATTTTTAATTTGAAAGCGCTCTTGTTCTTTGACTATTCGTTTTTTTCAGAGCACCTTGTTTCTGTGCAATATAATAACTAAGGGCTTTTTAAAAAAAAGGCTTTCAGTCTTTGTTTTCTCTGGGGTCATATATTCTGATTGATTTTTACCTCAGTCTTGTATCTTGAACATTTTTCTCAAGTCTGATTTTGTCCATATTTAAAAGTAAGGCCTCAAAGAATTGAACGGGAAACCTGTGTTTTTCGATGTGGCTCACGGACAGGAAGGGATTATTTTACAGTTATTGTTTGGGAGGCTGATGCTTATGCTAGAGAAGTGCTGTGTGTCAGAATGTGGTGTCTTTCTCTAGGCTTATTCCGTTTTTCCAGAGGAAAAATATTCATTCTTCTTCCAAGGGTATAAAGACCTAGTTGCTGGTATTTTCTGTAATATGTGGCGCATGAGTCCAGAGTTTGTGGGAGGTAATTGACATCTTTATTAACTGTATCCTTCTGTGAAACATTCTAATCTGTGGTTTCGTTCACATCAGTTATCATTCCTCTATCTGCTTAACATTTACCATAATTTTGTTGCAACCTCTTATCTGCCAATGGACCCTCTCCGGATTCCATGCTGGGTGCCCTAGGCAGTGTAGATAGTGTCTTTGCTGGACATTCCCTCTGTGTTTTGGGCTTTGTTCCTGAGTAAATAGTACTTGTTATAGGTTCATAACTTTCTATTTCTTCACTGTTATTTTAGTGAGGATTTGGGAAGAGCACAGGTAGATTTGTATGCACAATCTCCATCTTTAGCCCAAACTTAAGGCCTGATTGGATACTAAATTCTTCTATAAAACCTTCCTTTCTTGACTTCTTGATCCATGCTGATAGATCTCAAAATTCCTATTGTAATAAAATCAGTGTTTTCATTCACCACTTATAATTATTTCATTTTCTTCTATATGTTTATTACAGATTTTTGGCCAAATCATGGCTTCTATTTCTTTTGAATTCTCCCAGTACCAATAATTATACTGGACAAGTAGTAGATGGCTTGAAAACAATTGTTGATTCATTGGATTTAGGAAATGAAGGATAAAAAAATTGCATCCATGACTGATAGTAGAAGCCTTTGTGGTAAAATAATAGTAATACTGGCAAAGATAGAGAAATTGGGGAGAGAAGCTAGTGAGTGAATGTAGTGGACATTTGTCAGACTTACTGTTTTGCACAGAATCTTTGAATATGCTTTCTAATTTGATGATACTACTTACCTTTTTAATCCCTCTCCAAAGCTGAGGGCAATAATTCACTTTCCTAGCCTCCCTTGCAGATATGGTACAGTCATGTAACTGAAGTACTACCAGTCAGATGACCCTCACTGAGACTTCAGTTCGGAAGTGGGCAATGCAAAAAAGCATATGAATAACTAATTTTAGGTGAAGGTGATGGCAGGGACCTCTGGCCTTCCAGGTTAGCAGTAGAAGAGTTTCCGGTGTCCTGTGCTGGGTCCCTTGCCAGTGTAGGAGGGGTCTTTGCTGGGTAGTCCTTCATTTGGTTTGGGTATTGTTCCTGACTGCATAGCCTCTAAGCCTGACACTTGGGTGATCTTGGGCACTCTGTATTCATTCTTTAAGAATCCTTTTGTGTTTTTTGTATCTAAGAACTCTGAATGATAAAGCACACAATAAAAAGTATGCATGTGTGAACTAAGGTATGAAATGAGGCAAAAGTAGGTCTCATAGTCTTTTTGAAACATGTAAACATATGTATCAAATCAAGATAAACAGGTCTCTGCCAAAAGTGGAACCAAAAACAAGAGGGCAATAGGTAAATTTAACATCAACCGTAGTAGAAGAAAGGAAAAAGACAAGTAGCTTCCCATTTTTTTAATAATATAGAAATGGAAGGAACCAGGAGTACTCATATAATTGGTTCTGGAGTAAAACGCTTTAAAAAATATATTCATCTAAGTCTGAATATTTGAGAACTCTTTGGGGATTGGGCATATTACTTCTCCCTCTAATTCTTGTCAGGTTAATGTTGGTAAATTATGTAGCTGCTTATTGACATTCCTTCATTTGCTCTCCCACCTACTTGGCACTACATGGAAGAAACCATGCTCTGAGAAAAGGTAAATGCCTGCTCTTCTGTTACCATGAGTGAACTGGCCTGAATTAAAGCAGCCAAGGAAATAATGTTGCTTTGACTGGAACTTCTGTTACTAATATTGTCTAGGAAGGCTTGGCTAACCTGTATAGGGAAAGAGAAAGAGGAGACAGTTAATGTACATGTATGTAGGGGAATGTACTAGGGAAATTGGTGGGGTATGGAGATGGGAATGTGTGTAAAGAAAATCAGTTTAGGTTTGAACATGTTGGGATTTCAAGGGTAGTGTGAGGTATATTTGGGAATATGAAACTGAAGCTTGGGTGGAAATTTATGCCTAGGGACAGATAATAATCATTATAATTGAAGCCAGGAGAACTGATGCTGTTTCCAAAGAAAGAGTAGAGAGACAGAACAGAGGACCTGGTACTGAGCGCGGGAGGAAAATCCTGTTAAGGGGTGCTGGAAGAAGAACAGCCAAGAAAGAGAATAGAATAATCAGAGCAGTCGGGTGAGAAGCAGAAGAATGGTATTTTCATGGAAAGTAAGGCAAGTTCAAGGAGATTCTGTAAAACAGCCCAGTGGTATGAAACTGTGGGATCTTTAGGCACTGTGATTTGTATCCTAATTCCTTTATTTCATGATACATGAGAGAGGCTCAGTAAATTCTTGTTGGATGTATAAACAAATAGTCCAGGAACGTAAGGATTGGGAAAATAGAGTATATAGTTATCTTCTGAAATTTTAGTAGATTTGGCAGAGGCAAACACAGGTTTTAGGGATTTAAGGAGAGAATGAGAATGTAATATACACACAGATGACCTAGACCACATGTTTGACAAGTTTGGAGGGAGAAAGTAATATATAAAATAAGATACTTATCAGAGGGACAGCAGAATCCAATGAAAGGATTTAAAAAATTGGAATAGATATTTGTGTGACTAAGGATAAAAGGAAGGAAACAGTAGGAAGAGAGGAATTAAAAATATTGCAGAAAAGTATTAAATGAAAGAAATGCATGTATCAAAAGTTCTCTTATCTGAGGAATTATAGAAACAGCATTTACAGGTGTATCTCTTTTGATATGATGCCATGAAAAATAATTCAGATCTGATCTACTTCAAATCATAGTACAGTATAGAACCTTAGACCATAGGATTTTGAAATTCCAACAACCCTCATCCTCCTTATTTTATGGAACAGAACCCAGGGACTAAGTTGGATCTTAAAGACTGGTATAGATTCAAGGATTAGCAAGAATGAGGATTAGCCTAAGGTCACTTTCTCTTTGGTTTACTAATGAACTGAACAATTCAAAAGATCTATCCAAAATCAAAAGCACAATGAATAGATGCAACTTCTTGATCCTCCCTTTGTTTGTATCAGCTGAGGTGCAGGCTAAACTACTGTAATGAAGTGGATCTGATCTATAGTATCTTAAGAGTGATAGAAGTTTATTTCTCTCTCATGGAAAAGTATATAGACAAATAGTACAAGGCTGTCAGAGAAGCTCTGTCACCATTTCACAGTCAGCAACAGGGAGACAGAGAATTCAAGGCAAATAGTCTATACAAAGGTGACTCAGAAATTGTATGCATCTCTTCTATACACCTCCTGTAGGCCTAAATTTTGTCGTATGACCACACTTAGCTACATGAGAGGCTAGGAAATATAATCCATAGCGGGGCATCCGTTGCTGTTACTGCTTTTTAAATTCTTCACAGTCTTGGATAAACATTCCTCCTCATAGCCTTAGTTAGGTGTTTCAGATGGGAGAATTGAGGCAATGAAACAGACAAGTGAGATGAATACTTAATGAAACATCACAACATATTGAATAAATATGAGAGAGATTAAATACAAATTTACAGAGACATCTATTTAAAACGACAATTCTATTTGGGTGCCTGTTTGAGTTTCTACCATGCAGCATTTTCAGCCAGTGTGTGTCTGTTGTCTCTGGGCAATTAAAATTATTCAGCATCAAAATCTTAGCTCTGGGACTAGAAAAAAGAATCTAAAAAAGCATTCACTGATAGTCTGATTCAGAACAACTGCTTTTCCCTTTGGTCTATTCATGCATATTTCAATTGGCATTAATGTAAAGTACCTCGTGGGCTCTCTTCTACATGAAACCCTTGTTCTCAACTTGGCAGCAATCCTGGCGCTAGATTTTAAATGGTCATTCTGGGATGGTAAATCAGCAATCCTCAGCTGATGGGTCTAACAATGAGGAGATTGCTGGAGGCGGGTGGTGTTGTGAGGCTTAAATCTGTTGGCATTAAGTGACAATTCATATTTGCTACAGGAGCAGTAAATTGCACTGTTTTAAAACAGGAAGTCGGAGTTAAAAGCTGTGTAAAACCATTATGCTGTAGCCAGCACTCCAGTCTTTTCTAATTAGGTCATTTGGAAAAAGATGACCTTTTAGTTTCTGTGCCTCTTTGCTGGGGACACATGTTTCTAATTATCATTTGTATTTTACTACGCCAAAGCTGTTGACAAGCTGAGCTTTTTGTTTGTGAGTGCATCAGTGTATGTGTGTGCCGGTGTGTGCACTCTGTGAAGTTAATAACATTTTTGTTCTAGCACTGGGCAAATGGAAGAAGATGGAAACAATGTGAACAGTAATTTTAGTGTGAGGGCAACCAAAAATCATATGGATTTGAGTGAAGAACACGCGAAGGGACATTTTTATGTCCGCAGTGTTTTAGGCCAACTTGACTGTAACTTTGTCTGAAATCACTATATCAATATTTCTTCTGTTTTGGGCTGGCAAGTGTGAACACACTGTGTAAGATACAAGGGAGAAATGAACTTTAGTCCACACTGTTCCTGGAAATATACCTGCTGGTCATGTTTGAAATTCTGTCTGACCAAAACCGATCTTCTAAGGCTCACTAGTCCTTCGGCATGCTGTTTTTAGAATGTTTACAAATGCAAACAAATACTGTCTTCTAATGACAACTTATTCCAAAAGAAGTTCTGAATAAGGGCACAGCATGATTATCTATGGTTTAAAAATATATTCCATATTTTAGGAGATAGCCCAAGAAGCGAGGCATTCCCTAAGGCTGGCTTTTCCGCTGGCTTCCTTTTCTGTTGTGGGAAAAGTTTCTCAATGTGCTATCAGGTTCTTCATCTGATTATCACAAAATCATAAAATCACATCTCTGGCAGGCCTTTGAGAAGTCTTCTAGCTCACGGTCTGCCTTGAGTCCTTTCTGAACTTAAACTCTCCTGGAATATAATGGTCTACTCTTTACTTAACAATCTCTCACAAGGGAGACTTGACAAGGAAGGATGATACTATCTAAATGTTTAATATATAAATTACCCTGGCAGTTTGAGGAAAATGTATGGAAGATGATTTGAAGTTTATTATGAAATTGCTAATCATTTATTCAACTCAATTTTCTCTTAGAAGTTCTGTAGTGGGTAATGATGGGTCTCTAATGGAGCAGTTTCAAGTCTGGAAATCTAGCTGGCAGTCATTGTACGACAGAGGTTGGCAAGTTACTAAGGCACCCTGAGCTGGAGTTCTGAGCAGCATAGCCATATGTCAGTCCTAGGTAAAGCTATCATATAGGTGAAGGCTTTCTAGTGATTATGGAAGATTTGGCCTTTCCTTTCCTTTATTCTCTGTTGGTTGGAAACTATTTATCGTTGAGATGTTTATCAATAATTAAAGCGTCAATTGCAAGTGGCTGAAAGGAGGGCATTTGAACAGATGATAGGGTTGAGGGTAGGTGTCCAGGAGACAAATACTTTGACCAGTCCAATAGTTGGTTATGGTCATATTTGTGAGATGGCCATGAGAATGCACCTAGTAGATCTCCAGGTACAAGGACTGTAATTGACCAAACTTCCCCAGATGTTGCAGGCTGACATCTATCCCCACGTTTGCACCAAGGCCACACTTCCCAGCCAGTATCTGAGCCAGGCAGGTTTACTCAGGCAGACTCATCCTGGGAGACACACAGCTCCTCTGACAGCCATCTTTGGTTCCTGGACTTCCCCGCTGCCTTGCTGAACCTCCCTTAGGCTGCTGAATAGTCTAGGAGGGTTCGACCCAACCTTTTTTCCTTCTTTGCCTCACTCAGGGTTTGGCCTGCATGTGGATCTCACTACTCTTCTAGTCTCCCCTGGTGTCCTTCCCACTTTTACCTGCACTTGCCCTAATTAAATCCTCGCCTGGGTAATCATTATGCCCCGAACACAACAAATACTAGGCTGTGATACTTTACAAAACTTCTTTTGAAGGCTTGGGGGTATTATAAGAGAATGACAATGTGAAAAAGGAGAACTTACCACTGGTTCAAGTCTCATCAATTCTAGTTGCCATCTGCCATGCTCATTACAGGGAGCATATTTTTGACTGGCTCTTCTTAGCCCCTTGCCTACTGTGACATTGCTGGGAGTCATTTTATCTCCTTTAGAAGGGGTTCCCTCAAATCAGTTCTTCCTGGAAATCTGGGCCATTTGTCCCTGCCTCCTTCCTCATTTTGTTACTGAACCAAACTTGGGTCCACTTGCCCATACTCAGTAAAGCCAGTCTACTGACACTCAGTTGTGGTGAAGGAAAGTGCAGCATTTATGTAAGGCGCCAGGCAAGGAGTCCAGGCAGCTAGTGCTGAAAAATCTGAACTCCCAGATAGGTTTCAGGAAAGTATTTTAAAGGCAAGGTGAGGGAGGGGAGAGGGTCTTAGGATTTGTGATCAGCTCATGCACAATTCTCTGATTGGTTGATGGTGAAGTAACAGGGCTGTGTCGCAGGGGTTAACATTATCAATCCTCAGGCTCCAGTAGGCCTGGGGGATATGTGCTCATGGTCATCAAATAGATAACATCTTCCCTTTGGTAGGGGTTTTCATAAAACAACTCAGGAAATGTGCATCAGATACTATTATCTAGGTACTTCAGAGAGGAGCTAAAGCAGAGGATATGGGGGAGGGGGTCTGTCTTGGGAAGGCCCTGTTGGGTCCTGCTCAGTTAAAATTCTCACCCTAGCCAAGGAATTTAAAAGGAAGTTAACACCGTACTTGGTTTCCATAGAAATGCTGTTCACAAAGCCATTATTAGGCCTTTGAGTCTGAAATTCCCTATTTCAGAATAAGACTTTGGTTTTTCTTTTGCATAAAACAAAGAATCATTAAAGTAATTCCCCCTCCCCACCCCCTGCCTCCCCCCACCGCAAAAGAAGAAGCACACTTTACCTAAGATTATATATTGCTTTTACCCCTAGAGCAGAAATTCTCTAACTTGACGCTGTTGACATTTTGGACCTAATAAGTCTTTGTTGTGGGAGATTACCCTGTGCATTGCAGGATGTTTAACAGCATGCCAGTCGCACTACCACCACCCGAGTCATGCAACCCAGAATGTCTCCACACTTTGCCAAATGTCCCCTGGGGGCTGCATCACCCATGGTTGAGAACTGTTGCTCTGGAACAACAGGCACAAACTGAAGGCAACTTTTAAAATAGCATTTTGCCTCTATGTGGATGACCACCTGCAGTGCACATTAACTGTAATGTTAACCAAAAAAAGTAAAGTCCAAGGAAGATGGTGTGGGTGTGTGCATGTGCAGCCATCTACCTCTGTTATGCTGAGAAGAGTGAATTGATTTACCATCAACAATATTTTCGGTTAATACAGATAAAATACTGAAAATTTCCCATTCTCTACTAAACCAGCCACACAGCCAAAACATTGAAATATGTATAGAACTATATATATATATATATATATATATATATATATATATATATATATATATATTGGGTTGGCCAAAAAGTTCGTTCACCTGTAAGCTGTTACGTAAAAACCTGAACGAACTTTTTGGCCAACCCCATATTCCAAAAGTAATAGAAGTCTACTTCCATCTTCCATATAGTGAGAAACTTGCATATATGACATAGGTGCATGCCTTTTCAAGATCATATCTCTTGGATGTGTCAAGGATGCCTGTGCTTTGTGGCCATCTTTGTGATGCAGGCTATTTCCAGAGGTAGCTTATACCTGGAGGGAATGGGGGCAGTGTCTGCAGCTGACAGTGGCCAGGTGCTGATTTCCTCTGGTTATGCACGACACATCACTACTGTCCGCTGCTTTGTAAACTTCCCGCCACCTGGTCTTGTCTGATGTGTTAGTCTCACTGGTGAAGTAGTCCGTTTGCTAGATTGGCTCATCAGGGTCATCTGAGTTTTGGCCTTCATTTTAGTATGACTCCAAAGGGCAAACAGTTTTGGGGGTGGCTGTTGTGGTAGGTGGGTAGAGGTGAAGTTTTGTCTACCTCTTTGGGTCATTGTATAGTAGACCTAGAACATTTATAATGAACATTATAATGCCCATTTATAATGGGCAATATGTGAAGGTCTTATTTGCCATGTAGGCTTTTCCTCATTTCATTCGCTAGCTTACACATATTTCCTCCTCTCCATGACCTTTTGATCACATCAAAGAACCAAGACACATGCATGCAATCTAGGAGTTACGTGATGATGCAGAACAGAATAAGACTGAACATCTGAATGAATGGCAAGCACAGCAGTTGCTGTCAGAATTCACAGAATTGGATTATTGTTGAAGGTAAATATAGAAAGTGCTCCAGGAGGCTTTGGAATTTGGATTAGGCTTCAAAGGTTGAGCAGGATTTAGATGGGCGGAGAGAAAAGTTTGTGCAACATAGCCATGGGATATGTATGTGTATGTTAAAACAGTATGAGTGAAAGCTTAGAAGTGGAATGCTGCTGGGAGGTGGCCCTGGCAGAGAAGATTTTGGCAAGAAGGAGTGGAGGGCAATTTGGACAGGTAGGATGGGGACCATCCTGTGGCATTTAGTTTGGGAGCTTTTGGAAATTTCTTAAAGACTTTTCTTCTGCAGCTGTAATGACAATAGAATCACTAAAATCTGACTTGGGGTGGTACTCACTGTTCTAGAAACAAGTTTCATCTAAAAAGCATCACAGGAAAAATCCACTTACTGAGAATACAACAGGGAGACAAAAGTTCATTTGTGAGAGTTATGCTCTCCGAAAATAAGCAGGGACTTGTGCAAAAGCAAAAGAAATTCCTCTTTTGTGAGTGATATGCATGAAAAACAAGTAAGCAATAATGTGATTCAGTGCTCATGGACATTGCATGGCATGGAGTTTACATGGCTTATAGCACCTCACAATGCTAAGCATTCAGTAGGGTCTGTAGTAGAAATGGACCACACTTATAACAGGTAGAACTTGAATATTGACTTTTTATAAGCTATTGATCTTAAATCGTCATAGGCTGATTTTATAGATACAAAGAATGTTGGCTAAGTTGCTTCTAGAGTTTCAGATCAAGTTTTCTTACATATGTATTGTTAGCTCTGAAAGACTGGGAGTAAGGGTGTGTTACGATTTTTAAGTCATTTTCTTTGCTTCCAAAGAATTCTCCCCGTTGAAAACTCAGGTTCATAAAATTCCAAAAGAGTCTGAAAAAAACAAACAAACCCATGTTCCAACCAAAAATGAAAACATAAATATTACTTTCAAACATTACCTAAGATAATAGTTTAATAATGATCTGATTCTAAACTGACTGTGGAGGGTTATTTATTTAACCTCCGCCTTGTTCTAAAGACACCTATTAAAAGAGATTGTTTAGCACTGAGGAACCTTCTCTGAGGCATATTAAAAAAAAAATAACGCATTATATTTCATGAGCCCAAAGTGGAGACAGTGGATTAGATTACAAAGATCAAAAGCTGGAAAATTTTGGAGGCATGTAGAGGGAGGGGAAGGCAAATCTTTGTTTATTTTTTATCTTTCCATCTATGTAAGGTGAGGAGTTGGGAAAGAAAGGAAAGCAGAATATTTGTTAGATATCTCTCTTTGTGAACAATTGACGGTTTGATCTTGAGGTCAGCCACCTCACTGCCACCGGTATAAGCAATCACCCGCAAGTCAATAGTGAAGATGCCTGGTTCTTACATGAGGCTCTGTCTCTCCCCTTGTGTTGTTGGGAACACTAGGAGAATCATTTTTCTACACACTCAAGGTGGCAAAAGAGTTTTGGAATTGGAATAAGCCAACTTGGACTACATTAAGTGACACTGGATAAGTCACATAGGTTCTCTGCACCTCAGTTTCCTCTTCTGTTCACTGAGGCTACTCCTCTCAAAGATCCCTCTTCTGCTCTGATTACTTGTTTCATCCTCTAAACCTATGCCTCCAAAATTCTTTGACGTTTTCTATTCTATCTTAAAACTGTATGACATTTTGCACTCATCTGTCTGTTCGTCTTAATATAAAATAACATTTTATTTTCTCCACAAGAGATCACTTGATTATTTCCAGCTTTATTGAAATATAATTGACAAAACATTGTGTAAATTTAAGATATACAATGTGTTGATTTGATACACTTATGTATTGAACAATTATTCCCACCTTAGCGTTAGTTAACACCTCTGTCACGTCACATTATTACCATTTCTTTTTTTGTGGCGAGAATATGTAAGATCTACTCTCTTCGCAACTTTCAAGTATTAAAAAAAAAATTTAATGTTAATGAGTCCAGTGGATGCTGTTGTAACATGGATCTTTCTTATCCCGTGGCTTCTACAATCTCCTGGAATATAACGATGTAACCTCGAATGTACTTCAGTTTAGGGGGTAGGAGATTAAACACTGTGAGCTAATATCTGCTCTTATCAATCAGAATAGGGTAGGTTATACTGTGGCAAGAAATAATCCCAAGATTTTAGTGGCTTAAAATAATAAAGGCTTATTTTTCCTCATGGCAAATAGCCCCTACTGGTCAGTGGGAGAGCTCTGCTTGTTCTTACTCAGGGCCTAGGCAGAGGAAGGCTCCATCTCTGTGCTTTTGTGATCCAGGCTGGGCAAGGGAGGGCAATGGACATGTGGTGAATCATTTACTGGCTCTTAAATCAATCATATTTCATTGGCCACAAGTCACAAGGTCATACCCAACTGCAAAGAAGAATGAGGGAATGCCATTCCACAAAGTTCCAGAAGGCAGCCAGAAAAATTTGGTGTACAGGACTAATGATGACCACATCAGCTAAAATCAAGAATGGGCCAGAAAGAGGTGCCTAGGAGATAAGGACAGTTCTGGAGGTGTCATCGAAAGGTGACCAGCTGCCCTGGAGCCTTGTCACAAAGTGAACTCACACAAGGAACTCATGACTAATTTGTGTTTCACTTTACTCTTCAGACACTTTGCTTCACAATATCTTTCTCCAAACAGTATATGGGATTTTAGACTCCAGTACAGTCACATTCTAGTCCTGCTTCCCTGAGATCACTTCTAGAGACTACCTTGGCTGAAGTTGTGGGGTTTTTAGAACCCTTTGGCCATACATGATAGTTTCCTGCATGGCTTTCTCTCGAAACAGGTTAAATATAGCCACTGTCTCTGGATTTTACTAGTTTAAGTTTCAAAGGGCCACCTTATCTCTAAGTTCTTATAGGGTACTCATTATCAGTAGAAGAAGAGGGTATCTTTCTTTTGGTACTAATGTTATTGCTTCCTACAGAAGGAGGAAAGACCTGAAGACACAGTTGCTTTGGAGGTGGGAGCTAGGCAGTCTAGCTGGGGTCCTTTTCAGTTGCCCTGGGTCTTTCACTTCCGGTTGCATGGGAAGTGCCATGCCAGTTTTATACATCTTCCTTCCACCTACAGAAATGTCTGTTGACCATTAGGGAACATCTTCCTTATGAACATATCTTTTGTAACATGATGCCAGGCACTACAGAAAATCTGAGGTAAACCAAGCCATTTCTCTTTTTTTCTGAGGCTCCTAGATTATTAAAAAAAATAAAGTAGGGCTTCCCTGGTGGTGCAGTGGTTGAGAGTCCGCCTGCCGATGCGGGGGACGCGGGTTCGTGCCCCGGTCCGGGAAGATCCCACGTGCCGCCGAGTGGCTGGGCCCGTGAGCCATGGCCGCTGGGCCTGCGCGTCTGGAGCCTGTGCTCCGCAACGGGAGAGGCCACAGCAGTGAGAGGCCCGCGTACCGCAAAAAAAAAAAAAAAAAAATAATAATAATAAAATAAAGAAATGCCAAAAAGGATCATAGAAACTGTGATGAATTTAAAGTTGTTGGATGAAATGCTTCTTTTTAAAACTCTTGCCAGTATATCTATGAAAGTTTCGGTATAATTTCATTTGGAGATACCAAAAAAATCTACGTTTGAGTTTTGTTTTGAATATGAGACTTACGCCACATGGTTCTCTTGGATTCCCCCATCCCCACTATCCCCATGATAGGTCCTGGAAGTAAGTGTAAGACATTCTGTCTGCCCTTGGGACACTCAAAATCAATCTGGGGAGTCAGTGTTAAAAATACTAATACAGGTGGGTATATAATAAAAGTGCTTAGTTGGCAGCAGATACTGGATGTATTTTTTATAGTTCAGAGAATGAAGGGATCATTGTGGGTTAGAGTAGTTGAGAGTGCTTTCATGGAAAACTTGGGATAAAAGGATTTTAGGAACAACAACAAGAAGATACTGACTTCCTCCTATAAATTTACATTCGAATAAAATTGGCTCTGCTTTACCAGTTTTACTTGTTGGTCCATCCTCAGTCCCCAAAGCTCTGGATCTGAGCTCTTCTGAAATCCTGTATAATTTAAGCCCTGTGTTGCTGTCCCTTTGAAGTTGGCTAATATGTGAAGCAACAGCCACCAAGGATGCAGATTTGAGAGTAAACAATGGACTCTTCTCACTCTTCTTTGAGTCCAGGAGGGAGCTAATAACTTTCCTTCCCAGGCATGCAAAAACCTAGCGGGGGCTGAGCAGCGTGGATGGCTGCATTGACGCAGACAAGCCTTCTGGAGGGGCTTCTAAAGCTCTCCTGTCTTTGAAGTGAGTCAGGATACCTCATGTGGAGCTATCCCAAGCATGGTGGGACCAGATCCACAAAACATTCTCGCTGTAGTGGGGCTGTGAGCATCCCCTACAGCCTCCCTTCTGGACAGCAGGAGCCCAGGAGCACATGCCGTGGAGTCGCCAAGTCTGCAAGAGCAGGAAAGAGCAGTTACCACCCATTGAATCCTCTTCTCCAGTGTGGTGCTGACTGGAGTGGCAAGGGGGTTGCTCATAAGACTGGACTTTCTTCCCTTCTAAGAGAATTTTTTTTTCCTGTTTAAACCAAAGTCAGAATTTTTGTTTGAAAATGAATTCTTAGACTCTGCTTTTAGTTAGAAATTTCCATAGGGAACAATAGAACTATAGTACATTTCTAATTTAAAATTTCGCATTGTTGACGACGTCTTGAAAATAACAAGAATAGGCAACCCAAACATCTGTTACTTTTCGATCTTTTCTCCCTCAACTTGCAGCAGAATTGTGGCACTGGTCTTGGAATGTGGGCACTGTCTCTGATCAGTATGTTAAGGGGTTTTGGAATGCACAAGAAAATATAGATAAGATTCTCTGCTCAAAATTTATAATGCATTGCAGATTGCACTGTGGGTTTCTGAAACAACGAAAAATCATGGTGGGTTTTAAAGCACTTTGGAGGAACAGTCCCGCTCCTTGATGTAGGGTATTTAAATTAATGTTAGTCACAGCATAAGACTCAAGGTCAAAATTTGTGTCTCCCTCCGATTACCACACATCAGACTACTCGAAATGGAGACAAAATTGAATTTCTCTGGGGGAAATGCAATGCTATTTTGATGATCAAATGTATCAGGAACACAGGTTCTTATTAGCCATGTTGGTTGTGGTGCCAGGAAGTTTCAGCCAGCTTGGCTGTGGACTGGTTGTGGTGGCAGAGCAGGGTGCCTCTCACGATCAGCAGCCTCTGGTGGGGAAGGTGAGGTCTAGGCCTGGTAGAGGCGAGGATCAAACTCCCTGCACTCACTGAGTTGGGGCATGGAATGCACTAGCTGCCCGGACATGGCTTCTGAGTCACAGAGAACTGGCAACTCACTCTGCATAGGCACAAGAGAGCCATAGAGACACAGCTTACTTTGGTGTTGGTAAACCATTCACATCCTGGAACACATCCCTCTATGCCACTTTTAATATTATTATTATTTTCTGGCAAAGACTTCTTAAAATGAATGCGACATTGAGATGCTTACTGTTTAACAAAAGTGCTATTCCAGTACAACCTACCAAGGAATTAACATCCTGCTCAAAATATTAAAGGCCATTTTCTTCCTTTTAAAAAAATTTCCTTCTGACGCACCTGTCTTGGGCAGCCTGCAGCCTGGTGGGGATGGCGTGGTGCTGGGAGGAGACTGTTTATAGGGGAGGAAAGACTCTTCCTCTATGGTCCGAGATTTGACAGCTGGGTCCATGAAATAAATGGACAATAGGCAGATTAATAAGAATTTATTCAAACTTATTAATTTTTAATATTACATGCAAGGTGGCATCAGAGGGGAAAAAAAAAAGTAAATACCTCCCCAAATGGTAAGATTTGAGAGCTTATATATTGTATTAATAGGGGAGGGGGAGGGGAATGTAGGCTACTTAGGGGAGAGTAAATGATTTTGGGGAAAGATATAGGGCTCCTTGAAGAATAGAAGGGAGGGTATGATAGTTGGTGACAAAGTTTGTCTGGGGGTGCAGTGGACTTCTAGTCTCTTCTCCCACGATGAGTCCATCTTCCCTGATTGATGAAATTCCTGTAGTGGGGGTGGGATTTATGAAAATTGAATTCTTTTTGGAGGATCTGTCTTTAGGCAGGTGAGGGGAGTTCAGAGAAAGCCTCTACAAGGCTTCAGCACAAAATGATATACCAAAGCAGAATATTTTGGAGTGGCATGTCCTGAACTCCTTCTGCACCCAGAAGGTAGTCTTATATGGCTGTCTACAATGAGGTCCTGGGCTGGTCTGAGTGGGAATGAAGGACAGCCAGGTGAGCAGGCTTGGTCTGGCGCTATCTCTAAAGGACAGGGTATAGAGATCTTGGGCTTTGAAGTCGGATGCTCCCTGGAAGCTTGGAGTTAAGGGTGGTAAATCACTTGTTTCCAAGCCTGTGAGCTTCTGCTGAATGCTTCTCTAGGCTGACCACGTTCTACTTCTTTTCAGTGCTCCATCTCTTGGGGAGACTTTTGAGTCTTAAACAGTCATGTTTTCCTGGCTCCTCGGCTTCACAGTGGGCCGTTTTCTCTTGTTAAGAGGAACATTGGACTCCCTGGGAGCAACAATGGAGAGAATATTCTGATTTCCTTTTTTTCCCCTGCATTGTATCAGATGTCATTCTTGCCACTTTAAAAAATAAACTGTTTCTTCTTGATTATTAGAGCCAAGAGTTTTTTCCTACTTACTTCTCTTATGAATTACTAACTTCTGATATGTGTGCATCTTATGTCTAAATCAGAATTAAAAACTGGATTGCTATTAGTTTGGAAATCTAGAGTGACTTTTATAATGACTAAGTTGTTTTCATCTCTGCAGAAATTACTGCTTAGTATTCTACCATGTTGGATTTCCTTTTACTGTATTCTTGTGATGGCCATATCCACCTGCTAACTCAAACATGATGGCCTTTGTTACTAGAGGATTGCTGTGTGAGTATAAGAGCATTCTTTATCTCTGGTGTCACTGTGAGTTGTTTCCCACATGAGCAGCATCTCAGATCTAGTTTACTAATTTGGTACCTTGTTTTATGGATATTAAAATAGTTGATATACAGGTTTGCCAGAGAGTAAGGAGAAAAGTTAATGGCCAGCCCTTACTTTCTCTTACTTTAGAAGTGAAAACAGTGGTTTTCATCATTGATAACTGCAGTCAAAACCCCCACAAACTTAAGAAGTCTTCCATGCAACTTCAGAAATATTTTAAAATAATTAATTTCACTTCAAAATGTGTAGAGAATTCCCAGTTTCAGTAATTGCTCTTCATCACTCATGGAGCATAGCTTATCTTTTCTCCCATTCCTTCCATGTCCTGTCCCAAAAGCATATGTCTCTCCATCTTTGCCCACCACTGACATTTTCTGTGCTCTAGAAGGATATGTGTCTATGCTCTTTTCTCACTTACATTCCCATTATGATCTCTAACATCAACCTTTATAGCATTCGTGTACACATAACCTGCTTCAGAGGACCTTACCTGCATGGTTCTTCCTTGCCCTTAGGCCTTGTCCTTGGCTTTGGTTTCACAGATACATTCACACACAGGGTTAGATCCACATGATATATACATGTTCATACACATACCTCATATGCAAATTAATTTACATGGCACTCAATAAAATTGTGTTGAATCAGTTAATAAATGTACACTAGTGTGTGTGTGGGCGTGGGTGCATGCATGGGGGTGGTTTATTTTGCTTGTGCTCTATAGAAGCAGGCACTGAAGATAGTTTCCTTCTGTTCCTGAAGTTTCTATTGTGTAGCTTCAGACATTTTCCTTTCTGGATAATTCCTTTTCAAAAAGTTTGAAGAAAATTTGTGCAGCAATTTTGACTTACCTGTAGCTGGAAAAAAGGATAATTTTTTACACTTTACAGCAATTTTGGATTTTTCACATGTGGATAATTCTATGAGCTTTCAAAGCAAACAATTCAAAATTTCCTATTCTTTAGATTGAAATGGTTGAAAGTAATACTACTATAATGTTTGTATTTTGCTTTTTATAATTATTACTATATATAGACATTATTATATATTTATATAGTTAACATCACTAGGAATTTCTAATTGATTCGTTGCTTACTTAATCAGTCCTTCTAAAAAACCTTTCTGAATCTATGTATATCTTACGCACAAAGGAAATATTTGCTTTCTTTTTGAATCTCTAGAAAATCCACTTGCTTGCTTTTAGCACTGGAAAAAAATTTAATTTTTGTTCAAGTAGGCATTTATTTTAAGCTGAGAGATAAAGCGTACTTCTTTTTCAAATGTCTAGTCTTTAATTTCACCTTCAACTATGTGCAGTAGGAACTGGGTCACTGTCTTCTTCATCCCACCCACTTTGCCCCAGAGTGGTTAGCATTTTAGGCAGTGTTGGTGCTTCATGTAGGTGACAGCATGTCCAGGAAACTTATGATAGTGTAAAGCCCTGTGGAGGGGATTAAAAATTCTCTCCCTTTGAAAGTGGTTATGTCCTCTACTAACTGGTAAGAATAAGCATTTTTTTTTTTTTTTTTTTTTTTTTTTTTGGTATCGGGAGAACTTCAGGGGTTCTGAAAACTAGGAGGGAAAAAAATCTCATACAGTCTGAGACTACTGTGTTTAGGAAAGTTTGGCCACCAAGTGAAAAAAGACCATGTTTTGGGATTTTAAGGCTGGTATGTAGCTGTTTTAGTGGGCTATTGAAATCTAGAATGGCCTCCTTTTATTTCTTGGAGCAATAAATAAGCTGTAAAAAGGTTAAGACTTTCAAGCTGTAGTAATAAAGACTGAATTTTAACTTAAGAGGTCTTTCTGTAATACTCAACTCTAATTCAATATTATTCTCAAACTGGATATTAAGTATTATTTTAGAGTATAGTGAACAAAACATGTAGTACACAGGGAAAATATTACATGAACCTCATGTTTAACTTTCCCCTTCTTCTTCTCTGTAGAATTTGTAACTCTTACCCTTAGCATTGCATCCCTGCACGTGTGTGTATCCCCAAATTATTTGAGACAGAGTTGACAAACTAGGATCACAGGCTAACTCTGGACCACCACTTGTTTTTGTAAATAAGGTATTATTGGATATAGCCGTGCACATTCATTTAAGCCTTGTGTGTGGCTGCTTTCAAGTTAAACAGCAGAGTAGAGTAGTTGTGACACATACTGTATGGTTTGTAAAGTGAAAAATATTCTGGCCCTTGGAGAAAAAGTTTGCCAACCCCTAATCTAAAATACCAATTTTCTTCTCTTTTCCTTCACGGATGGTACCACAGAAAACTTTAAATAATGTATATTTTTCTTCCTATGGCTAACCCTCCTCTTTTTGAAAACAAAACTAAAAGCAAAACAAAAACACCAAACCAATCCACCCCTAAAAACAAAAATTAAAGAGTCTTTACAAAATGTAAAAACTAGTGATGTGAATTAAACTCACAGGGTCATGAAATAGGCTTATTAAAATACACTGATTTTAATGAAAAATTTTATTCTTGTCTAGGCAGCATAGTGAAAAAAAAGAGTACTAGTATATGAGTCAAAGAACTTATGTTCCTGTTTGAATTTTGCCATTCTCTGACTCAGAGGTTGGCAGTTTTTTTAGTAAAGGGCAAGATAATAACTACTTTAGGCCATCTTTATTTTATTTTATACAAACAGGTGTTGGGCTGAATTTGGTCTGCCGGCCTGTAGTTGGACTTGCCCTGCTCTAACTCAAGTGCTACTGATAAGCCACAACCTTCATGGGTGGCATTTTCAGGAGACTGAAATCAACAGTACCTTCCAGTTTTAATATTTTCCTATCTTCTTATGAATCAAAGCCAATGTTTATATTTGACTACATTTAACATGGATCATTTTCTTACCATGTGGAAAGGAGAGTCAGAATAGGGACTTCCCTGGTGGTGCAGTGGTTACGAATCTGCCTGCCAATGCAGGGGACATGGGTTTGATCCCTGGTTCAGGAAGATCCCACATGCCACAGAGCAGCTAAGCCCGTGTGCCACAACTATTGAGCCCATGTGCTGCAACTACTGAAACCCGTGTGCTCTAGGGCCCATGCTCTGCAGAAAGAGAAGCCACCGCAATGAGAAGCCTGCGCACTGCAAGGAAGGGTGGCCCCCGCTCGCCGCAACTAGAGAAAGCCCGCACACAGCAACAGAGACCCGATGCAGCCAAAAAAAAAAAAAGAGTCAGAATAATATGTGAAGTGGCATGTGATAACAAACTCAATTTTTACATGTCTTGGTATATGAATTTCTATTGTTTTGTAATGCATTGATTTCAAACTTAGAAGTGCAAAACAACTCTTTACTCTTACTCTCAGTTTTGTGGGTCAAGTTCAGGAAAGGCTTGATTGGACAGTCTTCACTTGGGGTTTCTCATGAACCGCCATAGGCTGACATCGAAGATGCTCACAGTTGATGCTGGTCATCAGATGGGAGCTTAGCTGGGACTGTTGATTGGAGCACCTACACATGGCCCCTTCACCATGGGGTCTCTGAATGGTCCAACATTTTACATGATACTTGGCTTACCGCAAAGTGAGCATTCCCAGAGAATGAGGTGGAAGCTGAGCTGCATGACATCTTCTGAGCTAGCATGGGAAGGTTGTACTCCATTAGTTAAAGCAGCCACAACTTTCCCAGATTTAAGTGGAGGACAGGTAGATCCTCCTTCCCAAAGTGAGAAATGTCAAAGAATTTGGGGCTATATTTTAAAATCACCACACCCAGCTTTGATAATTTTTAAGTTTATAAAACTAACACTGAATTAGTAGAATTTTTGTATCATCTATTGTATAATTAACCATCGTTATTAAGGGTGAGATATCTTAATTTGGATCTTCCATCCAAATGGAACTGAAGTATATATAATATATATATAAAATATACACACACACATATAGACATATATAGTTGTATATATACACACACATATATACAGACACACACACACAATGAAATCTGCAGCCTTGACAAGGAAGGAAATTCTGCCATTTGTGACAATATGGATGAACCTGGAGAACACTGATCTATGAAATAAGGCAGACACAGAAAGACAAATACTTCATGATCTCACTGATATGTGGAATCTAAAAAAGTGAAACTCTTAGAAGTGGTGGGGTAGAGGAAATGAGTTGTTGGTCAAAGGGTGCAAATTTCAGTTATAATATGCATAAGTTCGAGAGGCCTAACGTAGAGCTTAGTGACTATAGTTAATAATAAATTACTGTATACTCAAAACTTGCAGAAAGAGTAGATCTTAAGTGTTCTCATCACGTACACAAAAGAAGTAAAAAGATAACGATGTGAAGTAATGGATATTTTGATTAGCTTCACTAATCATTTCAAAATGTAATCACTTCGAAATGTGTTTATATATGAAAACATTACACTGTACATCTTAAATAGTGCAATTTCTATTTGCCAATAATACCTCAGTAAATCTAGGAATAAAACAGAGAGATGAGGTTAGAGAAGAAGTGGTGTTTGGTGGGGAGCTCATGTAGGCCGTATCAGCCCTGGGAAGAAGTTTGGATTTAACTGAGTAAGTGGGAAGTCATTACAGAGCTTTGAGCGGAAGAGTGATATTCTCTGACTTAGATTTTTTCTTTTTTACTCTAAGCTTTTTGAGGTAAAAAATTTTAATTGAAATGTAGTTGATGTACAGTATTATGATAGTTTCATGTGTAGTGCATATGTAACGATTTGATATTTGCATACATTATAAAATAACCACCACAATAAATCTAGTAAGTCTGTCCCCATACAAAGTTATTATACTATTATTATATTTTTTTCTATGACAGTATTTAATACGCTATAATAACAATTAGTTCAAACAGAATGCAGATTTAAAGACATTTCATTTGATTTTCGATTTTTAAATTCATTTTGTCATTGATTCTCAAAATGATTATTAATTCAGTTAATATCAGAGTTCACATACTATTGACTGTATTCCTTATGCTCTTTGACATCCTCATGGCTTATTTTTATATAACTGGGGTTTATACCTCTTTTTTTTTTTTGCTATTAAAAATTTTTTTTATTGAAGTGTAGTTGATTTACAGTGTTTTGTTAGTTTCTGGTATACAGCAAAGTGGTTTAGTTATACATATATTGTTATATAGTTATGTATATACATATCCTTTTCCATTATGGCTTGTTACAGGATATTTGAATATAGTTCCTTGTGCTCTACAGTAGGACCTTGTTGTTTATCCATTCTATATATAATAGTTTGCATCTGCTAATCCCAAACTCCTAATCCATCCGTCCCCTATCCCTCCTTGCCCTTGGCAACGGCAAGTCTGTTCTCTATGTCTGTGAGTCTTTCTGTTTCATAGATAGGTTCATTTGTGTCATATTTTGGATCACAAGATAAGTGATATATAGTATTTGTCTTTCTCTTTCTGACTTACTTCACTTAGTACGATAATTTCTAGGTCCATCCATGTTGCTGCAAATGGCATTATTTTATTCTTTTTTTATGGTTGAGTAGTATTCCACTGTATATATGTACCACATCTTCTTTGTCCATTTATCTATCGATGGACATTTAGGTTGCTTCCATCTCTTGGCTATTGTAAATAATGCTGCTATGAACATTGGGGTGCAGTATCTTTTTGAGTTACAGTTTTGTCCGGATATATGCCCAGGAGGGGAATTGTTGGATCATATGGCAACTGTATATTTAATTTTTTGAGGAACCGCTATACTGTTTTCTATAGTGGCTGTACAAATTTACATTCCCACCAACAGTATAGGAGGGTTCCCTTTTCTCCACACCTTCTCCAGCATTTGTTATTTATAGACTTTTTACTTCTCTATTTATTTATTTATTTTAAAGATTTGTTTGTTTGTTTTTTGATGTGGACCATTTTTAAAGTCTTTATTGAATTTGTTACAATATTGCTTCTGTTTTATGTTCTGGTTTTTTGGCCATGAGGCATGTGGGATCTTAGCTCCCCAACCAGGGATTGAACCCATACCCACTTGCATTGGAAGGCAAAGTCTTAACTACTGGACTGCCAGGGTTCCTGTAGACTTTTTAATGATGGCCATTCTGACCATGTGAGGTGGTACCTCATTGTAGTGTTTATTTTTTTAATTGAAGTATAGTTGATTTACAATGTTATGTTAGTTTCAGGTGTACAGCAAAGTGATTCAGTTATACACAACTATCTATCTATATCTATTCTTTTCCATAGTCTTTTCCCTTATAGGTTATTACAAAATACCTCATTGTAGTTTTTATTTCTATTTCTCTGATAATTAGCAATGTTGAGCATCTATTCATGTGCCTATTGGCCATCTGTATGTCTTCTTTGGAGAAATGTCTGTTTAGGTCTTCTGCCAATTTTTTGATTGGGTTTTTTTTTTTCTTATTCATTCTATGAGCTGTTTGTATATTTTGGAAATTAAGCTCTTATAGATCACATTGTTTGCAAACATTTTCTCCGAGTCTGTAGGTTGTATTTTCATTTTGTTTATGGTTTCCTTTGCTGTGCAAAAACTTATAAATTTGATTAGGTCCCATTTTTTTTTTTGTTTTATTTCTGTTGCCTTGGGAGACTGACTTAAGAAAACATTGGTATGATATGTCAGGGAATGTTTTGCTTATATTCTCTTCTAGGAGTTTTATGGTATTCTGTCTTATATTTAAATCTTTAAGCCATTTCGAGTTTATTTTTGTGTATGGTGTGAGGGTGTGTTCTAACTTCATTGATTTACATGCAGCTGTCCAGGTTTCCCAATACCACTTGCTGAAAAGATTGTCTTTTCTCCATTGTATATTCTTACCTCCTTTGTTGAAGATTAATTGATTGTAGGTGTGTGGGTTTATTTCTGGGATCTATGTTATGCTCCATTGACCCATATGTCTGCTTTTGTGCCAGTACTACACTGTTTTGATTACTGTAACTTTGTAGTATTGTCTGAAGTCTGGGAGGTTATGCCTCCTGCTTCGTTCTTTTTCCTCAGGATTGCTATGGCAATTCTGGGTCTTTTATGGTTCCATATAAATTTTAGGATTATTGGTTCTAGTTCTGTGAAAAATGTCCTGGGTAATTTGTTAGGGATTGCATTAAATCTGTAGATTGCTTTGGGTAGTATGGCCATTTTAACAATATTAATTCTTCCGATCTAAGAACATGGGATATCTTTCCACTTTTTTGAATCATCTTCAGTTTTCTCTATTAATGCATTATAGTTCTCAGCATATTAAGTCTTTCACCTCATTGGTCAGGTTCATTCCTAAGTATTTTATTTTTTTTTGGATGCAATTTTAAAAGGCATTGTTTTTTACTTTTTCTTTCTGATATTTCATTGTTAGTGTAAAGAAATGCAACCAATTTCTCTGTGTTTATCTTTTATCCTGCTATCTTGCTGAATTCATTTATCAGTTCTAGTAGTTTTTGTGGGAAGTCTTTAGGGTTTTCTGCATATATTATCATGTCATCAGCATATAATGACAATTTTACCTCTTCTCTTCCAATCTGGGTACTTTTTATTTCTTTTTCTTGTCTGATTGCTATGGCTAAGACTTCCAATACTATGTTGAATAGAAGTGGTGAGAGTGGGCATCCTTGTCTTGTTCCAGATTTTAGCAGGAAGGCTTTCAGCTTTTCACTGTTGAGTATTATGTTGGCTGTGGGTTTGTTATAAATAGCTTTTATTATGTTGAGGTATGTTCCCTCTATATGGGGTTTGTACCTTTTAATCCCTTTTGCCTCATTTGCCCACCTCCTGACCACGCTCCTTTCTAGCAACTACTTATTGTTCTCAGTATCTATGAGTATGTTTTTATTTTGTTTTGTTTGTCTGTTTTGGTTTTTAGATTCCAAATATGAGATCACGTGGTATTTATCTTTTTTGTCTGACTTATTCACTTATTTTACCTTCTAAGTCCATCCATGCTGTTGCAAATGCCAAGATTTCATTTTTGTTAATGGCTGAGTAATATTCCTCTGTGTGTGTGTGTGTGTGTGTGTGTACCACATCTTTATCCATTCATCTATCTAAGGACACTTAGGTTGCTTCCGTATCTTGGCTATTGTAAATAATGCTGTAAAAAATATTGAGGTGCATATATCTTTTTGAATTAGAGTTTTTGTTTTCTTGGGAAAAATAACCAAAAGTGAAATTGCTGGATCATATGGCAGTTCTATTTTTAACCTTTTGAGGACCCTCACTACTGTTTTCCATAGTAGCTACACCAATTTACAATCCCACCAACAGTGTAGGAGGTTTCCCTTTCACCACATCCTTGCCAACATTTGTTATTTATTGTCTTTTTGATGATAGCCATTCTGACAGATGTGATATCTCATTGTGGTTTGATTTGCATTTCCCTGATGATTAGTGATGTTGAGCATCTTTTCACATGTATGTTGGCCATCTGTATGTCTTTGGAAAAATGTCTATTCAGGCCCTCTTCTCATTTTTTAAATTGAGTTGTTTTGGTTTTTGGTGTTTAGATGTATGAGTTTTTTAATATATTTTGGATATGAACCCCTTATTGAATATATCATTTGTAATTATCTTCTCCCATTCAGTAAGTTGCCTTTTTGTTTGTTAATAGTTTCCTTTGCTGTGCAAAAGCTTTTTTGATTGATGTAGTCCCATTTGTTTATTTTTGATTTTGTTTCCCTTGCCTGAGGAGACAGATTGAAAAAAATATTGCTAAGATGAATATCTAAGAGAATGTAGCCCATGTTTTCTTCCAGGAGTTTTATGTTTCAGGTCTTACATTTAGGTCTTTAACCCATTTTGAGTTTATTTTTGTATATGGTATGAGAGAGTAGTCCAGTTCAATTCTTTTGCGTGTAGCTGTCTAGTTTTCCCAGCACTAAAGTTCGGAGAGGCTCTCCCATTTCCCCCCTTTGTCATACACTAATTGATCATATAAGTGTGGGTTTAATGTTAGGCTCTCTTTTCTGTTGATGTATGTTTCTGTTTTTGTGCCAGTACCATACTGTTTTGATTTCTGTAGCTTTGTAGTATAGTTTGAAATCAGGGCTTGTGATACCTCCACCTTTATTCTTCTTTCTCAAGATGGTTTTAGCTCTTTGGGGTCTTTTGTGTTTTCATACAAATTTTAGCATTATTTGTTCTAGTACTGTGAAAAATGCCATTGATATTGTGATAGGGACTGCATTGAATCTGTAGATTGCCTTGAGTAGTATGATCATTTTAACAATAATTATTCTTCCATTCCATGAGCATGATGTATCTTTCCATTTATTTGTGTCATCTTCAATTTCTTTTTTCAGTGTGTTATAGTTACCCAAGTACAAATCTTTTACCTCCCTGGTTAGATTTATTTCTAGGTATTTTATACTTTTTAAGGCGATTGTAAACGAGATTGGTTTCTTAATTTCTCTTTCTGATAGTTTGTTGTCCGTGTATAGAAACACAGCAGATTTCTGTATATTAATTTTGTATCCTGCAACTTTATGGAATTTATTTATTAGTGCTAATAGTTTTTTGATGGCATCTTTTGGATTTGCTATACATAGTATCATGTAGTCTGTAATCAGTGACAGTTTTACTTCTTCCTTTCCAATTTGGATTCCTTTTATTTCTTTTTCCTGTATGATTACTGTGGCTAGGAGTTTCAATACTATGTTGGAAAAGGTGGTGAAAGTGGGCATCTGTGTCTTGTTCCTGATCTTAGAGGAAATTCTTTCAGCTTTTCACCATTGAGTATGATATTAGCTGTGGGCTTATCATATATGGCATTTATTATGTTGAGACATGCTCCCTCTATACCCATTTTATTGGAGTTTTTTTTATCATAAATGGATGTTGAATTTTGTCAAAAGATTTTTCTGCATCTATTGAGATGATCATATGATTTCTTTTCTTCGTATGATTTTGCTTGTTAATGTGGTGTATCACATTGATTGATTTATGGATATTGAACCACCCTTGTTTCCCTGGGATTAATCCTGTTTGATCTTGGTGTATGATCCTTTTAAAGTACTGTTGAATTAGATTTGCTGATATTTTGTTGTGGATTTTTGCATCTATGTTCATCAGTTATATTGGCCTTTAAAGTTTTTTTTCCCTTTTTTGTGGTGCCTTTGTCTGGTTTTGGTATCAGAGTGATGCTGGTCTCACAGAATGAGTTTGGAGGTATTCCTTCCTTTTCTTTCTTTTTTTTTTTTTTAATAGTTTGAGAAGGATAGGTATTAACTTTTCTTTAAATGTTTGGTAGAATTCACCTGAAGGTCATCTGGTCCTGGACTTTTGTTTGTTGTTTTTTTTTTTGATTCCTGATTCAGTTTTATTACTGGTAATTTGTTCATATATTCTATTTCTTCCTTATTCAGTCTTGGGAGATTTCTTCTAGGCTATATAATTGTTTTCAGTAGTCTACTATGATCTTTTGTATTTCTGTGATGTCAATTGTAACTTCTCTTCATTTGGGTCCTCTCTTGGTGAATCTGGATAGAGGTTTCTCAATTTCGTTTATTTTTTCAAAGAACCAGCTCTTAGATAATTGATCTTTCCTATTTTTTAAAAAATTTTTCTTTCATTTATTTCTGCTCTGATATTTACTATTTATCTCCTTCTACTAACTTTGGGTTTTGTTCTTCTTTTTTCTAGTTCCTTTACATATAAGGTTAGATCATTTATTTGTTATTTTTCTGTTTCCTGAGGCAGGCTTGTATCACTATAAACTTCCCTGTATAATTGGTTGACCTACTTCCTTTACTCTATGCTTGCCTTTACCAGTGAGATTTTTCGTGTTGTAATTTTCATATCTCCAGTTGTTTTCTTTTCTTTTTCATTTAGAGGAGTCCCTTTAGCATTTCTTGTAAAGCTGGTTTAGCACTGCTGAACTCTTTTAGCTTTTGCTTTAGAGTAAAACTCTTTATTCTTGAAATCTGAATGATAGCCTTGCTGGGTAGAATATTTTTGGTTGTAGGTTTTTTTCTTTCATCACTTTGACTATATAATGCCACTCCCTCTGGTCTTCAAAATTTCTGCTGAAAAGTTAGCTGATAGACTTATGGGAGTCCCCCTGTTCGTAACTAGTTGATTTTCTCTTGCTTCTTTTAGGTTTCTCTCTTTATCTTTAATTTTTGCCATTTTAGTTGTAATGTGTCTTGGTGTAGCTCTCTTTGGGTTCATATTGTTTTGGACTCTTTGTGTTTCCTGGACCTGGATGTCTGTTTCCTTTCTTAGGTTAGGGATGTTTTCAGCTATTATTTCTTATAATAAGTTTTATGCTGCTTTCTCTCTTCCCCTTTTGGGACCCTTTTAATGCAAATGCTAATACACTTGATGTTTTCTCAGAGGTCTGTTAAAGTGACTTCATTAAAAATTTTTTTTTCTGTTTAGCTTGAGTGACTTCTCCTACTCTGTCTTCCAGTTCACTTTTCCATTCCTCTGCATCATCTAAACTACCGTTAATTCTTTTTGTGTATTTTTTATTTCAGTTATCATATTCTTTAGCTCTGTTTGGTTCTTTTTTATATTTTTTAACTCTTTGTTAAACTCCTCACGTGTTGATCCATTCTTCTAAGTATATTGAGCATCTTTGTGATCATTACCTTGAACTCTTTATTAGGTAGATTGATTATCTCTACTTTGTTTAGTTGTTCTTCTGCGATTTGGTCTTGTTCAATCATCTGGAACATTCTTCTCTGTCTCCTCATTTGTGCCTGAATCTCTGTGTTTATTTCTATGTATTAGGTAGGTCAGTTACAATTCCTGATCTTGGAGAGATGGCTTTATGTAGGAGACATTCTGTGGGGCTCAGAAGCACAACCCTTCTGGTCACTAGAGCTTTATGCTCTAGGGGTACCCTCATGTGAACTGCAGGGGCACTTCTGTTGTAGTAGGGCTAACTGCTTTGGGCACGCTGGTAGGTAGGGCTGGCTCCTGGCCCTATTGGCTTCCAGGCCCTGCCTGTCACAGTGGCTGCTGATCCATTGGTGGGTGGGACAGAGTCCTGGCATGGCTGGCTGTGCAACCTGGGGGGTGGGGGATGTTCCAGGTCTAACCCTCTGACTTAGACTTTAAAAATCAATATGGCTTCTGTGTAAATAATGGCCTATAATTTTCGGGAGTGGGGTGGGCAAGAATGGAAGCTGAAGTCTCAGTTAGAAGGCTTTTATATTATTTTTATGCAGAAGATGTTTGAGGATTGAATAGAGTATTAACAGTATGGGTGACAAGAGAAAGTAAAAATAGATGAGAGACTGTTCCCATTTTCCAGGTAAGTAAATAGAGGCTTAGAGAGTTTAACCAATTCTCCTAGAAGTGGTAAACTGGTATTCTATTCTACATTTAATTTCACAGATTAACTTCAGCCACGTGCCATATAGATTTGTCACATTTAAAATTAATGAAGTTCAAATAAATTAGGTTTTACTGTATTTTAGGTGGATTAGGCTAAATTAAGAGATGTTAGCCATGGTCCTATTTTTAGACATTTTCATTGATCACACCTGTTCACTGTCTTCATGTAGAAGATGTTTAAAACATAATAAATTGGATGAAACTTGAATTATATCACCATTTTTACAGGATTTTTTAATGGAAAATGAGGAAATCATTGCGGATATAAAACCCCTAATCTCGTTCAGACATTCTGTATAATTCTGATGAACAGAGCTTAAGAGTCAATCTGAGAAAGTTTGCTATTATCATTTCTGGGAATTGATAAGTGATCATTGATACGTCAGAATTTTTTTTTTTTCCTGCCTTAGGTTCAATAAGGATGGAAATGAGAAATGTAGATAGTTATTTTGGGAGTAATTTAGAAGCAAATCAAAGGAGTGCATACTTTTCATTGAAAAGTAGATGTTACCAGAACTAATCATTGTGATACCTTAACAAGGGAGAGTCTCCCTTGATTAGATACCTTAACAAGGGAGAGTCTCCCTTGATAAGATCTTTTCTCCCTTTGGGCAATGAAAGGGCACTCTTTGGTTCTATTCTTGATGTAGTACTTTAAAATAACCAGTTTATTGGAGAAGAAATTGACTCCTTTGTCATCAGGGTCATAGAATCTTTTCTGTATTTTTTTTCCCACTACATTTCCCTCCTCTGTGATCTCTCTGAGTTACCAACAAGGTGATTTACTTGTGGCTCTAAAACCTCTCTATTCCTCTCTTCCACATAATCGAGATCTTCAAATAAGCATCTTTCAAAGAGTGACAAGCAATATACAGCTGCAGGATCAGTAACTCCCTTTTAAGCAGCTTTGCCTTCTGTCATTGTTGACTGCTGGAGGTGGTGATCCATGTCAGTCACTGAAAGGACACCTTGGCAAGACTGCAATCTGCTCCTGGAGTTTTTGTGTATGGGAACACTTTTAGATAATGAGATTTTCATGTATTCCAAGCACCACACACACAGTGCCTGGAACATAGTAGGTACCCAGTAAATATTTATTAATATTGTCAAATCATATTTTGAAGGCTTTGCTAACATGGGATAGGTAAATTTGTTGCAGAATGGAGCAATGCAGGAATTTCCTTGTCAGTCCTGGATAAAGTTTATTAATACTAGGATGAATAACTCTCCAAGCAGCAAGAGACTTTTAGCAATACTCAATGGATTGATATAAACTTATATTTTTAAGCCATCAAACTAAGAAGAGGTTAAGACTAACGTTTACTTATTAAGATAATTTCCAAATCATTCTTATAAGAATTTAATGAGTGACAAACTGACGCTGGATATAAATTTATGATTTCCCAAAATAACATTTGATTGGTTTGAGTGATGTCTTACATCAAGTAATCATAGTTAATTTTTGCTTCTGGAGAGGTTTGACTTTACCAGTCTATCATGTCATCAGATGTATTTCAAGAATGATTTCTTTGTCTGTTGATACAAAGTTAAAGAATTCCTATGGAGATTCTTAAATCTATAACTTGTATTTTTATCAGGGCAGATGGGACAAGTTCAGAATAGTGGCAAAAAGACTACATCTTCTGAAATATACTATAAATACATAAAGAATGATTTTACGTTAAAAATATTTTTAGTCATAAATTAAGGGCAAAGTTAGGATTTTTCTCATAAACGAATTTTGGTGCAAAAAGCAATGGGTGACTTATTTTAAGATTAAAGAAAGGTCAATAAATGCTGTGGCCTCAATTCTATTGTAAATATCAGCAGTTAAAACAATGAGAGAATAGGAGTTTTAAATATACTGCTAAAACAAATGTGAAAGTTATTTTTCTTGTTATATTTATTTCTTTAACATTCAATATCTGTAATTAAGACTGATGTTTGATTCTAACTCACAAAATAATCTGGTCTAAAAGAGATTTCAGAGAGTTAAAAAAGGATATATATATATATAACAGGGATAAAATTGTAATGTTTTACGTTTCCAGATTCTTTTCTGAAGGATAAATTTTGAATGATTTCCTCTTTTTTTTTGGTAATGAACCAATCACCCTAATAAACAAAGCTTTAACAACATTAACAGCACAGTCACAGAAGGCACAATGAAAATTGGAAGAAGAGTAATCCTTAATGTCTAGAAAAAACTCAGGCAACATATGGAAATAGAGAGCTTAACCTGGGTGAAGAAAAGGTTTCCTGTATTAGTACAGCACTTGCTGCCAGGGCTGATATGAGGAGTCTGGATCTGGCTGTCTCTTGACCCAGATTCCAGTTTTGTCACTGGACCAGGCACAGCACCATTCTCTCATTATTAGAAGGTCTCTGCCCTTCTTCATAGCAGCGGGGGGTGCTTATTCTAAGAGCCACTCTGGTTCCCCAATTTGTCATTGCCATCGAGATGTGGCATTTAGCCCAGCGCTCTGGTTCTCAAACCCTGACTGCACATTGGAAGCACCTGTGAGCTTTTATAAACTACCCATATCCTGGCCCCTCCTCAGATATTCTGACTTAAGTGGTCTGGGTATGGCTCTGGCTTTGGGATTTTTGGAAAGCTCCTTGGTTATTTCTAAGTTGCAACTGAAGTTGAGAACCACTGGTCTAGTAAAGTTTGGAAGAAGGAAGAAAACAATTTGTGAAGTTCTGTCTTATTTCTCATCCTCAATTTTGTGTTTTCTTACAGGTCCCTCAGCCTCAGAAAACCCAGTGAAGGTAATTCATGGTTTTTGACTCTTTCCTAAATTGCTTTCCGGGTTCTCTTTGCCCAGAATCTTTCCTAGGTGGGAAACTCAAAAGAGAGGTCAGAGAAGGATAAGGAATTCTGATGATTCTTGGCATCATATTGTGACACAGGGTGGAATGGATTCTTTTTAAATGTTCAGTCAGTGAATTGGGCAGAATGGAAGGTAATGGATTGGCATACCAAAATTCATATATATCAAAATCAATCAAAGCAAACAACTTTAACCAATGGTATTACAGTAAATAAGCATTGGAAAGTCTTATTTGCAAAGTCTCAGATTCAAGTGCTGACTTCGTCATTGCCAGCTGTGTGACGTGTCCAATTTACCTACCCTCTTTGAGCTTTAGTCTCCTTATCCATAAGATAGAAACAATATCTGCTGTACTTGGCTTACATGTTTGTTGTGAGGATTAAATTAAGTTACAAAAGTGAAATGACATTTTATAGTTTTAGGTGTTATACAAATGTTATTACAATGGGTTAGCCTGCTTTCATATGTATTTATGTAAACACATTTTGTGGTTCACTTTTTCAACAAGGAAATAATTCTGGGGAACAATGGTTATAAAACTAAATCAATGTGTCATAGTCTTCAGCTAATCTGCTTGGGTGGCAAGCTTATACAAAATGAAGAATGAATCTTTTGTAAATCTGATATATTAAACTTACATAGGATATAGTTGGTTATTGGCTTTGAAAAACAAAGTTCCATATCATTTTCTCATACTTAAAAGGTTTTTATCCCAACAGCTACTGAGCCCATGGTAACCATTAAAAGGAAAAAACAAAACAAACAAAAAAACCCCTATAAGAATAGAAAAAATTGTGATTCTCTTAGGTCACAGAAGAAGTCTTAGTTTTGTCTTAAACTGTAGTGTCTCAGTCGGTTTGAGCTGCTCTAACTACCATGGACTGGGTGGCTTAAACTATAAACATTTATTAATCATAGAATTGGAGACTAGGATGTTCTAGATCGGATGTCAGCATTGTTGGGCCCTAGCGAGAGCCCTTAGGTTATAGACTGTTGACTTGTATCCTCACACAGTGGAAAGAGCACAAAGTAGCACTCTGGCCTCTTCTTATAAAGGCACAAATCACCTTCATGAGGGTTCCACCTTCATGACCTAATTGTCTCCAAAAGACCACCCCCCCAAATACTATGACATTGGGAATTAGATTTCAAAATGTTAATTTTGGAGAGTCACAAACGTTCAGTCCATAACATGTGGCTGCTCAAAATGGAGTGACAGCTGATATCATTCCCACCATTTACCAAGCCAATGCTATGTGCTGGGCACTGTGCTATCTTTCATATACTTCATCTCATTTAGGCCCTCAAAACTTCTGTGTGAATTAGGTTCTATTATTATATCAGTTTTATTGCTGAAAAACAAAACCAAACAAAACTGAGGGACAGAAGGGCTGTCACTTTCCCCTTAAACCCAAATCTTCTGACTCAGATCCCTTGCTTTTAACGACTGAACTATCTTCCAGTAATCACTGTTACAAGGGTTTATTAGCAGGTTGATTTGGGGAGAGTTGGTAAAAGGAGCTTGGAAGGAGGTGGAGATGAAGGATAGCCTGGGGTTTCTTTCAGAAAAAGTTACCTTGGCTTAGTGCATGGAGCCATAGTTGAAATGTATGGAGGGTGGGCTATGCATACTAGCTGAAAAAATTGTTCTCACAGAAACTGTGGATGGCTAGTATTCAGTCACCCTGCTTCCGGTGATGGAGTGTGACATCGTTGGGGCTGTAGTGTGCTGGAGTTTTGAGAATGTCAGAAGGCAACATCTTTGGCTCAGACACAAACACTCTTAGCAGCAGCAGTGACAGTGGTCTTCTCAAGCCATAGACCTGGGATGTAACTCATGGCATTGGGCAGGATAGGAAGAACATGATGGATGATACACTGTAGTAGACTGCACTTGATCATCAGGACAGGCAACGTTTCCTTGCAGGTTCCAAGAAGAAACCTGTGGGGCACTTTTCGTTCTCAAGGGGAGACAGATCCCAGTAAAACAGGTGATTCCTATGGATGTGCCTTCACAGTACCTCTAGGCTGGAGTGGCCCGAATAACAGCAGCAAGAAGGATAACAATAAACTTACCATATGCTCTTATAAATGCTTTACAAACAGTTATCTTAAGCTCTAAAGCACTTTGATGAACTAGAGATTTAGGTATTATAAATATCCTCATTGTACAGATAAGGATCTTGGAGATAAATAATTTCCCCAAGTTCACACAAGTTAATCAATGCAAGGTGAGATTAAATCAGGTGTTTTTGATTCCAGAGCCCATACCATATATTATACATTGTTTTCTTGTAAAAAATGTAGTTTAAGAGGGTGTTGTACATTTTTTTTACTAGAACCAACATGAGTATTGGAAGTAGTTGAAAGTCAGCCAGGCTGATATGCCAAGAGCATGAACACCAGTATTGGAGTCATGAACATGACAGGACACAGCTGGGGCTTTTTGTTTGGTATGGCTCATAGTTACTTTGAGTGATCCTATGACCTGCAGAAACTGCTAGTCATTTAAGAACAAAAAGTGAAATTAATTACCCTCTAAGTGCAGATTAAGTCAGAAAAGTGATTTGAATAAAGGGATTTTGATTGTTTTGCACTAGAAAGGCCATCATTGGCCAGTGATTCCAAATTACGATCACAGATACGTGTTGATCTCAAATATCAAAGAAGTGGTTCTCTAATCCTGCTGGAGGACACCTCAATGTAAGATTTAGGTCTGGTTAGGAATATGAAAAGATTCCATCTAACTGTAAAGGAGAAGAATGTGGAAATATTGAGAGCCATATACCTACAAGCACTGAGAATGATAATAGGGCAAAAGGGATTCAATGATTTTATTAGAATAGTAAGTTATAACATGACCAGGAACACCACACTGTTATGATCTATTTCCAGGATACATGGGCCTGCCTGCTTTATCAGTCTCAGAAACTGCCTTCTTTCATCATCACAGTCCAACTGACTCCTCAACACAGAGCTGGCCCAACATTTGGGCACTCAGCATGAGGTCACCTATACCTGCCAGTTTTTCTCTAACCTTAAGGTCTAGTTATCATTTAAACTTTTTCCTCATTCTTGTGACTTGGTCCTGCTCTGTCTGCCCTTGTCTCTGAATGCTGACATTTTCTTCTGTGGTGGAATCCTGGCTTGATAATTTGTACAGGACTGCAGTTCCTTTCCTTGCATAACTTGAATCTGTTCCAAAACTCCAACCTGATGACTGGGAAACCATTCAAAGTTCTCTGTTGCTGATCATCTTCCTGTGCAGATCTGTGATCGTCTTCAGCTCCTAAACATTGGCAGCCACCAGCATGAAATGGCTGCTTGCTATTGCAGTGGTTCTCAAACCTCAACTTTCATCAAAATCACTTGATGGACTTTTATAATTCAGAACTCTGGGGTATACCCTCAAGAAATGTTGATTTAGTCAGGCTAAGATGGAGTCTAAAAATCTGCATATTTAACAGTTTCCCTAGGTGGGACTCTGCAGGTGGGTGGAAGAGCACACCCAGGTGGAGAAACACTGGTCCATTGTCTGTTGCTACAACAATGATAGCCAACATTGGTCTTCCTTCCTGTTCTACCAGATGGGTTACTCCTCCCCCAGGGTCTTATCACTTTACCTTACTTGAGTTGTCCTTCAGATCTCATGTTAGATGTTGCCTCTTCTTGCCCCGTAGACTGATAGATGCCTCTAGTATGTACTATTGTACATCCTGTACTTATCTCTACTTAGCACTCAGCTCACTGTACTTCGCTATTTACTTCTTCATATGAAATGTTAGACTGTGAACTCTAACAGGAGAGTTATGTCATGTTCATCTCTGAATCCTCATTGTCTAGGGTAGTGTACCAGGCACAGAAGAGGAGGACAAGAAGTCTGCAGTGGTTCTAGGTGGTGATTGGTCCTAGTCTCTTGTTCAGCTGAGTCATTTGGACTACTCAGAGGTCTCAGTTTGAATTGCTTTAGGGGTGCTGGTCTAGACAGGTCCCTAAGATGTATGAGAACTGAGGTTAGGGTCAAAATCTAGCCTGACCTATCTTTTTAATTGCTGGACTATGGCAAGGCGTCCCAACACTGGTTCTCATTCAAGGATCCACCTCAAGTAAAAATATGAAAACAAGCCCATGTGATATTTTAAAATTCAAAATACTCTAATTTTCAGTGCACAATAACATATTGTGGACATAAGGCACTTAAACATTAGAGAAAATGGGAAGCTTTCATTTTGATTCTGGAATGGATCTAGTGTTTTGAGAAGATTGATGATAAATTTCAGAGAGCAGAAGTTTCCTAATATTTTTGTCCCCTTCTAATTGTAGTTAGTCTCTAATTCCATGAAGTGAAACCTAAAATCTCAGAATCCATGCATACTAGTTCTTGAAAGGACTTTTGAGATGATCATTTTTACAGATGAGGAAAGTTGGGTTAAATATTAGTGTCTACAGTGTGCAAGAAGACAAAACAGAACAAAAACTCAGACTGGAGTCTATCACATGCTCAGGCTCACAGAGCTACTTAGTTTTACATTTCGGCTAGGTCTCAGATTTCCAGATCTCTCTGACAATCCCTGCTCTGTCCAGAAATTTTCCTATTGAAGTAGAATCATGGAGACTGCAGTACATACTTGTCTGATTCAGTCCTGCCCTGCAGCCAGTTTATTTCACTCTACTGGGTTTTCATGATTTGTTTTTATAATGCATTTTTTTCCTAAGGTCTTTTATTATTTTAATATTTTGCCTGTTGAGTGTGTGTGCTTCAGGGCTAATTATCTTATTACTTATTTAAGACATATCTGGAATTGGCAATAAGGGAACATTTAAGTGGTGCTTAAGAAGGAAATGGAGGGCAGTTGAGAATGGCCATACTTAGGCAGTTAGATGTTTTTTGGCTCATGTTTTATGAACATAGATTTTATGTTTTTGTATATGTCCTAAAATATAATTAAACTATTGCCAGCTGCTGATGATTCCTCTAATGGAAGAAAGCCAAGCTTTGGGTAATATAAAATGGAGGATAGTCCAAAAATGATTAATATTTGGCATTTGAGTGTTTGTCTACTCATTTTTTTTCCAGCAAATCTTTGCTGAGCATCTTTGTGTGTCAGGCACTGTGCTGGGCACTAGAGACATTTTTATACATCTGAATAAAAACATGGATGCCAATTTAGAATTTCATCTTAGATAAAATGTTAGAGGTACAATGTAAACAGTAGAGAAGCTATTGAGAAGCTATTTTTCATCCTATATTTCACTCCTCCCAGAAGTCTACTCTTGGTGGGGACTTGATATTTTCTCTTAGGTTAATCTAAGGTATACTTTCTCTCAAGCTCTACTTGGAGGAATCCTCCTGAATTAGTTGGTATCTTTGTATGAAAACTGCACGGAGGATTTGGGATGTCAACAGAGCTGTCATTATGTAAATGTTAGCTGATTAATTAAGATAAAATATTAGTTGCTAATGTAATTACTGAGATACATAGTCAGCCCTCCATATACTCGACTTCTGCATCTGCAGAATCAACCAACCACGGATCAAAAATATTTGAAAAAAATTCAGAAAGCTCCAAAAAGCAAAATTTGAATTTGCTGTGCACTGGCAACTATTGTGTTAGGCATTATAAGTATTCTAGACATAACTTAAAGTATATGGGAGGATGTGCATAGGTTATATGCAAATACTATGCCATTGAGTATCCCTGGAATTTGGTAAGGGGGTTCCTGGAACCAATCCCCCTTGGATACTGAGGGCCAACTGTAAGTAATGATTTATATAGAACAAGTGTTCTCAGTGCACCAGGAGGCAAGTTCTGCCTTTGACAAGCCATATTGTCTGGTCAGATGATTAAAATTAAATTGTACTATTAAGGAAAATCTCAATACATATGAAAAAGATTTAATGAATAGGAATTAGTGCTCTTTTAGAATAGACAGGAAGTCACACACAAACCAATAAATGGTATTGTGTAACTCTTTTGTCTCATGAAGCTAATGCTTCTAAATGGTTACAGTAATGATGCTGTTAATCATTCCAGAACTGCTGTGGATTAGTCAATTTTCTGAAAGATGGAAGCACAGAGTTTCAGGTATCCCCTCCACAAAACAGTAAATAGAATATCTGAAATGCAAACTAATACCTAAAATATAAAAGTTAAGGAAAACACAGAGGACCTACATATTGATGAAGGTTAGAGTGCAGAAGTAGAGACCTGGAAAGTAGTAGTCTTAAAGGGATACACACACACACACACACACACACACACACACACACAAAATGCATGTATACACATATACTTTTTTTAGATGATAAAGAAGAGTGAGAGGTGGTTAAGCTTCATTCCTATCTATTAGTTTACTTTTCCACTGGACAGACCCAATGATTAGGTAAAGCCTACTAAAGTCTAATGTCATTTAAGGGACATTCACCAGATCCTCCTGCTTAAAGTATCATTCTTTCTATTATATTTGTATTAACATGTTATCTTCCTAAGGTCTTTGTTAAAATATAAATAGAAGGGTGACATGTAGGGCATCGTGACTGTATAACACAAAGACATTTCTCAGATTAACTCAGTATTGCTCAGCATAAAGGCAAAGACATGGGATTTTAGAAAGATGAGCAATTTTGGTTGGGGGCTGAGGGGCGAGGGATGATAGGAAGCTCCTGTAGATGGGATGCAGCCCTAAAAGAGGTAACTAAGGGTGTTGGGGAGATGGGAATGGATGGAAAGACTTGGGCAGATGAACCTCATGGAGAGGCTTCTCTTCTCGGGATGGTGGCCTGTACAGTCGTGAGCCACTCTTGGTAGTGCTATCCTGCACACTGCCAACTCGTATTAAGCAGGACATATAAAATTGCAGAGAAAATTGTTCTACCTGCCTTAAATAGCTGCTTTGAAGATTACTGAGGTAATACTTAAAAATGCTGGGGATAAAAGGTTCAAGATAAATGTTTGTGTACCCTGCCAAAAAGAGCTCTCTTTCAGGACTGGTGTTGTTGTTGTTGTTTTTTAACATCTTTATTGGCGTATGATTGCTTTACAATTGTGTGTTAGTTTCTGCTTTATAACAAAGTGAATCAGTTATACCTATACATATGTCCCCATATCTCTTTCCTCTTGTGTCTCCCTCCCTCCCACCCTCCCTATCCCACCCCTCTTGGTGGTCACAAAGCACCGAGCTGATCTCCCTGTGCTATGCGGCTGCTTCCCACTAGCTAGCTAT
>NC_041221.1:89636484-89636899 GCF_002837175.3 Physeter macrocephalus | reverse complement strand
GATCCTCCCAGACCGGGGCGCGAACCCGGCTCCCCTGCATCGGCAGGCGGACACGCAACCACCGCGCCACCAGGGAAGCCCTATGTTTAGTTTTTTAAGGAACCTCCATACTGTTCTCCAGAGTGACTGTATCAATTTATATTCCCACCAACAATGCAAGAGGGTTCCCTTTTCTCCACACCCTCTCCAGCATTTATTGTTTGTAGATTTTTTTATGACGGCCATTCTGACCAGTGTGAGATGATATCTCATTGTAGTTTCGATTTGCATTTCTCTAATGATTAATGATGTTGAGCATTCTTTCATGTGTCTGTTGGCAATCTGTATATCTTGTTTGGAAAAATGTCTACTTAGGTATTCTGCCCATTTTTGGATTGGGTTGTTTGTTTTTTTGATATTGAGCTGCATGAGCTGC
>NC_041221.1:89635526-89635879 GCF_002837175.3 Physeter macrocephalus | reverse complement strand
TTCTCAAGATTGCTTTGGCTCTTCGGGGTCTTTTGTGTTTCCATACAAATTGTGAAATTTTTTGTTCTAGTTCTGTGAAAAATGCCAGTGGTAGTTTGATAGGGATTGCACTGAATCTGTAGATTGCTTTGGGTAGTAGAGCCATTTTCACAACGTTGATTCTTCCAATCTAAGAACATGGTATATGTCTCCATCTGTTTGTATCATCTTTAATTTATTAAGTAATCTTTAATTTCTTAATTTCATCAGTGTCTTATAATTTTCTGCATACAGGTCTTTTGTCTCCGTAGGTAGGTTTATTCATAGATATTTTATTCTTTTTGTTTCAGTGGTAAATGGGAGTGTTTTCTTAA
>NC_041221.1:89615829-89635154 GCF_002837175.3 Physeter macrocephalus | reverse complement strand
GTATCACGTTGATTGATTTGCATACATTGAAGAATCCTTGCATTCCTGGGATAAACCCCACTTGATCATGGTGTATGATCCTTTTAATGTGCTGTTGGATTCTGTTTGCTGGTATTTTGTTGAGGATGTTTGCATCTATGTTCATCAGTGATATTGGCCTGTAGTTTTCTTTCTTTGTGACGTCTTTGTCTGGTTTGGGTATCAGGGTAATGGTGGCCTCGTAGAATGAGTTTGGGAGTGTTCCTCCCTCTGCTATATTTTGGAAGAGTTTGAGAAGGATAGGTGTTAGATCTTCTCTAAATGTTTGATAGAATTAGGACTGGTGTTTTTAAAATAAATGTAAACACCTGTTGTTTCTGAGACTTTCATCCCATTATTAGGGAGCTACCACATTGGCAGCTGGACGAAACATTGGTGTTTGATCCTCTCTGATGTTTTTTCTCGAAAGTTCCCTGAGACATTCTCCACAGGGGTGAGCCATATCAGGTTGGGTCAGTCATTTCATATAGATGTGAAGTCAGAGGACAAGCACCCAATCCAGGAGCCTCAGGCAGGGCTAGGTCACTCATTGATGCTCAAAACCACAGTGGTTAAGAGCCCAGCAAAGCAAATGCAGAAAGATACATACACACATTAGTAGATCTAGCTAGAACTTAATTTCATTTTTGCATAAATATGAATTTGGTCTAGTTTCAAAAACTATAAAATAATCATTCATGGTTTGCTATTGGTTTTGTTTCTAATAATGCATTTGGGTTAGGAGTAGGGGACCTGCAGAGTTCTTAGGGCATGGAAGTGTCACAGTCCTGCCCTAGCTAAGAGAAATAGCAGCTGAGAGGCATGAGTTCTTGTGGCTGCAGGAATAGGTCAGTGATTCTAAGTGGGGAAGACTTCCTGAGTATAATCTGTAATTTTGTTCTTGCCTTTTTTTTCTCCACATCAGAGATCTATGCTTTATATAATTGAGTGCTCAAAGAGTAAAACCTGGATCAAATCACCAATTTGTATCTTATCCTGCAACATGGCCTGATGGAACAGCAATGGTGTGATTGGGGAATTTCAAAGGGAGTAGCAACTTACTGGGGAGAATATAACAGATAAGGAAGACCTGGACCATCTTCTTATTTTATTGGGCTACATTGAGTAGAAAAGAGGAAACTGAAGAGAAGGATGGGGGGTGTCCCCATTTCTATAAAAGGGGAAAATAAAGGTTCAAATATTGTATGGGGAAAGAAACATGGCTTCTAGAAAATAGTTATAAGTTAGCAAATCTATTTCTTCTTTTCTCCTCAGGGTGGGATCTGTTTTCTTTACCACTTGCATTTCTCCCCACAAATGCTGGACTTTGCATTTTAAATAGAACACTAGAAATAGTATACCTGAAAATTCTCCAGAAGGAAAGAAGGAAATTTCTATACCTGTCTTGCTTGTGCAGGATCCTAGGTAATAGATATGTTTAAATACATGACTAATGATATGCTGTAATTCCAAGCAGTTGGGCTTCAGAATAGGAAAAAGGATTTTTCAGAGAATGAAAGAAGATAGAGATGGAGCTTAAACATGGTAAAGGTCTCCTGATACTGGGGTTGTTTGGAGGAAGGAAAGTGGATCTCTAACTCTTCCAGGAAACAAAACTAGAAGGCCAGAACCACCTTTCCTTTTGTTCTTGTCTGTCTGCAAGAACCTCTGCTTGCCCACAGAAAGAAACTTGACAACACTTTGGCCTATAAACACCAGCATACCAACTGTACTAAATCTCTGCCCAGCTATTTTGGGTAAGCTAGAGGAAAAATAGCAGACTGCTTAGGAGGAAGCTTGGGGGCCCGCCAAGGCCATGACGTACAGGTTTCCAAGCAGAGCTATGGCTGAATCAGAAAAAGCGTGTCTGAGTTGGGCCCAGATACAAGGACTACTCCTCTCAAATTTCTCAGCTTATCTCACAGGAAGAAGAAGTATGGATTCAGTGTAACTCTCCACTTCCCAGAGGTCATCCAACAGGCCATCAAACCACATTTTGTTGAAGTTTCATGAAACTTAGAAGGGGATGTCAGCGGCGGTGGTCTCTATATTCTTTTTACTTTGCCATTTGACCATCAAACAGCTCTATACCCTTTTCAATGAAGCCAAAGATTCCCAGTGGAGAAATAATTAAAACAACTGGTATTTTCTTAAAGCTGTTTGATGTTTCAACAGCTCCAGTGAGTGGCTGCACAGCAGTGACGTTCACACTGCTGTTAGCATGGAAAATAAAGAGACTTTGAAAAAGAGTATTTTCCTTGTGTTAGGTTGTTCCCAATTTCTGGACCTGATAGCTAGATGAGTGGTTTATTTTTCTTCTACCAGATGTGGATTGAATCGGTAACAGGGTCGGGTCATCTATTAGATATAGAATAAAATAACTCAAAAAAATGTCACCAGATTTCAAACCCACATGTAAATAAATCTAGGGGCCTCTCTCTTCTTGTTCTTGTTTTTCCTAGGAAGGATCTAGGTTACATCTGTCAAAATCTGTTAGCTTTTCAGAAAAATAGTTTTCTGTCCTAAATGGCCAGGTAAATCTTGGATGTGACTTTTTAAAATGCATGTTTTAAATATAAGCATTTTAGGAATATGCTTCTTCTTTGTCCTGGAAACGACCAAGGCTCAGTAAGTTCAAAACTGTTCAGTAATGATGAGAATGCTTATCTTGAAATCATACTGCTAACATTTTAAAGTATGAAATTTTCACATAAAGAAAAGCCATATTTTTAAGACCAATTGTATTAGCTTGGGCTGCCATAACAAACAGCGTAAATTAGGTGGCTTAAATAGTAGAAATGTACTTCTTACAGTTCTGGAGGATGGGAAGTCCAAGATTAAGGTGCCCGCTGATTCAGTTCCTGGTGCGAGCTCTCTTCCTGGATTACACACAGCTACCTTCTCCCTGTGTCCTCACATGGTGGGAGAAGAGAGATATCTGGTATATCTTCTTCTTTTATAAAGACACCAGTTCTGTGAGATCAGGGCTCCACCCTTTTGACCTGCTTTAACCTCAGTCACCCCCTTAAAGGCCCTATCTCCAGTACAGTCACATGGGGGTTAGTGCTTCAACACAGGCATTTTGGGAAGGACACAAATCAGCCCACAGCACTAATTCTGGGTAGGGTGAAACCTTCTGATGTAAGTAAGCCTTGATTCAAGAAACAGATCATTCATGGGCCACGTCGAAGTAAAAAGCTATATAGTTTTGATTTTCTTTTCTGGGGGAAGAGACATAGCTATATAAAAGGGTACCTCCTTCTCTCATACTGCAAATACACTTTAAATTCAAAACAGGTGATATAAAATAAAGTCATTTTAAGAACTTATTTGAACTCCATATTCAGTTTGATTTAGAGAAAGAGAGAAAGGGAGGGAGGGAGGGAGGGAGGGAGATGGAAGAAGGTTGTGGGGGGAGAAAAGAGAAATGTTGAAAAAAGAGAAAAAGAAATACATGGAGACAAAAATGGTCTCAGGGAAGGACAGACACTCAGGAGAGATAATGAGAGACCGTGTAGAAGGATAGGTGATGGAGGTTCACAGAGAGATGGATCAGTGAGGGGTGAGGTTGGAGGATGAGCCTGTCACTGTCTAGTACAGGGGTTAGTAGAGGCTCTGGTGTCAAGTGCCTGGGTTCAAAACCTTCACCGTATCACCAATTATTCACTGTGTGGCCTTGAGCAAATTACTTCATCTCTCTGAACTCAGTTTTATAATTATAATGCTTTCCTCATTATATTACCCGCTGTTCCTGAGGTAAGGATTAAATGAGATAATACTTAGTGCCTAGCAAATAATAGGCGCTCAGTAAATGTTAACTATTCTTATTGTTTCCCTCTGACATGTGGTCTGTAGCTAATGTTGATAACTCCTTACATGGGGATCTCATTGAGGTTATTTTGCTCTGTGCCCCTGAGTCCGTTCCCCATGCTGGTTATGGATTCTGAGTTATCTTGCATATCATATTATAGCAGGCATCTTGATTTAATGTGGAGTCCCCGTACAATCTCCCCCACCCTGGATTATAGATATTTAAGATGGTATCCTTGATGGCAAGCCTCTTACTGAGGCTCATTACAGTTGAGGCTCAATAAAGATCTCTTAATGGATAAATGTCACTTGATCTATCCATTCATGTATTTAAGAGAATGAGTTGGATTTGAAGTCATTTGAATCTATTTGTGTTAAACATGATTTGGAAAAATTACAAATTTTCTTAATCCTAAATTTCCCCTTTATTAAAGAGATATTCAAGATGTTTGTGGAATCTGATTCACCATGTGAATGGAAGCTCTAAATGTGTTTTTGTTTATCTTCCTTTCTTGCCTTTTTTTAATACCAAATTCCTGTGTTTGGAGAGAGGCAGTTCCTTTGGGGACTTTATCTTGTGACTAGAAGCAGAAAGTATCAGTAACCTGCTTTGAGAAATTTGCAGTTCAGTTTAACAGATGATGCAGCTGGGAAGAGGGTCAGCGAAGACAGATTTGAGAGGTGTCTGTTACTCAGCCTGGTGTTCCTGAGGCTGCAGTCCTGATTAATGTGGCTCTGCGTGTGTTTTAGAATTTGTGAAAGGTGTATAGGTAAACTGAGGCATGACAAAAAACAAGCCCTGTTTTTTTTTTGTTTTTTTTTTTTGCGGTACGCGGGCCTCTCACCGCTGTGGCCTCTCCCGTTGCGGAGCACAGGCTCCGGACGCGCAGGCTCAGCGGCCATGGCCCACGGGCCCAGCCGCTCCGTGGCATGTGGGATCTTCCCGGACCGGGGCACGAACCCATGTCCCCTGCATCGGCAGGCGGACTGTCAACCACTGCGCCACCAGGGAAGCCCCAAGCCCTGGTTTTTATTCATGTCATTCCTTCTTTCTGTTCTCATTTTTATTTTCTCATGTTTCCTCTTTCTCTTGGCCTTCTCTTTTCCTGCTTACTGCCACATTTCAAAGAACATGGCCTGTTTGGATTGTAACATTAGTTCTGAGAAGAGACTCGTAACAGGCCATGGAGAGGAGGAGGTATGCAGAGAAACAGAGCAGCAAAAAGAAAGCAATTCAAGTACCTATGAAACTACAACTGTGCTTCTGGTTACTTTCTGCCTCTGTTGAGGACTTTTACAGGAGATACTTTGTCGTTTCATTTTACATAGTGATCTCCTTTCTCCTTGACATTTAAATTCTCTCCCTCTCTCTGCTATTGGCCATACTCAAGACTGCATATTCATATACTATTACCATGTCTGCATGAATAAGTGTACTCCAAACCTGTTGTCTGATACATTACACCAAGAATCTCATCATCTGAATCTTATCTGGGGGGCTGGGAGGGTGGCAGGATGGAGGATTTGGATGATACACTTTGCAAAAGTTATAGGAGGGCAGAGAAAAGAGTTTCGATTATGGAGCACTGTAGTTCCCTTGAGAAGTATTTATCCTCATTATGACTATTTGCATTCCACACAAATCTTCAGTTTCTCCCTTTCTGCTTTTCTCATTTTTCTGAGCCACTCTGCTGCTTGGATTGGCCTAACTGAGGATTTCTGGGTTGTAGTTCTAGGCTTGTATACTTCTTGTGAGGAGTGCCTACCTAGACTGACTTGGCAGCTCTGCACTCAAGGATGTGGTTGGCACACTTTCTCTCCTGTTAGTATCCTGTTCAATTAGTGTTGCATGGCAGACTGAGGGAGTGTCTACAGCCTCGTGGGGGAGTGACAGCAGAAACCTGCTTTTTGTCTGGTGACCCTACAGGGACTTCTCCATCAGGGTTTGAATCTCTGGTGCACAACTCGCTGCATCTCATTCTCTGCTAATTTGCATCTTAAGCGAAGCATCTTACTTTCTAGTCATCCATATTTATGATCTATCATAGTACATGGGTGACTCCTTTCAGTGCAATTTTCCAGTGCCATTCGTCTCTGTATTCCAAATTAGGGCCACCCTGATAAATAGGCAAATAGTTCAGGAGATTTCAAACAGGGATTAGATAATAAACAGGGGTAAATAAGAATGAAATAACACTTGTGGCAAAGCCAATTTAGAGAAAAAAAGCATTTTATGTCAACATCTGATCACCTTAAATAACATATTAATAGTAGTCATAAAAAGTGCCTTAATATGCATATAGTATTTAAAAAATATACCAAGCACTTTCACATGTATTTTTTAATGTGTTCCCCTCTCAAAACCTGTGAAATTTGGCAGGATGGGAATGCAGATGATAGAACTATCAGGGAGATTAAAGATGTCAAAAGTTTGAACAGACCTGAAACCCTAACCTTCTGTGTCCTAGTCTTATATGCTTGTCACTATAACATATTGTTTGATAGAGTAATTTTAGACTGGATAAACATTTAGAAAATTCTCTTCAATCTAACAATCATTGAACCTCCACATATGGTATTGTGTTTGGTTTCACGTACAAAGATGAGTAAGAACTGAACCTTCACATTTCTCCTGCTTACTAATTTCTGCCTCTAAAATTCATGCTTGGAGATTAGTCTGGAGTTGTATGGTCTGGATATTCAATTTAGCATCATCTCTCTCCAACAGCATTCTGAGATGGAACTAGTTCGCATGCTAGAACTGGGGTTTGTGTTTTCTGCTAAACCAAGAAGAACCTGCATCCTAGTACACACTTTCTGTTCTTAGATTAATAGAAACAGCTGTTTGCATATGTTCACGGAAATGAATCCTAAGGAAGCGTGGATGGCAGTTCAGCCATCTTGATGTCCTTTGAGAGGTGTGTCAGTATCCGCTTAATGCGGTAACTTTGTCTTGCCTTTACTAGAAAAGTGTGGCTCTAGTGGGGGAGGAGAGTGTATGTGGCAGAGAGTTTGGAAGGAGGGGGAGAGGTTGAAGAAATCTATGGTGTAGAGTGATCTTAAGAGATACTGTATGATTCTTGATCATCCCTTACTGGAACGTTCTCCCCTACCTTGAAAAATACATTTCTTAACTTGTAGTGACCATCTGATTTTTTTCCTTTCTTGTTTGGATGCTTGGTCTATAGTTATAACTCCATTTTTAATCCTCAGTTTCTTATTGTTAGCATAAGATATGGCTTTTTCCCTCCTACTTTTTTCTTACCTTCTCAAAAGTACAAATGACCTAATTTCTAAAACAGATGCCAATATTTTTTCCGTTCTCATATTTCTTTACCTCAGCATAATAGCAGCCAGAAATTACCAAGCCCTCTTTCTTAAAACTATCCTTCTCTTTAGACTTACAAGTTTCCTATCCTACAAGTTTTTCTTTTCTCCATCTCACCATTCTTTTTTTTTTTTTTTTCATCTCACCATTCTTATTCCTGCTGTAAGCTCCTAAATGTGGACACTACTAGGTTCAATTCTCTCTATATACTATTTGTATTCTCACTGGATATTTTATTTATATCCACTGGTTGAATAATCACCTATATGACAGTGATTTACAGATCAGTAGAGCCTACTACATCACTTTAGATAGATGATTCCCAACTTCCTCTGAGGTACCCTTATTTATAAAAATAGAACTACCATATGAACCAGCAATTCCACTCCTGGGTATATATCCAAAACAACCAAAAACACTAATTTGAAAAGATGCATACACTCCAGTGTTCATAGTGTTATTATTTACAATTACTAAGATATGGAAGCAACTTAAGTGTCCATCAACAGATGAATATGCAATGGAATATTACTCAACCATAAAAAAGAACTAAAATTTTGCCATTTGCAGCAACATGGATGGACTTGGAGGGCATTATGCTAAGTTAAATAAGTCAGACAGAGAAAGACAAATACTGTATGATATTGCTTACATGTGAAATATAAGAAGTACAACAAACGAGTGAATGTGACAAAAAAGCAGACTCACAGATACAGAGAACAAACTAGTGGTTACCAGAGGGGAGAGGGGCAGGACAGGCGTGGGGGACCGGGAGGCACAAATTATTGTATGTAAGGTAGGCTCAAGGATGTGTTGTACATCATGGGGAATATAGCCAATATTCCATAGTAACTGTAAATGGAAAGTAACCTTTAAAAATTGTATAAAAATTAAAAAATTTAAAACAATTAAAAAAAATATTAAGGAAAAAAAAAAGAAAATGTTCCCCAAATACCCATATTAAAAAACAAAACCAAAACAACAAAGTAAAAAAATGTGTTATCTTTTCTGAATGAAACCTTTTCTTGTTCTTCTATTTTCTATCTTGGTTAATGCTATCACAATTAGAATTGAGACATCTTTGACTCCTCTCTCACACTCCAAATGTATTTGTTTACTAAGACTATTCCAATTCTTAGGTGTCTCTCAAAGCTCTAGTCATCATTCCCATTTTACTATCCTACTCTGGGCCTTCATCACTTTTCCCTTAGACTATTTCAACAGCTTTCTAACTTTCCCATAGTTTACTTGCAACTTTGTGTGTGGATATGAATTTCTTTTCAAATAGATAGAACTCTTGTAAAAATATATCTTATATTTCCTGTAGTAACCAGGACAGCTCCTTATGCATAGTAGGGAACTCTATAAATATTTGTGAATTGTTTTTTTAAATCATAGTTGAGTTTCATCTGAATTAAGATGGCCTGTGAAAAGGGAACCCTTGTGCACTGTTGGTGGGAATATAAATTGATACAGCCACTATGGAGAACAGTAGTATGGAGGGTCCTTAAAAAACTAAAAATAGAACTACCCTACAACCCAGTGATCCCACTACTGGGCATATACCCTGAGAAAACCATAATTCAAAAAGAGTCATGTACCACAATGTTCATTGCAGCTCTATTTACAATAGCCAGGACATGGAAGCAACCTAAGTGTCCATCGACAGATGAATGGATAAAGAAGATGTGGCACATATATACAATGGAATATTACTCAAGCCATAAAGAGAAACGAAATTGAGTTATTTGTAGTGAGGTGGATGGACCTAGAATCTGTCATACAGAGTGAAGTAAGTCAGAAAGAGAAAAACAAATACCATATGCTAACACATATATATGGAATCTAAAAAAAAAAAGAAAAAAAAATGGTTCTCATGAACCTAGGGGCAGGACAGGAATAAAGCCGCAGACGTAGAGAATGAACTTGAGGACACGAGAAGGGGGAAGGGTAAGCTGGGATGAAGTGAGAAAGTGGCATGGACATATATACACTACCAAATGTAAAATAGATAGCTAGTGGGAAGCAGCCACATAGCATGCGGAGATCAGCTCGGTGCTTTGTGACCCACCTAGAGGGGTGGGAGGGGGGGTGGGAGGGAGACGCAAGAGGGAGGGGATATGGGGATAGATGTATATGTATAGCTGATTCACTTTGTTATGCAGCAGAAACTAACACACCATTGTAAAGCAATTATACTCCAATAAAGATGTTAAAAAAAGAAAAAAAGAAAAAAGATGGCCTAGAGGCAAGCTGGGATTTTCCAGGAAGAATTCTGATTGAATTCTTTTCTGTCTTCTGGGCTGGAAACCTGGCAGAGAATGCTGCTCTGGCTAGACCTGCTCAGGCTTCTTCAGTGTGGTGGGGAAGGGCTTGCTTCTGGGCATCTCCAATTGATAGTTAGCACTAACTTTTTGGATTGTGCTGTAATATTAGATAAATATCAACGTTCATTATGGATATCCTTTACTTCTATGTGAAATCTTCTTTGATATTTAAATATTTACATATATTATTTACATATTCAAATCAAGTTGCATTATGAGTATGTAATGCATGTGGGTATGTGAGATTTAAAGATGCAAACATAATCTACTTTGCACTGAAGTAAAATGTTTCTTGCCACTACTGAGAGAACTTTGAGTATCCATGTGATAATAGGTGGCTGCAGTAAGTTAAGGAAGAGTGACTTCTTTTATATGTAGGTCAGTTTCTTAAAATGAACATGTGGGGCAAAAATTGCGAAGTCAAAATAACACTAAAATTCCCTTAAGAAGTCCTTACCTAGGACATAACCTATTGTTTCATTGAGTCCAAAATATTCACATTTTCATCTCAGTGTTGAAAAATTGCTCTTTCCTTGGTTGAGAAACAGATGACTAACTTTTGTTTACAGGATACAGTAACCTGAAAATGCATATTGTTAACCGCCAGAATCATACGCAGCATGATGGGATGTTCAGATTGTGAGACACATACATGAACTGTGATGACACAGGGGACATGTAGCCACATCTCCCATTTCTAGCACCCTAGTCTACCCTGTGTCCTCATTGAGGGAAAAAGCAAGGAAAATCACCTGCCCTCTTTATTTTTTAAATTGTTGAGTGCATATAATTAATTTTGTATAAGTTAAATGATCTTAGGCTACAACTCCATTGAATATCCAAACATTTATGCATAGAACAAATTTTGGACATCCTGATAATTTTTACATGAAGTAATTAAATGCTACTCACTGCTTGGTTTGTGTTCAGAACACTTCTAACACCTGAAACAACTTTTAATTTTTCATCATTAACAATGAGTCTTGAAGATGAGATGTAAAATTTAGATTCTCCCCTAAATTAAAGATTACATGATCTTTATTATCATTTTTTTAAATAAAGAGGGATGTGTTACACCACCCTACCAGGACCTTGGCCACAATAACCGAGACGTATGATATTGTACTTGGAAATTTTTTAGCCTCATCAACTTTGAAAAGGAATAATTACTGAATTTACTTTCATTATACAGCCCAGTTTCTTTTGGAATATTGTCATTTACTATTAAATAATGGGTATATTTTGCTTCAATTTTTTTGAATAAGCTTAAATAATTTTGTAAGACTCCTAAGGATGCAACATTCTATACTAAGAAATTGCTAATACAACATGAGTTGTAATTATCTAAGTAACTTTTTAAACTGGTCAAATTTTCTTAAAATAAGTGGGTGTGAAGTTCAGCGGGATCAAAGGTAATTACTGTTTTCTAGCAGTAAGTGTGATAAATACTTGCTTGTTAAGTCAATTACATCAAGACAAAACTTGATTGTGAAGTAAGAGTGTACTCTAAGTAAATTGCAGATAGCATTCATGTGACAGATCCACTAATTTGCTACTTGTTATTCCAGCAAGATTTGAAAAATTAGATATCTGAAGTTACTATGAGGAAGACAGTTTACTGCAGAGATGCCCCAAGTGAAAACTTTAGACCTAACTTTTTGCCTGTTGATTTTTCCAAGTAGTCACCCGGGGTGTGTTTTGAAACAATCTATGCTCATTCACACCAAAGCAATAATTGTATAGAAAAATTAGAAACAATTACACATTCTGCTTCTTGGTAATATAATGCTATTTGCTTAAGATGTGCAAGTACTTGCTGCAGAGTATCAGTGCTATTGGCCTAAAATAAGAGTATAATAGGAAAATCTGTGGAAGAAATAACAGCATTCCCGGTTGAACTGAAATTTAATGAGGACGGTGGAGAGATGTAATTGTGTGTACTACCTGACTCAACTTTTAATTTAACTGGAATTTGTAATATGTGTTCTAAAGTTATTGGTACTTAGCAAAATAAGTTACAGTCTTGCTTCTCCCCATTTTGGGGGTTAAAAAAAGAATTGAACCAAAGTTGGAAAAATAAAAACTTTACTACATGGTCCATACTTTTACATTCACGTGGTTAGGAATTTTTAAGATGAGGAATTCAATTTATTTGAAAGTTAGTTATGGTTTATTTAATAGTATCCAAAGATAAATATTCACATTATTTATTATTTCACCAATTGTGGGTCCACTTGACACTGTAATATACTCTTGTTTAGCATTCAGATGCCATGTTTTTCCCAGATATGGGTGTTTTCAGCCTTTGACTTTTATTGATAAAGTAGTTGAAAGTGTCTTTGGAAGATGAGAAAGTATCTCGAGATTATAATTAGTTGGAATTTCTTTTAAGTTTGATATTCTGTCTCAAATAATTAATATATATATATATATATATTTCCCTTGCTATCTTACTTATTAACTTACTTGTTTTTGGTGACTAGGCTTAACTTTTCAAGTTAACCTCAGTTCCCTTTTTACCTGGGAATTGTTTAGATTCTGTGAAATACTGTAGTAGATTCCCAGCATGAGTAGAAAAAATTTCAACACCGAACTTCCCAGAAAGACATTCTAAAATGGTGCATAGTATTAATGATAAAAACCAAGCACATTTCTAGAGGAATGGGTAATGGGAGAATGCTCTTTGTAATGGGAGAATGCTTGGACAGTTCTGGCTTTCAAGTTAGAAATACTCTCTCACAGATACTTTTTCTCTTCTGCTTCCTTGTATTTCTCTCAAGACCCTCCTTCACAGTTCCCAGTGACACATTATAGGTAAGAACCTGAACTAGAACTAGGTAGACCTAGGTTCAGGTCCTGACTCTGTCCACTACTTACTAGTCATGAGACTCCTATCAAGAAGATGTTCCACCTCTCTAGCTAAAATGTATTATATGTTGATAATACAAGGGTGATGACAATAGCGCCTATTTTACAGGATGGTTGTGAAGGTTATAGGAGCTAATGTTTGTAAAACACATAGCACAAAGCTTGCCTCAGATAGTAAAAGCATACTAATAATTCTTTCCAGAATTAAGAGCAAGGCTCCTGCTTATCTCAGCTTCATCAGTTACCCATTCCACATCTCCCAGTTTGCAATGAAGGTGGAGAAAAATATATCCTCTACACATTTTCCTTTCATTTCTCTCCTCAATATCATATTCTTTATCTGAGTCCCAATTTTTCTTTGCGTAATTGATAGTGATAATGTTAAATAACTGAAATGAGGATGATGATTAGAGCCACTCACAGATTTGAGCACTTATTATGTTATGTGCCAGGAACTACGTTAAGCATTTTAGCTGCATGATAATATTTAATCCTCAAAGAATCTTGATCTGAAAAAATTAAGATGCTTATTTTATAAATGAAACATATTTAGTGGGTGAATAAGCAATCTTTTTCTACTTTTCATGAATAAACTACCAGTATCCCGTACTATGTAATAATGAAATTGGGGGTAGGGTTGTAATTCACATTTTTCTAAGACCAATCCCCGAAATCCATTTCTAAACAACAGTAACAACAGTATCAACAGTTAACTTTACTAGGTGCTTGTGGCAGGGATTGCTTCACATTGTTATCTCTTAATTCTTGTGCCAATCTCATGAAGTACTACTATCATTCCAGTTGTACATAGGAAGGAACTGAGGGTGAATACCTGGCCCAAGTTTATGAGGCTGGTTTGTGGGGGAGCCAGGTTTTGACCCCAGATGATCTCATCCCACCCTTAACCATTAGGCTGCTCCTTCCCCCAGCACGTGTGATGATACGGATGTATAATGGATCACACACGGGTTGTGTATCTTCTTAGCTCTGGGCAAAATTTCAACAATTGTCAGAAAAATCATTTTTCTGTTTCTTACCTCTGTGCTTTTGCAATCGCTGTCTTCTGTGATCAGTGTAATTCCATCCTCTTCTCTGTCAAACCACCCCCTCTTTCATTCTTCCCTGCACAATTTGAATCCTGACTCCAGATAGTTTTTCTGGACAGACGAGGAAAAGAATGACATGGCATGGAATTCTCATTACCAGTCACCCTTTGACAAAATTCACTAACTTAAGCCTGCATGTTTGTGTGATTTTTGCTTATTTTCTGTGCAATATCAGGTGCAGAGTTGCTTCTTTGCCTTATGATTTTTATAAACCTTGAGTTCAACAAGGGGTAGGCAATAGGTTACATCTTGATGTCTCTCTGAAGCATGCTGTATGCCGTTAAGAGCTCGGTAAATAGTTTTTGATGATTTTATAAAGCTAAGAGGAGCATAAACAGAAATAGAAACTACCTTAATGATTTAAACCTGCGTGGGCCATCTGCATATTGTCTGTGTACAATTCTGCATACTAAGTGTTAATTTTGAGATTCCCTCTTACTCTGGAGGCATGGTAGAAATGATTAGGTTGAGAATCATAACCCTGATAATTAGCTCAGAGATTCTGAATCAGGATGTGTGCTGCAAAAAAAGTGATTTTTTGGAACATTTGGCCCTAAGGGGTTGGATAAGCAGCTGTCTCAGATTTTATACCTGCCAGCATCTGGTTCGGTCAGTAGGTACTAGGAAGTGTAACAGAGCTGTAGGGAGTTCTTCTCCTAACTCTTTCTTGACCTCTGGAGAGTAGGACAAGGCCCTGATTCTCTTTGGGAAACGGTTAGAAAAATATAGAATTATTTATATTGTATAACATTTGCAAAGTGCTTCACAGGCATTTTTTAAAGCTCTTACTCTCAACTCTATCTGAAGTGAATTTGTATGTTGTCTCCATTTTATAGAGTTTAGTAAGGTGCAGAAAGATGTAATTTCTTTGCTTGGGTACCCAAATGAGTCAACAGCAGGCCAGAACAAATATTCACATAGTTTTAGGGGCCATTCTGTTTTTTTCAGTTTCCATGTTATCTTATTTCAAAGGCAACTAAAACCAAGAGGGGAGGAGAAGAGAAAAGGCAAATAGTAGAGTGATGAGGAGGAAAGATTTTAAAAAGGGAGATGATTACTTATGTATTTCTCACTTTTTGAATCTCAGTGTGTGTTGGTTCTGTAGTGGTTTAAAAATGTATTCATACTCTAAAGTCTTTGGACTTTGAAATGTCCAAAGAAAACATTACTTTTATATTTCGCAAACATTACTTTTTTATTTTGCAACTCATATAATCTTGCTCACTGATATCTCCCCATTTGATCCCAACTGTGCTATGTAGTGGAGGAAAAAAAAAACAAACCTAACCTATAACTTTAAATTTGGAGGGATTATGGTTCTTCAGACTCTTCCAGTTTAATTGATCTTTTGATGAGTCCACAGATCTCCTCCTTTTCTCCCTTTCCCTTTTCCCAAAGTAGTTCTTGGGTTTAGGAGAAATATTGATGATCTCAGGGCACTGGGGTATAAGAAGTGGGCCCTTGATCTTGTGCTGTTCTTGGCTACAGGGTATCTGTGTTGCCCTTGGGGGAGGGTCGGCTGTCTCTGCTGAGGTGTGGTTGGTTGATAGTGTACTAGGTGTCCTGTTCTCCTGTTCCTATAGTTCATAACTGGTGTACCTCCTGTTTCTTTTTTTTCATGGCCTAGTTTTCATGAGGAAAACTAGGAGCCCATCCCCATTTCTCGTGGGTCCCACCTAGGCTCCTACTGACTCTAGAGAGTGCGTAGCGGGGGCTGGGACTCCCTTTTGCTATCTGCCTTTCCCATGGTGTCAGCATGTTTCCCAACAGATCTCAGCTACCTCTACTTCTACCTCAGGGCACAAGGGAACTTCCGAGTCTCTTCTATTACTACATAGGAGAGAAAGACAGCTTGAAAGTATTAACTTAGGTTCTTTGTCTGCCTATTGCCATCATTCTGCTTTGCTAATTCCGAAGTCAATGGTGCTGGTGGAATTGCTGCAAAGCTGTCTCTTCTCTTATCTACTACTTTACACAACTTAACAACCAGTTCCCCAGTCTACTTGCTGTTTGTGTTCTGTTTGAGAGGAAAAAATTTTGCTGCGGAATCCACACATTGTTGGAAACATTTGTCCTTGGTGTATCCACATGAACAGTAGTCTTACATTTGGACCCATGGATTCTAGTCCTGATTCTAAGACTTTAAGCAACTTATTTAACCTAACATAGCCTTGTTGTGTTTTTCTTTAAAATGGAATAATAATTGTATGTTTTACCATTGCTGTGAAAATTAAAATATGGCAAATTTATGAAAACACTCTGGGAGGAAACAACTCTAGTGGGGGTAATGTGCTCACTTATGAACACCTGAGGAAGCTCAGGGAGTAGAGTTTGAGGGTTTAACACCAATGACAGAATTCCCTTTCTTCCTCTCCTCAGGAATTCATGTTTGAATTTGTCCAGGGTTGTTCCTTCATAATTTCTTTATTTGCATCTATAATTAATTTGTGTTTCTGAATAGGAATGTAGTAACGTTTTGTAAATTTGTAATTTAAAAAACTTAACCCTGTATATCCCCTGATGGACATCAGAAGATAATGCAGAGTTCTAGAACACACAATCTGATAATTATAACACATTGTCAGTGTCATAAAAAAGTTAATGGGGGGCTTCCCTGGTGGCGCGGTGGTTGAGAGTCCGCCTGCCGATGCAGGGGATACGGGTTCGTGCCCCGGTCCGGGAAGATCCCACATGCCGCGGAGCGGCTGGGCCCGTGAGCCATGGCCGCTGAGCCTGCGCGTCCGGAGCCTGTGCTCCACAACGGGAGAGGCCACAACAGTGAGAGGCCCGCGTACCACAAAAAAAAAAAAGTTAATGGGGAATATGCTATAAAAGCTTTGATGGGTTTTCTGTGTGTCTTATAATGGAATCTATATCCATAAGTATATTTATTTATGTTTACTCATACCATAACTATATTTATATATGATGTATATAATTCATATATACATAAAATACATATATATACATATAAAATATAGCAAACAAAAATACATATGTATATACAATTTAGAAAAGCTGGTTCAAGATGAAAATCCAAGCTCATATGTACCCTGAGTTGTGGGTCTGCTTTCTTAAATAAATGAAGTAGATGTATACGTAGATTTCTCTTTGGTAAGACCTTATTATTTTCTATGCCATTAAGGGGTCTTCTCTATACTTATTCTCTCAGTTCTGATTTGGAGGTTTGCCAAAATAAAGTCCCACTAGCCACAAAGAAACAACGTACTTAGCTGATCTCTGTAATACTAGCTTTTGGAGACTTAATTCCCAAACCAAAAGATTTTGCTTAACCTTTTACAGATAGAATCACTTAGTTTGTGTAATGGAGAAGGAGAAATCAAAGAGAAAGACAGTTACAGCTAGATTGGTGTGATGATCTATATGATAAAATGCATAAACATTTTTCTTTTTTAATGTTAATATCTATATCCACAAATCCCTGAAGATTATGCCTTGGTCAAAAGTAATGGCTTGGGAGAAGTACATTTTAAATATTTGTTATGAAATCCTTCTTACTATAAGTATAGAAATCCTATACTTATGAGTAGACTTATTTTCAATGAATGAAAATGGTCTTAAAAATGAAAATTCTCTAAGACACATAAATACTTACTGGTGTATCTTTGAAATGAAGCTTTTAACCGGTGCTTTAATTTTAGAATTGTATCTAATGGTTTGTGAGAACTAAGACGAAAACAGTAAAAAATAATCAACATGCATTTTGCAAATCTTAAGCAAATTATATACATATATATTCTGTTGTTAAGAAAAAAATGAAAGAAGTCACAGTCATGAACATCAAACTCAGTATTCCTGACATATATCCTCTTGGATATGAAAAAATTTTGCATTATATTCTAAAGTAGGGAATTTGGCTTCAGCCTGAAGACCTTTTTTATACTAGTCTAACAAGGATGTATATTTCTGAGCAGGAAAAGAGCTTCACCTAATTTTGAAAGCATCACGGAAGATACAAAGACAACATGATACCTAAAATGAATTACGAGGCTTCAGACTCAGAGTTTCTTTTTGAAATTGAATCCAAAAGAAAGTTACACACTGGCTGCATAATTTTTACCTGGAGGCCTTTAAGATTTGTTGCCTTCCTGAACAAGCACAATTCTAAGATCTATTGAGATCAACAGTAAAAATAAATATCTACTGAGTGTCAGCAATGAGGGAGATGTTGAAACCTAGCATGTCTTAATATTTAGTTAAAGGGAATTCTTTTTTCATCAAGGCAAGTTAGGCCTATTTCGTGTTACTGAGAGAAGTATAGTGGCCTCGTGGGCTGAATTGGGAAAAATGTGTTACACGTATATGTACAACTACCTTTGGGGTATCTTACACATTTTACAGTCCTTCTTGATTTCTTTGGGGTAGTTTTTTGTTTTTTTGGTTACCCAAATACTTCTTGATAATTTCTAATTCAAAAGATAGAGATTTCTTTTATCTGTTACTCTCAAACACTGGCCTGATTTTAAAGCTATATGAAGTACTCAGCTTTATAACAGGATAGTTCTTTTTTTTTTTTTTCAAATTTTTTAAACGTTTTTATTGGAGTATAATTGCTTTAAAATGGTGTGTTAGTTCCTGCTTTATAACAAAGTGAATCAGCTATACGTGTACATACATCCCCATATCTCCTCCCTCTTGCGTCTCCCTCCCACCCTCCCTATCCCACCCCTCTAGGTGGACACAAAGCACCGAGCTGATCTCCCTGTGCTATGCGGCTGCTTCCCACTAGCTATCTATTTTACATTTGGTAGTGTATATATGTCCATGCCACTCTCTCACTTCGTCCCAGCTTACCCTTCCCCCTCCCCTTGTCCTCAAGTCCATTCTCTACGTCTGCGTCTTTATTCCTGTCCTGCCCCTAGGTTTTTCATAACCATTAAAAAAAAAAAATTCCGTATATATGTGTTAGCATACGGTATTTGTTTTTCTCTTTCTGACTTACTTCACTCTGTATGACAGACTCTGGGTCCATCCACCTAACTACAGATAACTCAATTGCATTTCTTTTTATGGCTGAGTAATATTCCATTGTATATATGTGCCACATCTTCTTTATCCATTCATCTGTCACTGGACACTTAGGTTGCTTCCATGTCCTGGCTGTTGTAAATAGAGCTGCACTGAACATTTTGGTACATGACTCTTTTTGAACTACGGTTTTCTTAGGGTATATGCCCAGTAGTGGGATTGCTGGGTTGTACGGTAGTTCTATTTTTAGTTTTTTAAGGAACCTCCATACTGTTCTGCATAGTGCCTGTATCAATTTACATTCCCACCAACAATGCAAGAGGGTTCCCTTTTCTCCGCACCCTCTCCAGCATTTATTGTTTGTAGATTTTTTGATGATGGCCATTCTGACTGGGATGAGGTGATATATCATTGTGGTTTTAATTTGCATTTCTATAAGGATTAGTAATGTTGCGTATTCTTCCATGTGTTTGTTGGCAATCTGTATATCTTCTTTGGAGAAATGTCTATTTAGGTATTCTGCCCATTTTTTGACTGGGTTGTTTGTTTTTTGGGTATTGAGCTGCATGAGCTGCTTGTATATTTTGGAGATCAGTCCCTTGTCAGCTGCTTCATTGGCAAATATTTTCTCCCATTCTGAGACTTGTCTTTTTGTCTTGTTTATAGTTTCCTTTGCTGTGCAAAAGCTTTTAGGTTTCATTAGGTCCCATTTATTTCTGTCTTTATTTTCATTTCTCTAGGAGGTGGGTCAAAAAGGATCTTGCTGTGATTTATGTCACACAGTGTTTTACCTATGTTTTCCTCTAAGAGTTTTATAGTGTCCGGTCTTACATTTAGGTCTCTAATCCATTTTGAGTTTATTTTTGAGTATGGTGTTAG
>NC_041221.1:89514433-89615251 GCF_002837175.3 Physeter macrocephalus | reverse complement strand
GGTCTTTTGTCTCCTTAGGTAGGTTTATTCCTAGATATTTTATTCTTTTTGTTGCAATGGTAAATGGGAGTATTTTCTTAATTTCACTTTCAGATTTTTCATCATTGGAGTGTAGGAATGCGAGAGATTTCTGTGCGTTAATTTTGTATCCTGCTGCTTTACCAAATTCATTGATTAGCTCTAGTAGGTTTCTGGTAGCCTCTTTAGGATTTTCTATGTATAGTATCATGTCATCTGCAAACAGTGACAGCTTTACTTCTTCCTTTCCAATTTGGATTCCTTTTATTTCTTCTTCTTCTCTGATTGCTGTGGCTAAACCTTCAAAAACTATGTGGAATAATAGTGGTGAGAGTGGGTAACCTTGTCTTGTTCCTGATCTTACAGGAAATGGTTTCAGTTTTTCACCATTGAGGACGATGTTGGCTGTAGGTTTGTCACATATGGCCTTTATTATGTTGAGGTAAGTTCCCTCTATGCCTACTTTCTGGAGGGTTTTTATCATAAATGCGTGTTGAATTCTGTCAAAAGCTCTCTCTGCATCTGTTGAGATGATCATATGGTTTTTATCCTTCAGTTTGTTAATATGGTGTATCACATTGATTGGTTTGCGTATATTGAAGAATCCTTGCGTTCCTGGGATAAACCCCACTCGATCATGGTGTATGATCCTTTTAGTGTGCTCTTGGATTCTGTTTGCTAATATTTTGTTGAGGATGTTTGCATCTATGTTCATCAGTGATATTGGCCTGTAGTTTTCTTTTTTTGTGACATCTTTGTCTGGTTTTGGTATCAGGGTGATGGTGGCCTCATTGAATGGGACGCGCAGGCCCAGCGGGCATGGCTCACGGGCCCAGCCGCTCCGCGGCATGTGGGATCCTCCCAGACCGGGGCGTGAACCCGGTTCCCCTGCATCGGCAGGCGGACGCGCAACCGCTGCGCCACCAGGGAAGCCCTCTAGGTATTTTTTGATTTCCTCTTTGATTTCTTCAGTGATCTCTTGGTTATTAAGTAGTGTATTGTGTAGCCTCCATGTGTTTGTATTTTTTACGGATTTTTTCCTGGAATTGATGTCTAGTCTCATAGTGTTATGGTCAGAAAAGATACTTGATACGATTTCAATTTTCTTATATTTACCAAGGCTTGACTTGTGACCCAAGATATGATTTATCCTGGAGAATGTTCCATGAGCGCTTGAGAAGAAAGTGTATTCTGTTGTTTTTGGATGGAATGTCCTCTAAATATCAATTAAGTCCTTCTTGTTTAATGTATCATTTAAAGCTTATGTTTCTTTATTTATTTTCATTTTGGAGGATCTGTCCATTGGTGAAAGTGGGGTGTTAAAGTCCCCTACTATGATTGTGTTCCTGTCAATTTCCCCTTTTATGGCTGTTAGTATTTGCCTTATGTGTTGGGGTGCTCCTATGTTCGGTGCATAAATATCTACAATTGTTATATCTTCTTCTTGTATCGATCCCTTGATCATTAATGTACTTAGTATTTGCTTTATGTATTGAGGTGCTCCTATATTGGGTGCATAAATATTTACAATTTTTATACCTTCTTCTTGGATTGATCCCTTGATCATTATGTAGTCCTTCTTTGTCCCTTGTAATAGTCTTTATTTTGAAGTCTATTTTGTCTGATATGAGAATTGCTACTCCAGCTTTCTTCTGATTTCCATTTGCATGGAATATCTTTTTCCATCCCCTCACTTTCAGTCTGTATGTGTCCCTAGGTCTGAAGTGGGTCTCTTGTAGACAGCATATATATGGGTCTTGTTTTTGTATCCATTCAGCCAGTCTGTGTCTTTTGGTTGGAGCAGTTAATCCATTTACATTTTAAGGTAGTTATTGATTACCATTTTCTTAATTGTTTTGTGTTTGTTATTGTAGGTCTTTTCCTTCTCTTGTGTTTCCTGCCTAGAGAAGTTCCTTTAGCATTTGTTGTAAAGCTGGTTTGGTTGTTCTGAATTCTCTTAGCTTTTACTTGACTCTGAAGGTTTTAATTTCTTCGTCAAATCTAAATGAGATCCTTGCTGGATAGAGTAATCTTGGTTGCAGGTTTTTCCCTTTCATCACTTTAAGTATATACTGCCACTCCCTTCTGGCTTGCAGAGTTTCTGCTGAAAGATCAGCTGTTAACCTTACTGGGATTCCCTTGTATGTTATTTGTTGTTTTTCCCTTGCTGCTCTTAATATTTTTTCTTTGTATTTAATTTTTAATAGTTTGATTAATATGTGTCTTGGCATGTTTCTCCTTGGATTTATCCTGTATGGGCCTCTCTGTTCTTCCTGGAATTGATTAACTATTTCCTTACCCATATTAGGGAAGTTTTCAACTATAGTATCTTGAAATATTTTCTCAGTCCCTTTCTTTTTCTCTTCTTCTAGGACCCCTATAATTTGAATGTTGTTGTGTTTAATATTGTCCCAGAGGTCTCTGAGACTGTCCACAGTTCTTTTCATTCTTTTTTCTTTATTCTGCTCTGCAGTAGTTATTTCCACTATTTTATCTTCCAGGTCACTTATCCGTTCTTCTGCCTCAGTTATTCTGCTATTGATCCCTTCTAGAGAATTTTTAATTTCATTAGTGTGGTGTTCATGGTTGTTTGTTTTCTCTTTAGTTCTTCTAGGTCCTTGTTAAACGTTTCTTGTATTTTCTCCATTCTATTTCCATGATTTTGGGTCACCTTTGCTATCATTATTCTGAATTCTTTTTCAGGTAGACTGCCTATTTCCTCTTCATTTGTTAGGTCTGGTGGGCTTTTACGTTGCTCCTTCATGTGCTGTGTGTTGCTTTGTCTTCTCATTTTGCTTAACTTACTGTGTTTGGGGTCTCCTTTTCGCAAGCTGCAGGTTTGTAATTCCCGTTGTTTTTGGTTTCTGCCCCCAGTGGCTAAGGTTGCTTCAGTGGGTTGTGTAGGCTTCCTGGTGGAGGGGACTAGTGCCTGTGTTCTGGTGGATGAGGCTGGATCTTGTCTCTCTGGTGGGCAGGTCCACGTCTGGTGGTGTGTTTTGGTGTGTCTCTGTCCTTATTATGATTTTAGGCAGCCTCTCTGCTAATGGGTGGGGTTTTATCATTAGTGTGGTGTTCATGGTTGTTTGTTTTCTCTTTAGTTCTTCTAGGTCCTTGTTAAACGTTTCTTGTATTTTCTCCATTCTATTTCCATGATTTTGGGTCACCTTTGCTATCATTATTCTGAATTCTTTTTCAGGTAGACTGCCTATTTCCTCTTCATTTGTTAGGTCTGGTGGGCTTTTACGTTGCTCCTTCATGTGCTGTGTGTTGCTTTGTCTTCTCATTTTGCTTAACTTACTGTGTTTGGGGTCTCCTTTTCGCAAGCTGCAGAGAAAGAAAGAAAGAAAGAAAGAAAGAAAGAAAGAAAGAAAGAAAGAAAGAAAGAAAGAAAGAAAGAAAGAAAGAAAGAAAGAAAGAAAGAAAGAAAGAAAGAAAGAAAGAAAGAAAGAAAGAAAGAAAGAAAGAAAGAAAGAAAGAAAGAGAGAAAGAAAGAAAGAAAGAAAGAAAGAAAGAAAGAAAGAAAGAAAGAAAGAAAAAGATAAAATAAAGTTATTAAAATAAAAACCAGTTATTAAAAATATATTTTAAAGTAATTAAAAGAAAGAAAGAACAACCAAACCCAAAAACAAATCCACCAATGATAACAAGCGCTGAAAACTATACAGAACCCCCCCCCCAAAACCCAACCCCCCTCCAAAACGGACAGAGAGAACCCTAGGACAAATGGTAAAAGCAAAGCTATACAGACAAAATCATGCACAGGAGCATACGCAGACACACTCACAAAAAGAAAAAGGAAAAAAAAAAATCGTTGCTCCCAAAGTCCTCCTCCTCAATTTGGGATGATTTGGTGTCTCTTCAGGTATTCCACAGATGCAGGGTACATCAAGTTGATTGTGGAAATTTAATCTGCTGCTCCTGAGGCTGCTGGGATAGGTTTCCCTTTCTCTTCTTTGTTCGCACAGCTCCCGGGTTCAGCTTTGGATTTGGCCCCGCCTCTGTGTTTAGGTTGCCTGAGGGCGTCTGTTCCCCCTCAGACAGGACGGGGTTAAAGGAGCAGCTGATTCGGGGGCTCTGGCTCAGGCCGCGGGGAGGGAGGGGTACGGATGCGGGGCGAGCCTGCGGCAGCAGAGCCCAGCATGACGTTGCACCAGCCTGAGGCGCGCCGTGCGTTCTCCCGGGGAAGTTGTCGCGGGATCCCGGGACCCTGGCAGTGGCGGGCTGCACAGGCTCCCGGCAGGGGAAGTGTGGATAGTGACCTGTGCTCGCAACACAGGCTTCTTGGTGGCTGCAGTAGCAGCCTTAGCGTCTCATGCCTGTCTGTGGGGTCCGCGCTGATAGCCGCGGCTCGCGCCAGTTTCTGGAGCTCCTTTAAGTGGCGCTCTTAATCCCCTCTCCTTAAGCACCAGGAAGCAAAGAGGGAAGAAAAAGTCTCTTGCCTCTTCGACAGCTCCAGACTTCTCCCGGACTCCCTCCCGGCTAGCTGTGGTGCACTAACCCCGTTCAGGCTGTGTTCACACAGCCAACCCCAGTCCTCTCCCTGGGGTCTGACCTCCGAAACCTGAGCCCCCGCCCACCCCGGCGGGTGAGCAGGCGAGCCTCTCGGGCTGGTGAGTGCTGGTCGGCACCGATCCTCTGTGCGGTAATCTCTCCACTTTGCCCTCCGCACCCCTGTTGCTGCGCTCTCCTCCGTGGCTCCGAAGATTCCCCCCTCCGCCACCCGCAGTCTCCGCCCATGAAGGGGCTTCCTAGTGTGTGGAAACCTTTCCTCCTTCACAGCTCCATCCCACTGGTGCAGGTCCCGTTCCTATTCTTTTGTCTCTGTTTAATCTTTTTTCTTTTGCCCTACCCATGTACGTGGGGAGTTTCTTGCCTTTTGGGAGGTCTGAGGTCTTCTGCCAGCATTCAGTAGGTGTTCTGTAGGGGTTGTTCCACGTGTAGATGTATTTCTGATGTATTTGTGGGGAGGAAGTGATCTCCACGTCTTACTCTTCCACCATCTTGAAGCTCCTCTCAACAGGATAGTTCTTTTGGCAAAGGTTCTTTTTTTCTTTTATCCTCCCTCCTTGCCTCCCTCCCTCTCTCCTTCTCTCCCTCTCACTCTCTCCCTCCCTTTCCTCATTCATTGCTCTTTTCTTCCCATCTGGAATCCCCTCCCCAATATTAAAGGTAGTAAAATCTATATTTTGTTACTTAAACATTTGTGAGTTCTGCCATTCAAAATTTACCAAAACATTTTTTCCTATTAATCAATGGAAAATCAAATATTAGAAACATATTGTCTACCTATAAAAAGTAAAATATGTTAAAAAATCTTTCAAAATTCTTGTGAATACTTTCTAGAGTACTGACAAATCATATCCAAATATTGTTCTGTTCTGGGGCAGGGGTGGAGATTGTTTCCATCAGATGCTTGAGACTTGTCAGTGCAGAGAGCAGATAGGTCAAATTGACACTGTGACTTTCTGTAGTTTTTTCATAGCAAAATCTGAGTCTTTTACCTTGATGATTTCTGAAAGTATTATTCAGAAAGACTACATGGAGAATAAAAGTTGAGTCAGTGTGTTTTTAAAAAATAATTTTATAGTTCAGTGTAGTTGTATCAATAGCTTCTACCCTGGTAATCCCAGTCAACTTTCTGCTATACTTCCCCACACCCATCCAGCCTCTCATCTTCAATTTTGATAATAAAGATAGTTACACTGAGGAATTGGTGGCCTAGGAAAATCGTGAAATCATAAAGATTCTCCTTTATTCCACCTTCTGTCAAACTTCTCCTCAAGAATTATTAATTTCCCAGGAAATCTGACTTTTTAAAAGAGTGATAAAGCTTCAGAATAGGAGTATGACAGGACATGGGATGTTTTGAAAATAGCTACTAGTGTGTTTTGAGTAAAGTGTAGGGTATGGATGAGGAAGTGGAAGTTATAGAGTCTGCCAACAACATTATCATAAAAAACCCATTTTGTGCCATGTGAAAGTGTTTGGACCTTCTTCTGAAAGCAGTGGAGACCTACTGGAGGATTTTAGGTGGCGAGGGGGTGGGGGTTATGGTACATTAGATTTGCATCTTAGGTGGGTCTTTCTAGCTGCAGTTTGTGTATGTGGTAGGGAGCTCTCATAGGAAGCTGTGGTAGTGATCTGGGTTAAAAGTAGTGATGACCTGATCCAAGTTGTGGCTGTGGGGAGGGAGAAGAAGGAAGCTACAGTAAAGAAGTCAAGTCTCCAGGGCTTGGAGTTGTGGTCCTGCACTTGGAAATGGCGAGTCAAATCACTTCTGCTTTTAGTTTAAGTGTAGATGCATTCTCCAGTGTAACATCTGGGTTTCTAACTTGTGTCAGAAACCTAATCTCTATCTTGTGCTCCAGTTCTGGTATTCTAGTATTATTATACATTCATTTATATGAGCCATATAGCTCAGTCAGAGTACAGTGTTAAAGAAATAAAGGGGAAAAGTTACTCTTCACAAGAACAAGCTAGTTTTAACACAGACCTAAACAGTTTTGTAGCCATAGACTAGCCTTCTAATTCTTAGAGGGCATCTCAAAAAAAACTAGCACTCTATGGACTACATTGTCACTCCATGGACTACAGATCATGCTAGGCAACAGATTTGCTGAGGGCTTCGTACAAACCTATTACCATCATGGAAATAAATAAAAGGAACTAGATGAAATCATTCTGAAAGTATTAGGGGCTGTAGAGAAGTCAGTAGCAGCAGTGTTCATTGCTCGAAACAGAACTTTGACATACTCTCTGTATTTATATGCTTGTACTAGAAATTTAGCTTCAGAGTTTTCTATGCACATTAAACTCAACTGGAAAAGGGCAGCAGTCAAAAGATACACACTTTTTAGACTGCTTAATTTCTTGAGTTATTTGGTAGCCTAGAACCGTTAAGGGCACGAGGGAGTCTGAGACCTTGTAGGATCTGGGAACCTTAGCCAGGCTGTGGAAGAAGTTCTTGTCTCACCTGCTTAGTATTGAAAAAAGCCTGCCTAAGAACTTTTATAAGCTGCCTGGGGATTGACTTGGTTGCCTGACTGAGCACACAGTGTCCCTAGGACAGGACTTCAACTTATTCAATTAGATCTTTCTTCTGATCAGGTCAGAGGTATTATAGCAGCTTTTTAATAGGTAATGAAAAATCTCAGATCTTGTGTGCCTACCTCCTAGAAACAAGTGGTGAGAAGAGAAGTGGCAAAAATGACATCAGATTGGTTGGCCAAGATGACAATGGTAGCATTTGTTCATGTTTTAGGATGTGGAACATCGATCAAAGTGGTATCAAGGGAGTAGAATTCGTGAAAGAGAAATGGCTGTGTTGGCAGAAGCAGCAAAATAACTTTGGAGGAGCCCGAGCTCGAGAAAGCTTGTCTGTGGTGTTTGCTATATAGTGAATGTTTGTGTCCCCTTAGAATTCATTATGTTGAAATCTAATTCCCACTGTGATGATATTTGGAGGTGGGCCTTTGGGAGGTGATTAGGTCATGAATGGGGAGCCCTCATGAATGGGATTAGTGCCGTTATTGAAGAGATCCCAGAGAGCTCTCTTCCTCCTGCCATATGAGGACAGTGAGACCACAGTCTGTGAACCAGGAAATAGGCTCTCAGCAGATGCTGAATCTGCTAGCACCTTGAACTTAGACTTCCCATCCTCCAGAACAACGAGAAATAAATTCTTGTTATTATAAGCCACGCAGTCAGTGGTGTTTTGTTATGGAAGCCCAAACTGATGAAGACAGTGTTGGAAGTAGCAGCAGAAGTGGTGAGCCAGCAAGGGGTGTGGCAGGAGGTTGGTGTGCCTTTAACTGACACATTAAGGTATTGTCTTCCTTAAGCAGTGGCAGGCAGTTGAGCATCAAAAAAGACCATGAGAACAGGAATGGGAGGTAACCACATGGATTAGTATGTGAGCTCTAATTGCTTCAAGATTTTTTTTTACTGCCATAAGTTTTGCTACATTTTAAAATCTAAATGTAAACATTGGGGCAGTGCTTATTGTTATAGTTTTGTTAGATTTATGAAATGTTCATAAAGTTTTGTTAGATTTATGAAATGTTCATAAAGCTTAGATCCAAGCTGGCTTTATGTGTAGAGTAGTAGGTAGAAGTTGGTTTTAAGCAAATCACTGGAAATTGCAGAAAATATTGCAATACGTCAAGCGATTTAAGTTGTCAGGAAGGATCAGAGATTAATTCAGTTACTGAATTTCATGCTTAGTTTTCTTTTTTGCCAAATAATACTGGAAAACAGAGGTTAGCTGTTAACGCTTACTTTAATACTTCTCTTCTTGATTGAAATTGACATTTTTATGTGGACCACAAAGCATACAAAATAGAGCAATATTATATTTTCTCTAAAAAAAAGAAATTATATCAAATAAAATACAGACTATACACTTGTTTCTGATGCTAGCAATGGAGGATATGTACTGACTTCTTATAGAACATATTTAGTTTTAGTAGTGCCTCTTCATGCTGCTGGAATACATTCATTTAATAATTAATTTTGAGAAGTCTGTTACTACATGCTAGGTACTGTCTTGTTGGTCAGGATACATTATTGAATAAAAAAGATAAGGATTTCTGCCCTAGAATTTATATTTTAGTAGGAGAAGGCAGACAATACAGTAAAAAAAAATAAATAATTAAATAAGAGTAAGTTAAAAAGTGATAACTACTGTGGACAAAAGAAAAAGTAGAGCAGGCTCAGGAGGACGGGGGGTATAATTTTAAATTCAGGCTAGCTTCATTGAGATGACATTGGGAAAAACCCTTGAAGAAAGTAAGGAATAAAAGCCATGAAGATATTTGGGGTAAGAATGTTCCAGAGAGAGAGAGAGAGAGTAGTCCATGCCAATGTGTTTTGGAGGAACAGCAAGGATCCAAGTGTTTCACCATGTCCAGATTGCCTTGTCAGCCATCTGATGGGGGGCAAGTCAGGGCTTTTTGCTTCCGTCAGTAAGTACACAGTAAATGCCAAGCACTTTGCTAGAATCTTGGGAAGATTAATATGTTTCCTGACCTCTCAGAGCTTACAGTCAATCAGGGAAAATATACGTTAAACACATAAAACCTTAATTATAACTGGGAAAAGTTTTCCCAAGTATAAGGATTCCACACAAAAGTAGAATTTAGCTTAATCTGCCACTAGCATTGATTTTCTCAAGGAAACAAATTTCTGGTGAGTTGTGAAGAAAGAAAGTGAGCAGGGCCAAGGAATGAGTATCACTTTCAAGGTAGAGGAATTAGCCTGTTCAGTGTGGACTGAAGCAGAAAGGAGGCCAGCAAGTTGATGAAATTGGAAAAAGGCCAGTGTGATTTGAGCATAGAACATAGGATAAGTGGCCTGAGTTGAGGCTGTGGCCAGATGATACAGATCCTTAGACCATATTAAAGAGTTTGGATTATATCCACAGGGCCAAATGAAGCCATTGAATGAGTTGTGTGGAGGTGTGGGCAATATAGAAAGGGCAGCTAACTGAGAATCTGCAGAACTGGGTTCTAGTGTGGGCTGTGATACTAACTTGCTGTGTGACTTGAGTAAGTGAAAAAAACCCCTGGGCCTCAATCATTTTATATATCCATGCCTGTATTTGTATCTATATCTATATCATTTTGCATATTCATATCTATATCTATTTGCTAGATTACTTTGTCTCTAAGATACTGTAATAGGTCGAATTGTGTCCCCGCCAAAAGATATGTTGAAGTCATAACGCCCAGTACTTCACAATGTGACCTTGTTTGGAAATAAGGTCATTGCAGATGTAATTGGTTAAGATGAGGTCATACTGGAGTATGGTGGGCCCGGAGTCCAGTATGATTGTTGTCCTTTTAAGGAAGGGGAGATTTAGTGATACACAGAGGGAAGACAGCCATGTGAAGACAGAATCAGAGACTGGAGTGATGCACTGATAGGCCAAGGAGTGCCAAGGCTTACCAGCTTGACTAATTACATCTGCAAAGACTGTTTTCAAGCAAGGTTATAGTCATAGGTACCAGAGACTGGGACTTGAACACATCTTTTTAGGGGAAATAATTCAACCCACTATACCTCCTGTTGTTCCTATTCTCTAAAGAATTGTCTATACTGATACTTTTGAATTTCTTACCATCCTATTTAATCCTGGGTAATTTGGTTTCTGTTTCTGCCCCTATAAACTAGCTGCCATGCAAAAATTCACCAACGATCCCCTAGTTGCCAGATCCTTTAGATAATTTTTAATCTTCATCATACTTCACCTCTAAGGGACATTTGAATCTGTTGGCCACTATTTTCTTAAAGCTTCCTCATCCTTTAGTTTCAAACCCACACTAAAAATTTTCTTGTATTTCTCTAAATTTGTCATTCTCTTCCTCTACCTGCCCTTTAAGTGCTGGTTTCCCTGGAGTCCTATGCACTTTTTTGGTTCATCCATCCATCCCTGTGTCTTCACTCACTGCGGGCTAGCTAGCTAATGACTCTCAAATTTGCATCTTTAACCAAGCCCATCTAAAGCTCGAGGTAACAGTACTGAAATGCCTATTGAATATCTCTGTTTAACATATCCCAAGTTGAACTAATTCTCTTTATCTCCTAACCTATTCTGATTATTCTTATCTAGTGAATAGCATCACCTTCTACCATTCATCTGAATCAGATACCTAGAAGTTTAAGTAGATCACTCTGCTACTTTCTTCACAATCATTTAGTCACCAGTCCTTCTTATTCCTTTTCATCTCGGCTACAGAAGCATTGGTTCTTGGAACATAGCTGGGCCTCCCATTCCCAGCTTTGTACTTTCTCAGGCACTTTCACCATCAGAGGGACCTTCCTTAACAAGAAACTTAAGATGTTAATCTTCTGCCTAACCCCTTGATTATCTTTTACTGTTTAGAGAATAAAGTTCAAACTTCTTAAGCATGGGATCCACGTCAGCCTTCTGCCTGTAGCCTAGACTGTTTTTTACCCGTCAGCCTCTACATGATGCTTTAACCACACCCAGATGGCTGCTGTTCTCCAGATATGCCAGGGCATTTTCTCAGCACTCTGCCTTTACTCATCCTCATGCCTATTAATACAAGTCCCCTCCCCAAATCTGCCCAGATGAACGTCCTTCATCTTTTTTCAAATTTAACCTCTAGCATTATATTTTCTATGAGCTTTCTGTGATTGTCCCCATTACCCGCTCAAATAAATTGCCCTCTCTCCTTTGGGATGTTCTATCATATCATCTGTGAAACTTCATGGATTTAATGTGTGTACATCTGTTTTCCCTTCTTCATTGCAAATGTCTTGAGGGCAGGCACTATCTGTATTGATCTTTTTATTCCCAGGACCTAGAACAGTGCCTTCCCATAACTAGTGCTTAATAAATGCTTTTTGAAGGCATAGCATATACAGTTTATAAGTACTTCATTTTTAAAAGAAACATGGTGAATTTGGGGATTTTGATTTCTCTATGCACCAAATTATTTCTCTGAGTTATCCCCCCAAAAAAGGAAAATCTGGAAGAACATCCAGGAAAGAACAAAATATGCAGCTGAGTATGAAATTACTTCATAGAGTAATAGATAATGAAATAGTGTACATTGAAATTTGCCATGGTCTACATTTCAGTATGCTTTGTGGTTAATCACTTTTACTTTAAACATTCTAAATTGATCAAAAGATCATCACTCAACTCTCAATAGATACCTTAGGAAGGAAAGTATTTCTTTAAGTCAGCAATAGTTGGTGAATTAGTATCTATTGTCTCCAGTGGAAAGTAGTTCGTCAACTTTTCCATGTTATCATCCTGGAGAACAGAGGGGATAATGACTGTAAGCAGTAAGCACTAAGTCCTGCTTAAAGAGGGCATGTCAGTAAAGGTTTCCCCACAGTGAGGAAGCTGCTGCCCGCTCATTTTGAATGCTTTGTGCTTTATTATGTGGTTTCTGGATGGCTTTCCATCTTTCTTTTCTCACTCCTTGGGCCCCTCCTCTAGGGCTCAGTAACACGGTAGAGATGCTTTTTGACAGACAAGAGATAATCTTACACTTGACTTCCAATATCAAGGCATTTTAACCGGCACACTTTATATTGAATAATTCATGGGTATTCAAGCTTTACTTCACTCCACAAAGAAAGTGCTTTCTCTTAGCAGCCACAGTAGATATGAGCAGCTAATTCATTATTTAAAGAGATTAAGTATTAGCAACTGGTACTGGCTCTTCAAGAGCTCTCTTTATTCCCTTCGCTCCTGTTATCCCCAGCCTCTCAGCTGCCTGGAACAGTTTTTAGATTGATTTTACCATATTTAAGTCTTTTTAAAAACAGATCTACCCCAAAACCTCACTATTTTCAGACTGCTTTGTCCTATTTTAAAAACGTAAAGCAACGTCTGTTAGAACTCTGTGAATCTCTGCAGGCTCACGGGAATACATACAATTGCAACACTTTTTGCTTTCAGTTAAGAAAATGTGGCAGGTGGGAGGAATGCAAGAAATTCAAGTTTGCTCAAATTTACAGACCGCTTGCTGCAATAGGCCAAGGAAGGGTTGGGCATTTTAATCAGGTAGTGAAAGTGGATGAATCCTCAACTTTCAAGTATTGTTACTCTGAAAGGAAAAGTCCCCATGGAGAACTGTCCTCTATATTTTCAGAGAAAAAGAGGAGGAAGGGTTTGAAATGTCTGTTTCTTTCTTGTAGACAGAACCTTAGGTTGGATCTCATTCAGCACAAATTTTCACTCTTTCATTTCCAGTTAAGAAGAGAGAGGAAAATTTGTCAAGGGGTTATGAGGGTTTCACTTTCCATAGACCTTGCCAGAGGGTAACATAACAACGTAATCGGGTCTGGGATGGTGAAATAGTGGGAATTATTATATATATATATATATATATATATATATATATATAAAATTATAATATATATCTATTATATATATATTAAACTTCTTTTAAAGTTTATATATATATAAACTTTAAATATATATTATATATATTTATATTTATTTATAATTTATATATTTATATATTTATAATTTGAATCTGTTATTATAAATCTGTTATTATAAATATATATATTTATAATTTATATATTTATATATATTTATTATATATATATTTAAATATATATTAAACTTCTTTAAAAAAGTGATTCTAAGGAAATGTATTTCTAGGATATGATAATGAAAGAAAACATTGAACATGTTGTTTAAAGCAGTAATAAATGCTTTTCATAATTTTATATCTTAGATCAAGTATAGTCTTTTTAGGAATGTTTTAAAGTAGATATTCCACTAGAGTGATAAAATAAATTGATGTTTTTCTTTTTTTTTCTACTCTATATGGCCTGAAAAACTGGGTGGTTCTAAAACTAAGGAATTATTATTAACTTACATAGCTTTCTTTTTTCCATTTAAATATTAAAAGGGTATGGATTGTAAATGAACTCCCTAGACCTATACCAGAATGCTCTTGAATTTTGAGTATCTTTTACTTAGTGCATAGGGAATATATTATGTGCATACTTCATTTCTTCATAAATTTCTTGAATGAGAAAATGAGAAAAGCATATAGTAGATGATCAATAACAATGTGTTTCTTGAATGACTGAACCTTAAGTCCAGATCTGGACCATAGTATGAAAAGCCTTGCTTTGAAAGGTAGAAAAGTAAGTCTGCATCAAAGATCATTTCCCTTTTATTTTATTAAAGGCAAGGTCCTGTGTGCTGACAAATAACAGACAGAAGTAAGACTCTATCCTCACTTCATAATTCTTAGTGTCCACACTAGCCTTAGAACTGTCAGAGAATAGAGAAAAAACTCATAGGAGACTAGAGGACCACCACTCTCAGAAAACTGTTGTTTCTGAAGCTCAGATTCTACAAGCTGTTCCTTGTCTAATGTGCAACAAGGAACACAAGTTGAAGATTTTTCATGCAGAAGAGTACATGATTGTAAGTAGCTTGAGTTTTGAAGTTAAAATGACCTACGTCTAAAACATAGTTCTACCATGTAATAGCTGTTGCAACCTTGGGCAAGTGGCATAATCTCCCCAAACCTCCTTTTCTATTTGTAAAATGAGGATTTTAATGGTATCAAACTCATAGGTGTGAGAATTGACGAGATAATGCCTGCAAATTGTTTAGCATGGTGCTTAGCACATAAGAAACATTCAATAAACCTTTTCTCAAAAGAGTCTTCTTGGAAAATTAACCTGACACTGACATAGAAATTTAATTTGCAGTTGAGACTGTAGACGTTTAGAAAATTGCTGCATTGTACAAAATTGGGAGTTTTATGAAATCCTACTGTATTTTGTCCTAAGTTATTTATTTTTTATTTTAAAATTTTTTTATTAAGATTTAATTTTGTAAAATAAATTTATTTATTTATTTTTGGCTGCATTGGGTCTTTGTTGCTGTGCGCGGGCTTTCTTTAGTTGTGGTGAGCGGGAGCTCCTCTTTGTTGCGGTGCCTGGGCTTCTCATTGCAGTGGTTTCTCTTGTTGCAGAGCATGGACTCTAGGCGTGTGGGCTTCAGTGGTAGTGGCACGTGGGCTCAGTAGTTGTGGCACACAGGCTTCAGTAGTTGTGGCCCGCGGGCTCTAGGGTGCAAGCTCAGTAGTTGTGGCTCACGGGCTCTAGAGAGCAGGCTCAATAGTTGTGGTGCATGGACTTAGTTGCTCTGTGGCATGTGGGATCTTCCTGGTTTTGTCCTAATTTAAATAGGCATTCCAGATCAGTTGTGCCAAAAAGGAGGGAAAACATTTTCACACTACTCTTGGACATAATTATAGATATCAGAAGAGACCTGCTCACTATGAACTAGTAGCTTCTGCTTCCATTGGGGTACTTTTACATATCTTCACTGAAGAAAATGTAGCTTTATTAACTTTGCAAAGTTTTATAAACAATTTAAAGTTTTTGTAGAAGTTTGATATTTTGTATTATGTTATGTATTGATTATTTTAAGCATGCAACTGAGATAGAGGTGGGAATTGAAAATTTTGTTTCTTAAATGGGAAAAAGATTTGGAGAATGAGGGCCTATCTATTGTCATTCCCTAGTTTTAAAAACATATTTAGGAATCTGAACTGTGAGAAGTTGAGGCAACCTTGCTGGAAACAAAACGCTTCTCCAAGATCAGAATTTAAAGTGTGAGTCCCAGGTTTTAAGATTTACCTATCATATCAGCTGTTGTACAGAATTGGGGTCTTTCTTCTACTGGATTTCTTCCAGAGACATTTTTAGACAATATTACCTTTTTCTAAACACACACATATGCATACACATACATTTATAAACACAAAACTTGCAGTTGTGAGCAGTCACCCCCACTTCTGCTGCATTGATGAAATCTCAATAAAGAGACATAATAGGAAAGACTAAAATATATATTTATAAAAAATTTATAAATCATTCCAAAACTTTATAAAAGTAAGCTATTTTTTCCCTTTGTAAGCGTGCTTACTTTAATATGGATGAAAAGTGCTGACAGCTAGTCTGTAGGAACAAGTTATGTTTGGCTATTCTCTTTTGCCATTAGTGAAGAGAAACCATTCCTTAATGGTAGGGCCACCTAACAGATGCTGAGTTGAGTTCCACCCACAATTATTGAATGCTGACAAGGCGCCCTCCTCAAGCCATGTGCTGGGACTTAAATAAGAACCAGTGCTGGAAACTCAAGGAACTAACAGTCCCATGAAAAGCTTTCAGTTGAGGGCAGTTACTAGAATATTTGTATTATCTTGAGGTGTGTAGGAAGTATTCTGTTGCTAATAATAGGCAAAGATCTAAAGTTGGGAATGACATTAATTTTCATCTGTCTAAAAGGATTCAAATTTATTTATGATATCACTTGAACACATATGTTTTCTGATATGAGTTTGAGAAGGGTGAGAGAAATCACAGGTAGATCCAGAACTACACAGATCCAGCAGCCTCTGGTGAGCAGCCGTTACTGCTCTACAGCCAACAGTTGTGTGCTTAGAGTATTTTGTAGAATTTATGAACTATGATATTACAGCTACTTCCATTGTCTTCTTAATTTTACCCACACATTTTAAATGAAAAGGTGAGACTAGATAAAAACTAGGGTGCTTAGCGTTTTACATATTTGTCTTATTGAGAATGATGCTCTTTACGTAAAAAATGTTACAGCTTATACATTCCATTTTGTAATAAAAATGAATTATATTTGTTTATGAATATACCTAGTATGTAGTTGCTCAAGTTATAAATATTTGTTTAGTAGAATTCTAGAAAGTTCAAAATTCATATTTGACATGTAGTTTAATATTAAAGCAGATATTAGTCATATTTATTTATTTTTCTCTGTAAAAAACATTTTTTGAGAACTGTAACAGTATTAACAGTATGATTTAATTCACATGCTTTAAAAATACTTTTTGAATGCCATGTAAATGAAAATAAGACATTAGTGTTGTTTTGTTTATTTTTCAGATTTTCTTTTCTCTCTCTTTTGTTTGTTTGTTTTTTACAAATCTAGTTTTGCCACTGAATTGCATGGCTCTTGTAGGCATCATCTGACATGTGGAATACAATGGAAAAAAAAGTTAGGGCACAGTGTCCTAGTGAATAGTGTATATATATATATATACACTATTACAACAATGTCTGAGATTCAGTCAACTTTCAATACTTGGCCAGCCACAGATCTCACCTCTGTTACTCTCAACCTGTCCATTTTCCAAACCTCCAATTTCCTGATTTTTGTTCTATTTCTTTGGTTAAGATTGCCTACTTCTCTGAGACACTAATGTTAGGACTGATAAACTCTTTCCAATTATTGACCATTTCTGTCCAGACAGGGTAACTGAGGATATTTTCCAAATGCTTTCTGAAAGAAAGAGATATATTTAATATTTAAGATTTTGATTTATTAATCTTATTTCAGTTGACTGCCTTACTGTCTAAATTCCACATTTACATGAAACTGAATTAGCATATACAGGGTGATTCAAGAGTAGTAAGATATTCCAAAATTCTACAAAGAACAGGTGTGTTTTGAAACAATGTGAGCCTAACAGGGCTGAGAAATCAATGTATCCAGTACTAAACAGACCCATAAGAAAATAAAAATATATTTCTGGCCAACTTTGGTGCCAAGATAGTGAGTTTTAAAAGTTAAGTATCAGGATTACCCAAAGAGGAAGAAGAGTGAGAGAAATCAATGAAATCACCTAAATTCTTTTGGTAATTTTTAATATATTACACTAATTCCCTCTCTAAAGACAAAAATAATGAATGAACTCAACAAATAACGATTAGTTATAGGATTCTAGTGTCTTTAGGGCAACTCATCTTTATGATTATTGACATTCTAGCATTGGCCCATTAATATTTAGATGATTTGGTTTTGAAAAATATCTCTTTCCCTTTAACAACTTAAGAATTTTTGCCACCTCAACTGAGAACAATTTTCAGAACAAATGGAAACCAGTTTTGTTTACTGTTCCATTGTTATCATTTTTTTTTTTTTTTTTTTTTTTTTGTGGTATGCGGGCCTCCCCCTGCTGCGGCCTCTCCCGTTGCGGGGCACAGGCTCCGGACGCGCAGGCCCAGCGGCCACGGCCCACGGGCCCAGCCGCTCCGCGGCATGCGGGACCCCCCCAGACCGGGGCGCGAACCCGGCTCCCCTGCATCGGCAGGCGGACGCGCAACCACTGCGCCACCAGGGAAGCCCTGTTATCATTTTTGAAATAGAAGTTCAAACCATGGATTCTAGAACACTTGGGTCAAAACAGAGTGTGGGGGACTTCCCCGGCTGTCCAGTGGTTAAGACTTCACCTTCCAATGCAGGGGGTGCTGGTTCGATCTCTGGTAGGGGAGCTAAGATCCCACATGCCTTGCTGCCAAGAAACCAAAACATAAAACAGAAGCAATATTGTAACACATTCAATAAAAACTTTAAAAATGGTCCACATCAAAAAAAAAATCTTAAAAAAACCCCCAAAAAACAAGAGTGTGGTATACTCAAATTTTTTGTCTCCAAAGGCTATGCTATTAGCCATTAATTCAAGTTAATGTAGATAAATTTTAAGCATTTTATTGGTGATAAGCATTGCTTAACAGTTAAAATGTCTAAGAAAGTTGGATTAGAATTACTTCAGAGTTCCATAATTTTGATGGTGGTTTTTATGTTGGTCAGCTATGTATTTTTAAAAGTTAACTCTCTATCATCCATCTTCTTGTCAGTGACAAATAACAGATAATGTAGAATACAAGTATGTAAAATATAGTAATTGGAAGCTTTGGGAAACATCACTTGGATTTCTGTCTGCCTGCCTATCTATCTATCTATCTATCTATCTACCTACCTACCTACCTACCTACCTACCTATCTATCTATATCTATCAAATTTCCTTTACATACGATTAGATAAGAAGCAGTAACAGGACAAGATTAAAATTTGGCCATGTACAAGCCACAGGGTAAACCATTCTGCACATGGGAAATCCAAGGTGATTTCTTATGTGAGTTTGAGATACAACACACAGGGAGAATTTTGTCATACCTTAGGCAGTCATGCTACAAGAGTTCAGGACTCAGATTACAAGAGAAGAAACACTATGCCTTCCATAAACACTTATATATGGAAATATGGCAAATGAAGGCAAATGTAAGGTAAGAAACTGAAGGTTTTAACACTTGAGTTTTCTCTTTAGTTTGTTCTAGGTCCTGAGAATGACTAAATAAATCTTGAAATTTGCCTATTCGCAAAAGTCTATCTATATTGTCTTTCATATATCTGTATATTTACCACAGAAACCTTAAATATATAGAAATATGAATTAATTGATATCATCAGGACATACAGTATTTCATATACATGCATAAATGACTTTTCCACATAACTGAAGCATAACCCTATGAGAACTACAATTAAAAAATCAGCAATTTGAAGAAAGAACATATTCAAAGTAGCAAATGGTTCTGGAACTTCCAAAAAAGAACACCCAGACCATAATTATTTCCTGCTAACTCAGGGTTAGAAATGCTTTGGGTCCTAATACACTGAAGCTTTCAAGAGCCCTAGAAGTATTTGCCTTCTTCCTAAGGAGTTCAAGGAGCTATGCCCTGAGGCACTGGTATATCTACTTATTCTTTTTCAACCATACTTTCAACCTTCATTGCTGTCTGTGAGCCTACCTTTGAAATGGCTCTTCTATTGATCTCCTCTCTTCTCTCTTCTCATAATTTGTATATTACATACTACTTAGGCTGAAGGTTTTGCTTAATAGAATTTTCTCTAAATATTGGTTTAACTAGGCTTCAAGAAAACTCCTGGGGAGCTATTCCATGACTATAGCATTGGGAGTTGTGTTGAGAGAATTGTTGGAGCAATTTTATTCTTTCCACTTCTATATCCTATGGGAGAAGGAGTTTATAATATTATTGATTAAAGCACAGGCCATTTATTGGGTTACATTTTAACAAGTAGGGAGTGTTATCATTACCTCTAATGCCATGACCCATCCATTTCCATATCCTGTCTCTCTAGTACTTTTGACGTCTTTGTATTAAACTGATCAAATAGGGTTTACTTCCCAGAGATAGACCTGACTAACTCATACTAACTCATGTGTACTCTCTATTTCTGTTTTAGCCCTTCTTCATCTATGACTGGGTAGGTAAATTATGTTTAGTCTGTTTTGAGGGCTCCAAATCTTAGTTTTTTGGAGAGAAGAGCAAGAATCCTTATTTAGACTTCGTCTAAATTTTGCTCTTAATGAGAGAAGTTGTGTAGGTGGTGGGTTAGGGTAGTGAAGAGAGAATAGGGTAACGTTTCCAAACTAATATTCATTTCCCACTGAGTTATGGTTCCCTTCATGCATAATTGCTTGTCCAGAGAAACCAGAAGGAAAGGGTGCAATCCTTTCCTTGACCCCTGATACATTAAGCATATGTTTTGTTTGTCAATTTTGTGACATCTCGTTTGGTTGCTTGGAGACTTCTGGGACTCTTGTTTGTACTCTTGATAGGTAAGGCTTCTCTATAGTTTTCTATATGTAAGGCTTCTGGATAGCTGATCTGTTATTCTAATTAAGAGAATAAATGATAATTTAAAATCTAGAAACTTGAGATTTATTTAAGTCTGTGAAGAGAATGAGTGTTAAGTAGAATTAACCTTGTTATAGAGCTTTACCTACTCAAGTAAAATTTTGAGTGAGGGAATCAGTTGCAGACTTTCCAGGAAAGCTTAAACCAAATAATTTTCATTGAAATTTCACACAAATAACTATTAGTTCTTAGAGTTATAAAAAGGAAAAATACTTAAGATCAAAGCTAAAACCTAATTCAGATCACTTGTATTAAGCTCCACTTAAGAGGTTCATAATCTTTTCATCGAAGGAAAAAGCTATTTTTTTCCACTTCATTCTACAAAATACTCTCCTTTTTATGAAGATTTTGTTCTTTGGTCTGATTTGTTTAGCTGGAGCCAAACTGAATTGCCAGTTTTTGAGCCAAACTTGTGATTGACTGAATTGGACCATTGTTACTGAAAAGAGCAAAGAATGTTTTGCTGAAGCCCTTGAGGTGTTGAAGACATAATGTCTGCAGGCAAAAAAAGCAAAACTATTTTTATGTGTAATGATATGACTGGACACTTATTGAAACTGTTTTGATCAGAGCCCAAAGAAACAAACACATGTATGTGAAATTGAGCCCTCCCATGATGAAATAGGAAAGTAGCTCACACTTTGCTTTGTTAATGTTGTTGAGAAGACATTGCTTAGGACTGGGACAAGTAGGGCAGCATTTGAGCTGCTAAAACTATAGAGATCTTCTACTTAGTTTAACATACTGTAATGAGAGACACAGAGGTTCTGTTCTGAATTACTAAGCTATTACTTTTGAATTTTGTGTAGTCAGATATTCCAAGGTTTCCATTTAGCATTTACTAAACCACTTAGAGGATTTCCTTCTGGAACTAACAGAACTCAGCTCTGGCAGGGACCTGATAAAGTTCTAGCCCTGGATGAGAGTAAGAAATAAAAATCTCTTTGCAATCCTGTCTTCCAGGGAGGATAGATAAACAAGTCCCATAAAAAATGTATGTCTATTGTATTACTCTCTTTAGGGGGTTGGTTGGGTTTTTCCCCCCTACAACAGTGCATTTTGAGGACCTAATATCAGGTATTAAAAAGTTATACTATACTAAATATAGAAGATATTTTAAAAACTCACATAGTAGCTAGCATTCACAATGTTATAATAATTTGAAAGTAATTTCAGTCACATAAATAACTAAAGAACTCTTGAACAGCTGGGTTGTATTATTTCCATTAGACAATATTCAAGGTGTAGGAAGGCAAACACATGGCTATGTGCAGTTATATCTCTAAAATACCTTTGGCTTGAAATTATTAGCCTATATGGCCAATTCTAATAGCTGGTTGGAGAACACCAGATGTCAAGACATCCCTCCTGTTGTAGCACTTATTATGTTTTAGTTTCACAGAATACAAGTATTAAAAATAGAACTATTCAGAGCTAATGTCTTACATAAGAGATTTCTATTATATATTTATTTTGCTTTTAATAATCATAGAATTACAGAATTTTAGATTTGCAAAGAATTTCAAAATTTACTTTTTGTAGTTATTTCTCTGCTTTTAAATAAGACAACATTTCATTCATTTGGGAAAACTATTTTCCTTGTCTTAAAATTCTCCTGAGAATACATACTTTCTTCGAGTAGTGTCCAACCAACACATCAAATTGTGCTAGTAGGTTCTACACATGTAATGGCTTGTGGCCATTACAATTCCTTAAATTGTAAGCACAGGTATAAGATGGGATCTGGGAGTGTGTTTGGGAGAAGTGATCTTTATTTTGCTTTTAGTCTATTGCTTTTTTTTTTTTTTTGGTATTACCTTCCCTAACACAACCTGATAAAACTTCAGGGAAATGAGATGTTTCTCTTTTCTTAAAAAAAATAATTATGAAGACCCTTGCTTTATGTTATCACTGGGTGATTTCACTTTCTCAGAACTTCTACATTTTATGTATTTATAAGAATCCATTCTAAATTCTTTGTGCTCCAGCTGAGTCCTTTTTAGTCCTCAGAAGAACAGGGAAGAGCTGCTCTCCATCACTGATAGCACAGCTCTCCGTGTACATGATGACTTTAGCCTTGTAGCTGATCTGCTGTGACAGAGGCAATGTGTGACTCATCGGGGGCTGCTCTTAAGTCAGTGAGTGATAAGACAACTGGCTGTATCTCAAAGACTCCTCAAGTCTGATGCTCACACTTACTGGCTTAAGAGCCCAAGAATGAACAACAGAGGATGATTTCAGGAGAGAGTTTCTGTCTTCATCTGAGTCTTCAGATTACTTGGTTTCCAATTAGGCACTCAAACTTCAAGTTTCTAAAAGTTTGACCCACTTGCTTCCTGATACATAAGGGTGACTTCTAAGTAGTACTGCATTTACTATAGAGGGAGAGGTAGTACCACATGAGGAGGAATACCAGAAAGGTCCTTTTATCAATATTGAGTCATTAGAACCAGAAATTCCTTGGGAAAGAGCAGAGATCAGGAGAAAGAGCTTTGGAGACAGATAGCTCTGAACTTGAATGTCTGCTCTTCCACTCAATAGCTGATGGGAAAGTGGGAAGGAAAATGTTGGAGATAGCAGAGTACTTAGTACTAAGGACTGGGTGGGACTACCATATGCCAGTCAGGAGGGCCTTGGGCAATTATGTGTCTATACTGGGGAAAGTTTAGGTAACAAGAGAAAAAGGGAGGAGGGATAGCACCAAAGACAAATACTAAATACTTTCATAATGATAAGAATTTAAAAAAAAAGGAAGTTAAAGGCTAGCTAAATCTGTGGATACTCAAATGCAGTGATTAGATTTATTCTCTCTCTCTCTCTATCTCTCTCTCTATATATACATATAGATTTATTCTCTCTCTCTCTATCTCTCTCTATATATATACATATACTGTATATAGATTGATATAGATACATGTATTTTTAGAATTTTATTTTATGTGTATGTATTTACTTATGAACCTGCTGCATACCAAGTATTGTGTTAGTCATTGGGAATACAAAGACAAGCCGTAGTCTTAGTACCTTAAGTTTGCACACCCCTTTGTATCTTTCATGGTATTTTTGCATAGATCATCTCATTCTATGTCCTCAGCAAGTTCGGACAAAAAGATACTTAATCCTGCCAGGGTATGCAGGATCATGAGTATGCAAGGGAAGGTTGTAAGGAGTTCTGTCCTATATCTTGATCTGGCACCTTTCCATGTGATGTTGGAGAGTGTAGAACTATAAAGTCTAGAGAAATCGTGACTACCACAGGTAAGGATTATTAGGTACCAGAGGTAAAAATGCATGTTGAAGAAAAGTGTCTCCCTCTATCCCTTTTCTGAAGTGTCCTGTGCCTTGGAAGAAGAATCTTGCTCCCTTGAGGAAGTATCAGGATTTCTGTGAGCCCATTTGCAGAATCCCATTAGCTGCATGTGTTCCCAGTTGGGTGTTGTATAGAGAATTCTATTGAACAATTGTGAGGCCCAATCTCTTTCCAGGTGGTAAAATCAGGAACTTTTAAAGGACTTCTGTGCATTGATTATAATATAGGTGTTACAGGGTGAATGGGCATTTACATTCTTCAAACAAGCTATGTACACAGATGGTCAGGAAGGCGTTTTTCTGAATGAAGGGGAAATGGAGAAACAAATTTTGAAAAAATGTCATCAGAGATATTATCCATTATCATTAAATATAGATACACAGTATAGAATGCAATTAAAGTTATTTTTGATTCCTGGCAGAACTTGAGGTGGTGGTTTGTCTGACTGTTGTAGGACATCAGTGATGGGACTGGGCCTCATTAGGGAGGAGGAAGGAAGAACAAAAACTGCCAACACAGCAAATGGAGCCCCTTGAAGCAGACAGTTAATGCACCTTGTCATATAACACTGGGAACTGTAGATCCCCGTGGTCATGAAGAGAATAGAAGGAAAACAGTGCTCCCACCTAGGATGCTTAAGCACATAAGTGGTTCTGAGTTTTGTTAGAGTTCAGTAAGGGCTGATCTTTGGAAGACAGCCATGAAAACCAAGTTTGACTTTAGCATTAACATGTTCAAACAATAAAGGTTGGTGAAACCTTTATTTCAAATGCATTATGGAAAACTTTAGGGCAAATCAAATTTAAGTTAGCAGTATATATGTACTTTAGTTTAGGAACTAAGAAAAATATATCATATATAACTAGGCTATATAAATCATCTCTCTAACCCCCTTCAGTGGCTTCTCAATGCTCTTTGGAAAAATCCTCACCTTTTATCACGGACTTTCTGCTAGGTCTCAGCCATCCTGGTCTTGTTTCAACTCCTTAACATGGGAAGCTCCCTGCTGCTTCAGAGGGTCATCTTCCCCAATCTCTTTTCATTCTAAGCAGTGCATCATTCTTCAGATTTTAGCTTAACTGTCCCCTCCTCAGGAAGCCTTTCCCGATTAAATCAGACCCACTGCTCCTCATCTGCCCCTTTTGTTTTTCTTATATCAGCCCCATATTTTTTCCTCTAGTACTTTTGACAATTTTCCTTATTTTGTTAATTTTGTTGCATCTTTTGACCCATCTTTCATAGCAGAGTATAAGATCCTTGAGAAAAGATTATGTGTTTGTTTTCCTCACCACTGTATTTCCAGTGTCTAGTAGAGTTAACTGGTAAGGGTAGATACTCAGTACACGTAAAAAAAAAAAAAAAAAAAAAAGAAAGAAAGAAGAAAACGAAAGATGTCAATTATTCATATTTAAAGTCTCAGCATTCCAAGAATACACAAGACCTAGGTTCTGAAATCGCTTTCATTGGATATATTCACAGCAGACATAAAGTCTGAGGAGGCAGGCTAGGTCAAAAATGATACTCTGTGTATATAGCAGTTAGCATGGTCCTGGTGTGCTTGTTGAAATGTCTAATAAAGCTATCATCACGAAAACTTTGGGGAAGTACTGTGAGCCGATTAAAATAAAATATGTGATGGTAATTTAGATCCATAGGATTTGTTACAATCAGCTATTTTAAGTCCAGAAAGGAATATGTTTACTTGCTTCCAGTGTCATATCTCCTTAGTTCACTTCACAGAAAATGAGAATAATCGTGTGTAGAAAGCACACAGTTCAGGTCCTAATTTTTGCCTCACAGTCTTCATTCCATATGACAGGAATTGGCAATATAGTGATGAAGAGAGACAGCATTCTTGGCCTCACAGAGCTTATAGTCTCAGTTTTTATTGGGAGTTTCTTTTTAAGCCTCTGTCATTTGCCCAAGGGCATCTACCGGAGACAAAAAAATTCTCCATGAATGCCTGTGGTCATTTCCCAGTGAATGTCTCTGAGCATATCTAGTCTGATATCGCTCCAGATTTTTCTTAAATGTTAATCTTTGTCATATTTCAGTGCTACACATTTAGTAAAATATTAAGGAAAAGTCAGCATTTAGGGGAAAAAATGGATTTTGAAACTAGAATTCTCATTACCAGCACTTTTTTTTTTTTTTTAAATTGGAGAACTAGAATAACTAGTTGTGTGAAATTATATTTGGGGGAAAAAATGATTCTGGTACAATTTCTTGCGTATGTCTCTCTCCCTTGCCCCCAAATTGGTGTGGAGCCAAGAATGTTACATTGCCCTTAAAGAAAGAGTAAACCCTTGAATAAAGCATGAGATTCTTTGTGCCTAAAGTATATAAAATTTAAGACAGATTTTGTGACACTAATTTTATTTCCCCAGAGAACTTTTATTTACTTACTTTTTCTGGTAAAGCTGTATTCTGGACAGTTGAGCTCTTTAGATAGACAAATCCTATACACGAGGTGCATAACTGTATTTTAGTTCGCTACTTCTCTTTGCTTGGTTTTTGTTCCTAATCATTTGATCTCAAAATTAGCTCTAAAACTTTTATTCATAGCTCATGTGAATCATTCCAAATAATATATGAAAAAAATGGTACATGAAACGAGGAATATACTCTCCTTAATAGTCCTCCAAACTAAGCAAATCATCTTTGCATCTTTTTAAAAAAAATTTATTATTTACTTTATTTTTTGGCTATATTGGGTCTTTGTTGCTGCGTGCAGGCTTTCTCTAGTTGCGGTGAGTGGGGGCTACTCTTCGTTGCTGTGTGTGGGCTTCTCATTGCGGTGGCTTCTCTTGTTGTGGAGCACGGGCTCTAGGTGCACGGGCTTCAGTAGTTGCAGCATGTGGGCTCAGTAGTTGTGGCATGCGGGCTCTAGAGTGCAGGCTCAGTCGTTGTGGCGCATGGGCTTAGTTGCTCTGCGGCATGTGGGATCTTCCCGGACCAGGGCTCGAAGCTGTGTCCCCTGCATTGGCAGGCGGATTCTTAACCACTGTGCCACCAGGGAAGTCCCTGAATCTTTTTTGTTTGGATACATGAATAAAATTAAAAAAGAAAGAGCAATCAATCCCAGAACTTTTTCAACAATGTGAAAATACCTGGCACTACTGAACTATAAACTTAAAAATAGTAAGACGGTATGCTTTGTCTTATGTATATTTTACCACAATTAATTTTTTTTTTAAAAAAAGAAAGTAAAATAAAAAATGAAAAGGAAAAGAAAGAGAAGAAAATTACTTGAAATTTGCAGTGCTCCCACTCTAGGAAGTACTAAAAAAAAAAAAAAAAAAAAAAAGTCCCAGCACGTTCCAGAGATATATCAGCATTGATTCAGGGGAAAACAAAAACAAAACAAAACAAAAAACTAAAGAAAAAGAGAACTAATAATAAAAGTAGCATACAAGCAAGACAACTCTCATTATTTAATTACAGAATTTAGAGTAATGCTTTAGCTACATTATTCTGAGTAGCTATCAAGACAGTTGCAATTATTTAAACACAGTGTCCAGAATTACATTATTATAGTATTTCAATAATGTTGGGGGCTCCCCTGGTGGCGCAGTGGTTGAGAATCTGCCTGCCAATGCAGGGGACACGGGTTCGAGCCCTGGTCTGGGAAGATCCCACATGCCGCGGAGCAACTAGGTCCGTGAGCCACAACTGCTGAGCCTGCGCGTCTGGAGCCTGTGCTCCAGCGGCGACAGTGAGAGGCCCGCACACCACAATGAAGAGTGGCCCCCGCTCGCCACAACTAGAGAAAGCCCTCGCAGAGAAACGAAGACCCAACACAGCCAAATAAATAAATAAATTTATTTTAAAAAGCCACCACCGTACCCAAGGTCACCTAGGTTTTTTTATTTTTTTTTTATTTTTATTTTTTGCAGTACGCGGGCCTCTCACTGCTGTGGCCTCTCCCACTGCGAAGCAGAGGCTCCGGACGTGCAGGCTCAGCGGCCATGGCTCACGGGCCCCGCCACTCCGCGTCATGTGGGATCTTCCCGGACCGGGGCATGAACCCGTGTCCCCTGCATCGGCAGGCGGACTCTCAACCACTGCACCACCAGGGAAGCCCTCACCTAGGTTTTTAAAAATAAAAATTAATAAAAAATAATGTTGGAAATTTATAAGATGCTGTGCAATAAATTAAATTTTAGTAAAATAAATAAGAACTTTCTCCTACAGATTTGATGAGAGAGTAACATAATTCAAAGTTTAAAAGGAGAGAAGGAAATTATTGGAAGAAGAAAGAGATTTTATCGTGTAACATTTAACTTGGTTCTTCTTGCTGCTAATAGGGGCATTAGTGTTACAGTAAGAAAAATCTTTAAAACAAATAAGATGACAATTAACTATGAAATTAGGGACAACTTTTGGAGGAGAGTATGGGTGACATCAAAATAAAAAATTTGCCCTGTCCTACATGAAACCCCCTTTTTAAGAAAAAACTTTTAATTTTCAAGTATTTCCAGAGTTGCAAAACTGGCATAAAGTGTTCCTTCACTCATCTTCACCATATATTAACATCTTACATAACCCACCATAGCACAATGATCAAAGCCTAGGAATTAATGTTGATATATTACTACTAACCTATCTACAGACCTTATTCAAATTTCTCCAATTTTCCTATTAATGTTTTTTATCTGGTCTAAGATCTAATCCCGAATCCCCCAATTTCATTAGTTTTCATGTCTCCTTAGTCTCTTCTAATTGGGGCATTTCCTTAGTCTTAATTTTTTATTCATGATCTTGACATTTTAGAAGAGTACTAGCCAGTATTATGTAGAATAAATCTATCTCAGTTTGTTTGTCTATGTTGTTTTAAGTTTATATTATGCATTTTTGCCAAAAATTGTAGAGAAATGATTTTGTGTCCTTCTCAGTACCTCATATCAGAAGATACTCTATAACTTCAGACAGTATAAAATGTTCCAGGCTTATATTGTATTTTCCCTAGCCCAGCTCTGGTTACTTTTCTTGGAGGATGGTGTATTTAGAAACCAAAATCTGGGTATTAGGCATGATCATTACTGCTTGGTAATCTTTCTTTTAAATACTCTTAGGGGACAGAACTAGGAAAGATACACACACACACACACACACACACACACGTAGGCACATACATGCATACACATTTATATCTATTTCTATACCTATCTGTGTTAAAGACAATAATAGTGGCAACAACAGTAGTTTATACTGATATACCCAGTTCACATCCAAACCTACAGGGTACATTGTAACCTTCTCCCTTACCTTGTTAATATGTCCTTTCTATGACAGTGAGATAGCTGGCTCTTATACCCACAATATATTTAATTATTTGCTAAATCCTAGTCTACACATAAGGTAGTTTCACAATTATTAATCTGTATCCCTGTGAAAAACAAGTTTATTACCTAGAGTACAATATATTTGTCTTTGCTCTAACAATATTTAGTAAAAGCACTGTTTTCCACAGATACTTAGGTTAGTTATCATAACTCCAATAAATTTAATACATTATTCAGTATCAAATAGAAAAATTGCATTTTTGAGAAAGAGCAACACAATGTGACTGATGATCATTTATGTCTACAAACAGAGTGAATGCACCTGAGTGGTTGGGGCTGTAGCAACGCCCAATATTTCTTCTTTTATATTTTATTTGGTTTTTAAATTTTTTTCAGCTATTGTAGTATCTATGTTAGATACCTAGATACCTTTTTTTTTTTTAAAAACAAAAGCCCTGTAGTACTCATTGTAAACTCTAGTAGCCAAATGAACATTTTCTTTTTGTTTAATATATATAGTTTACAAAAGACATTTTAATGATTAATTTGGAGAACTACAAGAGAAAGCAAGAATAAAATTTATGTATTTATTTTTAACATTTTTTTCTGATTGTGAAAGTAATAAATGCTCATTGTACAAGTAATGATTGATTAAGAAAAACATTATAGAAGCTAGTAAAAATTATTTATTATGTCATTATCTGAAGATAATGACTGTTAAATCCCAATACATGTCCTTCACTTTTATATATGGGTATGTGAATAGCTATATGCATAGTTTTAAATTATGCTGTTTTCACTTTCTAATTATTATAAGCATTTTCCTTGTCACTAAATACCCTTCAAAATATGATTTTCAGTGGCTGAATATTTTTTATCAAATACCATTTTTTATCTAGCTATTCTAATGTTGAAGATTTAGGCAGTTTCCAATTTTTGTGCTCTTACAAAAAGAACTTCACTGGATGCCTCATCTGTGTTATAAAACTTTATATGTAGTTGATGGTGAACAAAGTGTTAGTGCATTTAAAATGTAGTAAACAAAAAGATGGCTAGGACTCTTTCAGAAGAAAATAAGTGACAAAACTTTTGTGAATGAATGGAAGAAAATGAGGAAAGGGGAAGAGCCAAATTCACACCAGATGGAATATACAGTAAAGTTGTTCTTTACTGAGAAAATGGGTGATAGAATGTGTTGACCCTTACCATAAATTTTCTGCAAAAGAAATTTTACTAGGTCTATCAGTTAGTTTTCGCTGTGTAACAAACCACCTCAAAATTTAGTAGCTTAAAACATTATGCTATAAAAAAAATTTTCTCACCACTCTTTGTGCTGGTAGGGCAGTTCTTCTCATCTGGGCGGGCTTGGGCTTGGACTGGATGGTCTTGGCTAGCCTCAGTCACATATCTGGTGCTTTAGAAGGGATAGCTGGATTCTCTCTTCATATGGTCTCTCATCTCTCAATGAGGCCATCCTGGGCTTATTTGCATGATGTCAGAGGGTTGGCTGCCTGTTTATGACAGCCCCTTTGAATTTTTCCCATAGTGCCTATCAAAGAGTAGGCAAAAATAAATACTTGAATTGGTTGGTGGTCAGTCGGTTTATGAAATTGTTCCATTTCAGTTGTTTCAAGACTTTGGATCTTCTTAGGAAAAGTTCTGATATGCAAGCTTCAGGTTCAGATGTTCTCATTCAGTAGGTTGCAGTGGGGTCTAGGAATCTTATTCAGAGTAAGTAGGATATTCTGATGCAGGTAGGCCAGATTTTTGAGAAAACTATTCCAGGCTATGACTCAGTGTATTACAAAAAAGCATAAGGGAAATTCATTAAATACATATGGATGGTAGACCCAAAGATTTAAAAAGTGATATCCTGACTTGAAAAGAATAGGTTATGTTCAATACATGCTTTTATTTAAAAAAAAAAAAAATCCCCCCTCTCTCCTGTTTTTTGGCTGGCACTTCCACAGCTGTGAGACAGGCCAGACTGGAAAAGTCTTGGATCTAGAGAGTGGAAATCATTCAAAGTTGAGTGAAAACCAGGAGTCAAAATTCAAGAGCAAGACCAGAGGTCTATTTGTTATTTTGGGGAAGTGCATATCAGTTATAAATCCAGGAAATCACTCCAAAATCAAAGTAGAAACAGGCAAACAAACTAATGCGGATGAAGGTACTATCGGCCAAGGACTGAACAGGGTTCATGTGGCATGAAGAAATAAGAAGGAAGGAATAGATGATGGATCTGATACTTAGGTGATTTAAGCATTAAAAATGGTAGATTAAGAAGTTTTATGGTAGATGTCAGTAATGTACTTAGTGGAATATTAAGATTCAGGGTCACAAAATCCAATAATTTGTGGAATGTGGTACAGGTTGAAAAGAGTTATCCCGTTCTGGAATACCAAGGTCAGAGTAGAATTAGAAGTTAGAATGGTTCTCTGTTCCGATCCATCAAATTACTGCCATAAAGCTTTTTATAATCTCCTCTCTTAGGACCAAAGGCTGATTTCTATGATTAGAGAGGCTTGGGCTAGAAAATCATCAAGAAGGACATTCCCTTAGGATATTTGTCTAAGTTTTTTATTCAGGTGTGTAACACTAACTACATAAGATATTAAATCAGCCAAATATCACCTTTTCTTCTTGCATCACTTGTCTCTACCCTTCCACCCATGTCAAGTAGGAACAGTCAGTCATCCTATTTCTATTATGGTCAATATTGCTATTGATACTGAAGTTTGACCATTTTTCTACATGACTTATTTCAACTACTGGACTCTTCACTCCTTGAGGCAAGGAGCTTTATTTATCTTACTTCTCCATTGTACGACATAGTGCCTTGAACATAGGAGATATTTAATAAATGCTTTATGAATATGTGAAAGGAGAGATTAGTTATTTTAAAGAAGGGCACTTTAAGCTTTTGAGACTGGGATCTCAGAAGCCTCAGGACTTAAAAGGAAGATACTCAAAATGTGTGAAATACCATTTGGTTTTTTCTTTAGTAATATGTCTTTTGTCTATTTTTAAATTGGATTGTTTATCTTTTAAAATTTATTTGTATTTAAAATATATTCTGGGACAAGTCCCTTGTCAGATATGTGTATTGCCAATATACTCTCTCACCCTGTGACTTTTTTTTTTTCAGTCACCAGACGTAAAAGCGTATATATTGTATGATTCTGTTTTATGAAGTTCAAAAAGCAGGCAAAACTTACCTATTGTAATAGAAGTCAGATTAGTGCTTACCTTTTAGTGGATGGGGGAGTGACAATGACTGGGAAGGTACAAAAAGAGGCTTCTGTGGTGTTAGTAATATTTTATATTTTGATCTGGATGGAGGTTCCATTGGCACATGCATTTCAAAAACTACTAAGCTGTATATTTAATATTTGTCCACTTTATATCACAATAAAAAATACAAGTAAAAAAAATAAAGTGCATGAAAGAGCCTTTTCAAAAAACATATACTTTTTAGTCACTGTCAAAGGAAGGAAGCTCAAGTCATTTAAATGAAGTAAAAACAGACTTCTGCCTTTGTCAGTGTGATCCAGACCAGCCCATGCACAGTTGGATATTTCATGAATGCTCTCTATGTAGTAACCTGGCATAAGCATGGTCCCAAATTAAGCAGCTATTTCGGATAACTTAGATTTACTAACCATCGTCATTTCTCAACCATTTAGACTTACCACGTGGGGATATTTAAATAGTCTGTTGAGAGGATCATATCAGCCAAAAGGACTGTACTTGTTGGATTCTGGTTCATTTGGCCTCTTGAGGCATATCATAAATCATGAGGTATATGCAAATTTTCAGTCATTAAACTACTTCCAATTAGCACTCTGCAGGGAAATCTTTTTTTCCCTCATCTTACTTAAAATTGGGTTTAAAGCTCTCTCATATTTATTACATCCAACTTGTGGTCCCAAATGGAAATGTTCTTTAGCCTTTACTACAATAATCTGTACAACTCTTTGCCTAAATGGAGGGTCTGGTTAGATTTTTCTTCTGGGTGATTGCCCTTCTGTTTATTTAAAGGTAGGATGATGCATAAAGTTTTAAAGTGATCATCATTTTTGTCTTATGTAGTCGCTATATATATCCTCACACAATATTAAACTCTAAAATTTTTCATTCTAATTTTAAAGAGTTGCAAAGGATATAATATCCAGTTTACTGTAAATATTAACATTGTAACTAAAACTATAGCATCACTCTTAAAAGTATCCAATGGAGTGTAAATATTACAATATCAAACCAACATCATCCATTTAAAAAAGTGAACAAATTGTCTTAATAGTTGGAGATTTATTTTCCTTGAATTCCTACTGAATCCCATTTTCTCCAAAGGATTTAACCTGATACAATACATTTTACACTTGAAAATCTTTTATTGTATAATTATCTTAATTCTTAGCAACATATTTATATTAATTGAGATTAAAATCTCCATTTCTTGTGACCATAAACATATAAATGTTAAACTTTTTTCTAGGATTGAATTACCATTACAACTATTATTAGTACATAATTGATCAAAACAATACACAAATTTATAAATCTTGAAAAAACTTATTAAAATTTAAATTTTTTTTGCGGGGGTTGAAAGGTATCATGTATTCATGGATGTCTATTATCTATTACTAGAAGGAGACAAGTTTTATATCCATTCTATTTCTAATTTTTTTGTAGTTGAAAACATTGATAATATTTTCACATAAATAAGCAGATGCAAATGAAGTTTATTTTTTTATAGGAATATCACTTTTTAGTTCATTGTCATGTCAAATATTATAGTTATTTATTATTAAAATTGTATTTCAATCATCAACTTGATCAGAGCCACCTTCAATTTCATTGTAAGCAAAGAATTAGAAATCATCTGACTTGCAAAAGGATTTCCCAGTCATTAGTATTTTCCTTTCTTAAAAACAAAGGTTTTTCCCAAGACTTTTCAAGGGATTATTACTGTTGTTTTTTCATGTAAAGGCACCTTGTTTAACTCGATATAAATGATAAAAATATCATTTATTTAATACATCTGTGCCAATTTTTTGATAAAGTTCTTCTTTTTTATAAAGTATTTTATATGTAGTTCTATCAGACTTTTAACTGTGGACTTAACTCTTTCAATTCATGGAAAATGTTCACCTTACAACCTAGTTGGAAAGGTCAGTTTTGTTCTTATTTTTATTTATTTATTTTTTTGCGGTACGCGGGCCTCTCACTGTTGTGGCCTCTCCCGTTGCGGAGCACAGGCTCCGGACGCGCAGGCTCAGCGGCCATGGCTCACGGGCCCAGCCGCTCCGCGGCATGTGGGATCTTCCCGGACCGGGGCACGAACCCGCGTCCCCTGCATCGGCAGGCGGACTCTCAACCACTGCGCCACCAGGGATGCCCGAAAGGTCAGTTTTTATTGTCAAAAAAATCAGCCAAGATAGGCTTCCTTTCTGTCATAAAATGTCTGCCTTTGTTTTTCAATATTTAAAACTTTTTTTTTATGATAACCACATCACTTCTGATTTCCAGAGTGATTCTAATGTATAAATGAGAGATTGTTTTCATGTAGATTTGTTACTGGGATTCAGTAAAGGTGGCTGCATCTTTAATATTTTGTTCCTAAAGTGCTCTTAGGACTTTCCCTCAGGAGCACTGTCAGTAGGCAGGGGAGGGACAAGGTAACAAAAATTGTCTTCACTCCTGATATCCATTCACAGTATATCTAAGTTCAGATCATTCCAGTGTGGGCCAAATTATCCTGTCTTTAATTTCACTCATACATAGCCATTAACAGAAACAGGTGTAATATATATAAGGGCAGACAGAAAGCCATATCATCCATTTACTGTGCCTTGATTTAAGAAGTCTTCACAGAGTTCTTAATATCATTATTTCAAATTGTTCCTTTGATGGGCATCAGGAAAATTTATACTTCAAGGCAGTGCACCATGGTGAGATTCTGGAAGAATAAAGACAAGTATGCTTTTTCTTTTCAAAGTGGAAGAAGAGTGATTATCAAAGGGCAAGTGGGGAAGGAGAATAGAATATGTCTGATTCCCAGACTGATTTCTCTAATGACTGTGTTCATTTCCTGTTTGAAAATAAAGTATGTATATGCACAAATATATGTATGTATAACATGTATGAAAACAAAGTAACTGAAATGATTTTGAACATCGGCTTTTTACTTTTAGTGTTTAAATTTGGCAGGTGAAAGACAAAGCTTTGCTATTTTATTATTTTTTTAAATGGATGAGGAGGTGTGAATTCACTTATTTCCTTTTTTTTTTTTACCCCTCCTTTCAATTTTTTTAAAAGACTTTATTTTTTAGAGCAGTTTTAGGTTCACATCAAAATTGAGAGGAAGCTCCAGACATTTTCTGTATACCTCCTGCCCCAACACACACAGCCCCCTCCCCCATTATCAATACCCCCCCCCACCAGAAATGGTACATTTGTTACAACTGATGAACCTACACATTTTATCATTTAAAGTCTATAGTTACGCTATGGTTCATTCAGTGTTGTACGTTTTATGGGTTTAGTCAAATGTATAATGACATGTATCCAACATTATAATATTATACAAAGTTTTTCACTGTCCTAAAAATCCTCTGTGCTTTGTCTATTCCCCTCTGCCCTCTTCCCCTGACCCCTTGCAACCACTGATTTTTTTACTCTCTCCGCAGTTTTGCCCCTCCTTCCAATTTTGTATATGCCAGAAAATCATAGGATGCTATAATATTTCAACAGATCTGAAAGTTAGGAGAATGACTTTCAGAGTTAAAATTAAAAATTCTGTCTTTTCTGAAAAGGTTACCTACTGTCTAGCTAGAGAATAAGGTAGGAGAATTCATGGAAAATAGAATCTGTTAGAAATTTAATTAAGGAAGTCCAAAATGGCACTGGATTTAGAACTTTGTAGAATTTAGGTTATGAATAAAAAAGGACAGAGCATAGATGCTGGAATATTAAAACCTTCCTTGATTCATAAAAAAATTTCTCATTTCATTATCATTCAAATTTCAAATGCTTTTTGCCAAAACAGTAATTGATGTATTTACTACAATTAGATTTTACAGTTAGATCTTTTTCTCAACTGACCTTAATAATATAAAACAGATGTTTACTTACTAATGTCACATTTTTCATGCATATTATTTATGATTTTCATTTTATGTACTGATCAAAATCCATTACTTTTATTACTTCAGTTGCCTTTGTGGGATTGGCTCACAGCCCTAATTTTAATTCCTTTACATTTTTAGTGGATGGAATTGAAGACCAATGTCTCAAGAAATGTAGGATAATACTCATATTTTTCTCCTCCAGTGAATCAGCCCAAATTATTTTTCACATGAATATTTCTGTTAAAATGTCCATGGTATGTGGACCTGTTCATGGTCTGAATTTTTTTTTAAAGTCTGTGCTAGTAGATTTATTTATTCAGTAAACATTTATTGGGCACTGTAACATGCCAAGTTTTTTGGTAAAATGTTTATATAGCTATGAGACCAGTTTCTCTCCTCTTAAGGAGGTCACAGTTTTATCAAGACAAATGTACAAGAGTAGGATAATGGCAGGCTAAACTTATGGTCAACTTGTAAAAACAACAACAACAATAAAAACACACACATAGGGAACCTCTGTTATCTTTCCCCTGAATGACTGTACAATTTTAACTGATCTGCCATTGTCCTCTCTGCTCCCACTATTGTCCATTCCTGAGATGGAAATCAGAGTAATTCATTTAAACGTAAGTCAGATCATGACACTCCTCTACTCAAACACCCCCAGTGGCTTCTCAACTCATAGTAAACGCTGGAGTCCTCAGGCTGATGGGGTGAAAGGCTCCACATGCCTGCCTGTCTCTGAACACCACATTGCTCTGGCTCACCCAGCTCCAGGCATGTGGGCATCCGTCCTAGTTCTGAACACATACGAACACATTTGAACATGTTCCCGCCTCAGATTTTCTGCACTTGCTGTTCTCTCAGTCTAAGCACTCTTCCTCTGGACACACACCTGGTTTGTTTGCTTACTTCCTTGGGATTGCTGCTTATGTGTCATTGTATCATTAAGGCTTTCCATGACCATCCTATTTAACAGCAATTACCCTACTGGTCAGGATGTCTTGTCCTAACTCTCCATAGTCTGTTTTATTTTTCTGCCATCCTGTGTTTTACTTACATGTTTTACTAGTCCCTATGGCATGTAATGTGCTTTATCTATTCTCTTCCTCCCTCCATTAGAAGGTAAGCTCCAAGAGGGATTTTAGTTAATGTGATCATTGCTGTGTTTCCATGTGTAGAATAGTACTTAGCAATAGTAGGTGCTCAAGTGTTTCTTGAGTGAATAATTGAGTGAAGGAAATCTGATTCAATCTCAGGACGTCAAAAGGATTTTCCTGTGAAATTGGTTTTGAAAGATGATTAAGAGTGACTCTGAAGGGAAAGGAAAGGTATTCCGACCAGAGGAAAAGGCAGGCAGCAAGGCAAGAGGCTACTAGACTTCTACTGTCACAAGTATAATTATCTTCCAAAGTGATTAGACTCTAAATGGATTGAAGTTATATCAGGGATATTGAGCCTTGCCTCCAAGAGAACTTGTAAATTGTTTTGTGTGCCATGTCTTATCTTCCTGGCTCAGAAAGGCAAATTCTTTCTATTACCAGTGGAAAGAAGATGAACACTGAAGATGGATAGACAATAGTCTATCCAAGACAATGGAGGTACGATGGTACTTCATAGAATGAATGAAAGCACTAAACATGGTCATGCATGTTCCTCGTATTATGGTTTTGGTACATAAGGACCTTAGAGGGATGAGGACTATAGCTTGGGAAAAGCTTTCCTATTATTTTGACAAAATATTTGTTTTGCTTCTGGCCTAGTGTTTCTGTTTTCAAAGTTCAAAAGAATATTTGGTGACATTTCTGCTTGGAATCTAGAAAATGGAATCTGGGAACTCTAGGAATATGTCAGTAACTCATACAGAGGATAAAGAAGAGGGAATCTTTGAAAAGCAGTCACTCAAGGCTGGGAGTGATACGCACGGTATTAGATGATACATAAAACTATAAAAACATAGTATGGTATAATCATTGCCTTAAAAATACTTTTAATTTAATGAGAGGAGTAAAATGAACCATAATAATATCAAACCCAGTACATATTGTGGGTACACTATATCGAAGCACAATGATAAGTGATTTCGTAGTGTAATTATTTAGTATTCATAACAACATTATGGAATTATTAGTATTATGTTTGTTTTACAGATGAGGTAAGTAAGGCTTAGGGAGACTAAGTAACTTACCCAAAGTCAAAAAACTAGGAAACAGTTTGAACTCAGATCTGCTGACCTCCAAGCTCATACTGAAAACACAAAATTTTATATTTAGAAGAAATGTATAAATAGAGTTTCATATGGAAATATTTACGTACAAGCAATAATATATGCAATACAATAATAAAATAAGCAACTGAATGTATATGTATCTAATATGTATATGTGTAATATTGCTTTACTTCAGAGCAGTTAAAAGCAAGTAAGTTAGCTTTTGTTCTTGTACACTTGACTAACCTCAAATATTAAAATGCAGAAATTACTAACATTATATTATGTTTTGGGGGGAAGGGTGGAAAGTTTTAATGGTTTTATCAGACTTTTTTCCTGAGAAGTCAGAAAAATCAACTTTTTTCCAAAGTGTGTTTTTCTTTATTACTTTTATATTGTTAAGTAATATCTGTTATTAAGGAATTTAATGTGTATAGTACTCTGGGTTGACATCTATCTTTTTAAATAAGCCACTTTGTAAAAATTTGGCGTTTAGAAAGGTGCATTAACTTTTTCAGGCCCCTGTTCAGTGCTCTGCTGGAGTAATTCATTGGTTTGTTATACATCCTGGAGTACTTTGCTGGCAAAGTGAAGAATGTCATCTGTTAAAGCTCCAGAGAAAGTGCTGGCTTCTGTAGAAGCATGATGACATAAAAAACAACAACAACACACCTCTGGAGAGTCTGCTGAAGTTTTTGAAACTTCATACTCAGTACCTCTGTAAAAATCTCCATGTTGCCAAAATTCCTAAAAAATCGGTAAAATCTCATTAACTTGCTGTCAATATTTAAAAACCAGTTCTAATTTGAAGAGTAACTCCCAGGTCACCTAAACTACATTATCTGTACAAATACAATGTTGGAAATTTGGCCCTAGTGCAAAGTGCCTCTAGAAACAGTTAATAGTAAGCAACTGTTTTTAAAACTCTTGAAGCACAGTTAACTGCTTTACAATTTGTAAAGCACCTAGCAAAAAGCAGAAAGGAAGAGTATTAAAGCATTGTTTACATTTCATTTTTTTCCTTCAGACTTTTTTTTCTAGTCCCTTGTCAAATAGCAATTTGTGTCAATAGCAAGTGGTTTGCCTGAAGGAGCAATCTCTCTTATGTGCTTGCTTGGGTCACTTAAAGTCAAATAATGTTGAATTTATATATCTTTAATTTAAAGGTGTTTCTCCTTGGTCTCTGTTACTTTAAATCATTCGAACTTCACTTTCCTAAGGTAGAAATGGCAGAAAGGTATTTATATAGGTGGAAAACAAACTGCAGTTTTATTTCATAAAATGAAACTCTTTTATTTTATTTTTTTTTTGGTGGTACGTGGGCCTCTCACCGCCGTGGCCCCTCCCGCTGTGGAGCACAGGCCCCGGACGCGCAGGCCCAGCCGCTCCGCGGTATGCGGGACCCTCCCGGACCGGGGCACGAACGTGCGTCCCCCGCACCGGCAGGCGGACTCCCAACCACTGCGCCACCAGGGAAGCCCCTATCTTTTTTTTTTTTTTCTAAAAAACAGGATCTTCTCTTCCTGTCACTTTCTCCTGATAGCACCTGAATGAGCCAATTAACTTAGACTGGAAGAACATCAGTCTTCTTTGAATCTTACCTTGTCTTTCCTTTCTACTTTCACTTTTAATGAGTGGCCAAATCTGACTTTTCTTTTGCACACTTTTTAAATTGTTTTCTATTTTTGCATGGCTGCTGCTACAAACCAAGTTCGGTTCTTGCTGTCCAATACCTGGAAATATTGCTAAGGCGTTCCTGTTTACATCCCCAGTTTCAGTTTCTTTTGCATATCCCATATAAGGGAAACATACACTGTGATTAATTTAAGCTCTTGCTCAAGAACCAATGCTTATTTCCATTTAAAAAATCATATTTGAGTTCTTGGAACTCAATCAAGGGCCATTTCAAGCTGACTCCAGACCTACCTTTCTAGAATTATTTCCACTTCTTCAATCTACCGTACATGCTGTAGGAAAACGGCACATTATGTTCTTGGCACATATATGTTCTTGGTTGTATAATCTGATTTTTCCTGTCCTGTCGTCTCTGCTCATGATATCTTGAAAATTGTCTTCAGCAATTTCATATAGATCAGCCCATATAACTTTCCCTAAGTTTCTATACATTTGGGATATGAGCCTAAGGGTGGAGATTTTGCTTTTAATCACAGATACTATGAATCTACATTTGTTTAATGCTCAAGAAAATGAATCATGTCACTTTTTCCTAATAAATGATAGCTCTGTAGCATCCTGAGAATAAACACTTTGGGTTAAATATATTTGAGAAAAAATGATTTCTGCCTAATAAACTTTTGAGGTCGGATATAGGATGAATAAGAGTTGGCCCCAGGACTCTGGCCCCAGACCACCAGGATTCAAATCCCAACTGTACTTGCTCACTTTATAACCTTGAGCATGTTACTGAACCTCTCTCTCTAACTATCTCTTCATTTATAAATTGTATATATCACATATGTTTATAAGGAGGATTTAGTAAGTTAATATATGTAAAGCACTAAGAACGGTATCTGGAACTGCAAACTAATAGAAAAGGAGAAACTCGTTATCAAAAATGGCATGCAGGGCTTCCCTGGTGGTGCAGTGGTTGCGCGTCCGCCTGCCGATGCAGGGGAACCGGGTTCGCGCCCCGGTCTGGGAGGATCCCAGATGCCGCGGAGCGGCTGGGCCCGTGAGCCATGGCCGCTGAGCCTGCGCGTCCGGATACCACAAAAAAAAAAAAAAAAAAAAAAATGGTATGCAACAAACATATTTCAGAATGTCAGAATGTAGAAGCCCAAAGTGCATTGTTCTGTCTTGCCTCTGTAACTTGATTTGTATCCACATTTCTTTACTGGATACATTTCCTCCAGTGAATCCCAATCTCTGAATATTATCAGTGAGAAGACCCTTTCTCATTGTCACTTGAATAAAGGAAAAGGTGTAGCTATATGTGACTTGGAGTAAGCTGTCCCAATAACCCCTAAGAAGCAAAATTGCTTCTGCTGACTCAGGGACTCTCTCCACAATGCTGCCATGGTCTTCGAATATGCTGAAGGTCAGAAGGACAGAGAACCCTTGAAAATAATTATAATAGAGAACACAAATAGTTGATTAAGATCATTGATCAATACTATATGTCAGCTACTGTTTTAGGTATTAATTGTTTTATCTCATCTAAGCCTGATAACAATCTGAGGAAGCAGACACCATTATAATACTTTTCTTTTTAAAAATGAGTAAACTGAGGAACAGATAAATAACTAGCATAAGGTCATATAGTCAGAAAGCAGAGGAGCCAAATTTGATCTGAGAAGTCAAACAGTTTGATGTCAGGCAACCCCCTTTTCCCACCACTTTTACACTAAGCCCCTTTGTAGGTAATATAAATATTTACCTTTTGTATTGGTTTACTTGTGCTGCCATAAATACCACTGACTGAGGGACTTAAACAACATAAGTAAATTTTCTTAGACGTCTGGAGGCTAGAAGTTCAAGGACAAGGTGGCAGCAGGTTTCTCAAAGGCCTTTCTCTTTGGCTTGCAGATGGCCGCTTTATGCTGTGTCCTCACATGTTCTTTCCTCTAGTCAAGTATCCTTGTGTGTTCTGTGTGTTCAAATTTTCTTTTCTTACAGAAGTCAGATTGGATTAGGGCCCCACCCTAAGGGACTCAGGGTGTGAATGAGTCCACATATCCAGTCCTGGAATGTGTTGTATTTTAAAAAGACAAAAACAAACAAAAAAAAACATGCTTCAGGCAGAATTTTCAGTCTTTATTCATACTTTTATCAGTTAATGTGCATCTGATGATTTTGTTAGCATTAACTCTTATCTCCTGTCCTTTCCTATCTTCAAACATTCCCAACTCTTGGGAATCTCTCACACTTTTATCCCATCATAGCGCCCTCATCTACCTGTCCCTGCTATTTTGCTTACTAGATTCCACCTTCTCTCAAAGAGTGGAGGCCCTGGGAGAGATGTTCTTTGTTAGATTTCATTGTTCTCTTTTGAGAGTTTGCATATACTTAGTTCTCTTTTCCCACCCAGTTCCCTGAGTGACTGGCAAAGAGAGAGAGGGAGGGGTGTAGACCTTCTCATGTTCACTGCTTTTATCCCACCACATTAACTGTTATTGAACACTTTTCTAACAAAGCACTGTGAAAAAGTGTTTTACATCCATCGTGTTATTTTTCACTTTCACCTTAGTTTTATGTTAGCTAAAATTATTATCCCTATTTACAGATGAGAAAACTTGTGTTTAAAGAGATTGTATTCTTTACTAAGTGTCCCAAAGCTAGTAGATGGTAGAGCTGGAATTCATACTTCAGAGCTAGGGCTCTTAACCCTGGTGGTATTTGGTGGCCTGGCTTTGATTATTTATAAACTTTTATCATTGTATATGACATTGCTGAGCAGTTTCTCCCTATTTATGATGGTGAAGAATTTGTAGAAACTCATTTAAAGGGGATTATTACAATTATGTAAGTGTAACACTTTGATCTTCATGATTGCCAGATATTATAGAGTATGGAGATTATCAAAATGAATATATTTAAGTTACAAAATGACTGTATTGTTGGGTAGTTGATACCCATATATAAAAAGTCCTTCTTAGAACCCTCAGGCTGCATGCAGGTGCTAACATAAACAAAACCCTGATAGGATTTAAGAAAAAGAATCCCATGTTCCAAGTGTAAGTAGGAAAGCCAAATATTGCACTGATTCTGGCTCTGGGAAAAGTACATACTGTTATATTTCGGCACATCAGAATTTTCCAGGGATGTGCTTGGTGTCTTGGAGTAAAGCCACTGTGATTTTTCTGCCATCTAAGTCTTGCTTCTTTATAGGTGTCCTTGCCATGTTCATTATGTAAATCATAGCTTCCTGTCCGTGAATTGTGAGACTTTTCTCTTTCTCTATACAAATGGAAACACCCTCACCATTTTCCAGAATCTTGCATATATAATCATCACTTGTTCCTTTATAGTTTCAAGCTTGACTTTATACAAATGTTTGAAAGAATGAATTGATGAAGGGAAGTTAGTCATGAGCACCCATACCATTCAATAATTATTACTTTTATTTATAATATTAATATTTAACAACCCTAGGTTTTTTTATTTTTAGCAGAGGGAGGAAAATTTTACTTTTCTGTTGTTGTGATTATACCAGGAAACTAAGACCCAGGCTTAAAAGAATGACTGTAATATTATGATACTCAATTTCACATACATTTTACTGGTCCTCAGTCTTAATTTGGCCTGACAAATTCTTTTAGGATCTTTGGAGAGACGTAAATTTTCAATCAATTTAGAAAAATCAACACCCCACATCAACAACTCAGTAAAAAATAGAAATTGATACTATTTAAAATCACTAAAGGTTATATATACCTATGATTTTTAAAACAATCATTTAATTAGGATAAATGATCAGTATTGATTCATTTTCAGTGAGACTTGAGGGTCAGCTTTTAGTGTGAAGGAGTCATTAAATAAGTCTAAATAAAGTAATATATGAATGCCTGACTTTTATGAATAAAATTAAAAGAGCACATGGGTTATATAGGTTCTAAGAAGCATGTATCCTGTTGAAATAAAGTTGTTCAGAAAAATCTTAATATTGCCTAAATAGCATAATGAAATGATAGCTGACTCTCAACCTTAGAAGGTGAGAAGAACTTTTAAAAGTCTATGATAAGGGGTAAATTCTTTAATTCTAGCCACAATGAAGATTTTTGGTGGGATTTATATGTCTTAAAGTTTCCAAATCCCATTCTCTGTAAAGTTGTATTATTTCTAATTATTTCTGTATCACTTTCTGAAGACATAAGTTTATTCCCATTGTTTTTCATGACAGACCAACTCTTACACCAGCAAGTTCAAAAATTCAGCCATACCACGAGTGTGGAATATGGCAGAGAGGAGAGGTGTGTCCATGCAGCAAGCCATAACCCAGGGGAATCCCAATGCAGATTGATGGGGACCTTACTAGAATCAATACATTTATTTATTTTAAAAACTGGCAGTAGGTTTTGCGTTTAGGGTTCCCAAGACCACCCTAAGGCTTGGGGATTAAAGGACTCACAGGATTCAGAAAAGCTGTTATATTCGCGGTTATAGTTTATTACAGTGAAAGGATACAGATTAAAATCAGCAAAATGTAAAATGCTTGGGGGGCAAAGTTGAGGGGACACCCCTGGCAAGCTTCCAGGCGTTCCCTCTCAGTGGAGTTGCATGGGGAGGTGCTTAATTCTACTGAAATGATGTGTGAACTGTTGCCAACCAGGGAAGCTCATCCAAGCCTTGGTGACCAGTTTTTATTGGGGTATGTCATGTAGGTATCCCCATGACTGATCTCATCTACTCAGACCCCTACCCCTCATCCCTGGCCACAGGTCAGGCTGATACAGAGTGGCACAAGGCTTTAGGCATACAAAAACATTCTTATCAGACAGATTCTTCCCAGGGCTCAGAGGTCATTTCCCAGGAGCCAAGTCAAAGGCCAGTCTTGAAGACAGGCCTTTCTTTGGGATATACAGAGTAGCCCAAGCCTGATGAGTTAACCTTTTCCTGAGCAAGTTTATAGTTACAGAACGGTAGATGAATAGGTTATTTCACTACAATTTTATTCAAGTACATGTCTCCAAGTAATTAAGGAAGTTGTAGGGCTCATGTCAATGAGCATTTCACCTGTGGGAGAAACTATTCTGAGTCTTTTATTAGTGGGGAATTTAGTAAATAATGTAGAATTCTAGAAGGAAACCCATGGAACTCAGTATCCTGTAATAAAGCAAAGAATACATTTTGCCTTAAATATCTCTATCTTTTCCCTTCATGGGAATTCATATTTCTTTGAAGGAGCCAGAAGAACAAGATATAGAACCACAATAATTTCAAATAGGAGTGTAATATTTTTACAGGCAGCACTGATTTATAAGTCCAACCCCCAGAGTTGCAGACAGGTTTATCATCCAGCTATAAATGTCTAAATGCATAATGGAATACAAAGTCTAATTTCTAAAATGTATTTGGGTGATGTATTACTCATTTATAAATGCAGCTGAAGTCAAAGAAAAGAGTTCACCTATTTTTTTTTAAGGTTGATCATACAATGCATTATTAAAGTTTTTAGATAAAAGGTGAAAATATTATCTATTCTAGTATTATAGGGAAAGATGGAGGAACACTTGGCCATTTTTATTTGTGTGTTTGCTTTCTTGGTTTTTAAAACTCTAATAATTCCTTTCAGTTTTGGAGCAAACACATTTCCAGAAGTGACAGAGGACCAGTGGTTAATATTAGCATCAACTTATCATGAGAAATACATATTATAGTCAGGATACTATTACCTTTTGTTAATAGCTCATGCTGGCACTAATTAGCTCTAACATAAAACTAATAGAAGCCATACATTCCTCTTAATTTTATGCATACTTTTGAGGTCTATTCTCCCATGAAAATGGTTTGTTCAGTTAAATCTCAATAATGATGGCCCTCATACCCTCCATTAAAAATTCAGAGAGGTATATATGCATATATTTTTTAAAAGAGCCAAAATTGCTTATGTTGTTTCAAAAAACAGTAGAACTTGAGTAGACACAAAATGATATGACTGGTTTTAATTAAATCATAACTGGAAGATGAAATGTGATATGAATTTTTGGCAAAGAGCAGAGCAGTTTCATGTAAGGATAGTACTAGATTCCACTTCATTATAAGCTATAATGATGGGTATGGGATTGCCACAGTTGCCACATTTCTCCCAAAAGAACTTTCATAAGAAAAGACCAAGACTTGAGCCGAAGAAATCCTGAGCTCAGAACTTGAGATTCAAGAGAAAGATATAAAAATTTTAGTTTCATGAAAGGAAATACAGACATCTGAAGAGCCCGATAGAGCATTTCTTAAGGACTCCATTTTCAAAAGGCCATTTTAGTAGTTGCCCTCATGGTTCTTAGTAATTCTCCTTCTTTTAGTAATTGTTTTTCTTATCAAACTTGACAATGCTAGATAGATAAATGATAACTTGATTGGCAGCTTGACATTGCTAGATAAACTAATTCATTTTTGGAATGAATTCAATGTCCAGTGGCTCAGAGCGCTGCAGATTGAATGTCAGAAATTTGTTCTTATTTTCAATAAACGCTTCTATTAGTTCCACTAACAATAATCTAGAGAACTAGAATTGGGGAGAAGAGTTTTATGATAACTAATTGTTTGTAACTCTTTCTTAAATTTGGGTATTTAAAATATCCAGAGTCAGAGTAAGCTCTCTATTCTTAAGTAGTGCCTTCTGAAGTGATTTTTCCTGGAAGATATCCCAGTTTGCGTTTTAAGGAGTCCAGATTTTCAGAAGTATAAATGGACAATGATTTTATTTTTGAAATTAAAATGTAAGTCAGTTTACCTTCAGTTGAAGACTTGCCTTCCCATTGGAGAACATAGGTTGGTAAATAAAATGTATCACTTTATTGTCAGCATTTCTCAGAGTAAAGTATAACTCAAGTACATGACATAAGATTTTTCTAAAACAAAATGATCATAAAAATTGCAACAGCTACCTTCTAGTACTCCTAAATGTAGAAGATTAACAAAAGAACAACAACAATTCAGTTAAATTCAAGATAAATGTATTGAGGTCTTATTTAATGGAAAACCCCGTATTGTATCCTTTGAAGGCTATCAGAAAAACTGAAATGTTCTAATACAAAAGAGTTAATGATTTTGTCACAGCAAGTAATTTTTTTTTTTTTTTTTTTTTTTTTTTTTTTGTGGTATGTGGGCCTCCCTCTGTTGTGGCCTCTCCCGTTGCGGAGCACAGGCTCCGGACGCGCAGGCCCAGCGGCCATGGCTCACGGGCCCAGCCGCTCCGTGGCATGTGGGATCCTCCCAGACCGGGGCGCGAACCCGGTTCCCCTGCATCGGCAGGCGGACGCGCAACCACTGCGCCACCAGGGAAGCCCCCACAGCAAGTAATTTTAATAGTTATTTTTATAAGTAGAGGTGATAAGAGGCCCAAGAATTTCTTACGAAAAAGAGGAAATTAGTGTGAGGTCAAAGATTTTGAGACAATTCCATAAAGGAGGTGGTGAGAAAAACTGATCTTGAATGAGAGATACAGTTTGGACATATGAAGGAAGGAAAACAGGGAGGCTTTGGGGAAAACTATAAGCAAAACAAGAGGGTTGGAATAAACAAGTCAGGACCATAAGGATGTCTATAGTATCAGACATCAAAACTTTGCAGGCTTGGACTTGGTTGTATTGGATTAATAAGGAGTTACATAAAGCACAGTGTTTTTGTACTTTCAATTTACAAAGAAAATCTGAGTATTATATTTACATTCCTCCTATATTTAGGCTCTCTTGTCTCTCCTTTTCAATGCACTTTCACCCTAAATATTTGAATGAACAATGATAACTCTTTTGGATTTAAGGGAGCCAAATCTTGAAGGACATTTGAAGGAATTTAAATATCTATCTTTGATATTGACTTCCTAAGATTTCTTGAAATATTACAAACCTGAGGAATATTGGAAGAAATGTAATAAGAGTGCTTATTGAAGGTCCTTTTTCCCAATCCTTTTGAGGTGACTTTCAGGTGATTCAGGCTTTCCCTCTGGATGCCCCAACACAGCTGTTGTCAGCATCTCTGCACTGATCTGTCTTCATGTGCATGTCATGTTTGTGATAGGGAACCATAAGGTATTGATTCATTCCCAAATTTTCACAAGTAAAATATATTGTATCCCTGCTGGTGAGTCATTTCCAGAGTAGTAGTAACTGGGGTTTGAGATAAGGGTCTGGAAGCACATGATAGCACAGAGGAGTGTGTTAGCTAAATGGCTGTTTCTTTTGCTGTTTCTTCAACTCTGAAGGCTCCAATAAGATGTGATGGATGGAAGTAGAAAAGTATATTGTTCTAGAATTCATTAAGCTGGGACAGTTGGGGTTGAGAGAGGAGGAAAGAAGGAAATGAATCAAACTTTAGGTCTTATATGGTATATCAAACCATGTACAACACTTCCAAGTCTTTCCTGTGGTTGAAAACTTCCACTTCTTGGGTTTATCCTGTATGGGACCTTCTGTGCTTCCTGGGCTTTGGTGGCTATTTCCTTTCCCATGTTAGGGAACTTTTCAACTCTAATCTCTTCAAATATTTTTTCAGACCCTTTTTCTTTCCCTTCTTTTTCTGGGACCCCTATAATTCGAATGTTGCTGCCTTTAATGTTGCCCCAGAGGTCTCTGAGGCTGTCCTCATTTCTTTTCATTCTTTTGTCTTTATTCTGCTCTGCAGCAGTTATTTCCACCATTCTGTCTTCCAGCTCACTTATCTGTTCTTCTGCCTCAGTTATTCTGCTATAGATTCCTTCTAGTGTATTTTTCATTTCAGTTACTGTGTTGTTCATCACTGTTTGTTCTTTAGTTCTTCTAGGTCCTTGTTAAACATTTCTTGTATTTTTTTCATTCTATGTCTGAGATTTTGGATCATCTTTACTATCATTACTCTGAATTCGTTTTCAGGTAGATTACCTACTTCCTCTTCATTTATTTGGTCTTGTGGGTTTTTACCTTGCTCCTTCATCTGCAACATATTTCTCTGTCTTATCATTTTGTCTAACTTACTCTGTTTGAGGTCTCCTTTCCGCAGGCTGCAGGATCATAGTTCCTCTTGTTTCTGGTGTCTGCTCCCAGTGGGTGAGGTTGGTCTGGTGGCTTGTGTAGGCTTCTTGGTGGGAGGGACTGGTGCCTGTGTTCTGGTGGGTGGAGCTGGATCTTGTCGTTCTAATGGGCAGGGCCGTGTCAGGTGGTGTGTTTTGGGGTGTCTGTTAGCTTAGTATGACTTTAGGCAGCCTGTTTGCTGATGGATGGGTTTGTGTTCTGTCTTGCTTGTTTGGTGTGAGGCGTCCAGCAGCAGAGCCTGCAGGCAGTTGTGTGGGGCTGGGTCTTGGAGTTGAGATGGAGACTTCTGGGAGAGTTCTCCCCAATTAATATTCCCTGGGATTGGGAATTCTCTGGAGATCCAGCATCCTGGACTTGGTGCTCCCACCCCAGAGGCTCAGGCCTGACCCCCGGCTGGGGAACCAAGACCCCAAAAGCTGCATGGTGTGGAAAAAAAATAATAAGTGGTGAGGGAAGGAAACAGACTAACAGAACTCAGGACAAAGAGCAAAGACAAAAACAAACTAACAAAACAGTTAAAAAAAAGCAAAAAGAAAACAAACAGACAAAACCCAAGATAAATGGTAAAAGCAAAAGCAAACAAAAACTAACAAAAACACACACACACACAAAAACAAAAACAAAGAAAACAAAAAACAAGAGAACAACCAGACAAATGAACTCAAAAACAAAATCAAACAATTAAAAACAAAACTAACAAAATCAAAAAACAAGAAACAAAGCAAAAGTGGAATGCAAACTAAAGAAAAGCAAAGAAAACATAAACACAAAAGCAATCAAAAAAAGATTAAAACAAAACATAACAAAACACAAAACACTGAAAGAGTAAAGTAAAAGTAGAAAATAAAAACAATAAAATTGAAAAAATATAAAAAATAATAAACAACAGAACAAAACATAAAAAATAAGAGTAATACTGTTTTTCTGGGGTCTCAGCTGTCAGTGTCCTTGCCCCCACTTTGAGTCACAGCCAAGCTCCGCCTCCCCAGGAGACCCTCCAGTAACTCTAGGCAGGTCTCTGCACCCACTGTGGGCACTGTGGGGGCACTCAGACTCTGACCTGGCCTAACGCTCACGTGTACTTGACCCTATAGACCAGTCTCAATTTTGGGAACACTTGTTGTCCATTCAGATATTCCATATACACAGGGTTTACCAAGCTGATCACGGGGATTTAATCTGTGGCTTGTTCAGCTGCCCAGGAATATTTTTGTTCCTCTTCCTTAGTCACCCCGCCCCTGTGGTTTTAGCCCCACCTCTGTGTCTGGGCCACCCACAGGGGTCTGCTCCCAAGGCTGCCCTGGAGCACTTGGGTCTGCCCGTTGAGGACAGGGCATGGAGGTGGCATGGCTGCTGGGGTCGTGGGAGCCTCGGCGGCAGCAAGTGCATGGAGGGGGAGGTTGGCGCCCACGAGAGATACGGTCCCACCAGTAAGTAGGTGTGCGGAGAAGCTGGCGGCCCCGGGTGTGAGAGATCAGGCTCTAGTGGGAGCCTTACCTAGCACATGGCAGCAGGCGTGCAAGGGCCAGCCCAGGCGGTGGCCTTACCTAGTGCTTGGTGTCAGGCAGGAGAAGGCCAGCCCCAGCAGGGACTTTTCCTAGTGCCTGGCAGCAGGCATGTGTGTGCCAGCCTTGGCGGGACCCTTTCCTAGCGCCTGGGGGGCAGGTGCTGGTGCATGGGGAAAGAGAGGCTGCAATGGCGGCTCCAACCCCTGCACATCACTCAACAGTGGCGCCTTGCTTCTGTGGCAGTCCGGGTTTCCTCCATAAGCATTCCTGGTTGTGGATTACCTCCTTCCTGTCCCCTCAGGCTGTCTCTTCGAAGCCAGCAGCAGTCTTTTCCCCAGGTTTGCTCTCCAATACCCGTGTTTGAGCTCCCAGCCCTTGTGCACACCGGCAGACACATCCCAGTCTGGGGCACACAGGGCTGTGGCATGGACAGTCTGTGTAGGTCACACTCTGTCCTTTCTGCCACAGACCAGCCGTTTCACTCTCCTCTGACAGCCTCGGCTGCTCCCCTTCTGTCCCACGTGATTTCCCCATCAGTGAGTGGCCTTCCCAGCATGTGGGAACCTCTCCTCTGCCTCAGCTCCCCACCAGGGGCACAGGTACTATGCTGCTTCCTCTCCTCTTCTTTTCCCTTCTTCTTTCTTTCGTCCTACCTGGTTATGCGGGGATCTTTCCTGTCCTTTCTGGCATCCAAGGTCTTCTGCTACCGTTCAGCCGGTGCTCTGTGAGAATTGTTCCATCTGTCGATGTATTCTTGAGGCATTTGTGAAGAGAGAGAAACTCCACATCCTCCTTCTCCTTTGCCATCTTGAAAAAGCCCAAACTTCCACTTTATCTAAACTGAATATAGGGTAGTAGGTAAGAGTCTCTGGAATAAAGTGTCTGGGTTTGACCTCTTGACTTAACCATTACCTAAAGGTAGTTTTAGGCCAAAAAACTGGAAAATCCTAGTACCTGTCTCAGAGTTGTGCAGATTAGTAACTCTGAGGTATATATTAGTAGGTACTTAGTAGGTATTTAGAGTAGTGCCTGGCTTATAAGTAGGTGCTTAGTAAATTTTAGTAGTTATTACTGAATGGAGACAAGTGATTTCTAATGCCATTCAGTGGACGTTATAATTCTAAAATATTTTCAGAATTGGAATTATCACCTCTACTGATATTTTACAGAGTGCCATATTGGGAGCATTTGAACTATGCTTGCATAGCTAAGTAGTTTGCAATTTACAACATAATATAACAGCTGGTTCATGGAATATCAATCATTAAAATGTATTGTAATACAGATTCTGCAGCAGGCAGAATGGTTAAAGTTAAGCAGACAGGACCATGGAAAGCAAGTTGCAATTGCTTTTGACATAGGTCACATTTAGTAATCTGTGTGCTATTTAAGATTAACAAATGAGACAAATATATTTAGTTGAAAATGTTAAAGGTTAATAAAAATTAATAGTCACAGATTAATATAAATTAAACTGAAAGGTTAGAATAAAAGATGTGAAAACCTCACCCATATTGCAATCAGCCACAGCCAGTTTAGCATCCAGCTAATCTCCATCAGCATACACTTTGGCAAATAGTGTGCTTGCTATGAAAATTCACCTTTAAGGTAAATGCCCTAGCTCCTTCCAAGAAATGGCTATTTTTAAAGTATTTTTATGCAGAAAGCCTAGAGCCATTAAAAATCACTAACATGTTTTGTGCTGATGATAGAAGACATCTAACAACCCTCTCACCATTTGCTTTTTTGGTATGCATAAAGGAGATGTCTACAGCACTCAATGTAGGGAGGATGGATCTTAGAAAGATTCAGACCATTAGATTTTCCAGTGTGGGTATCTGAAAAAACATCCATGAACTTATTGTGTGTCCTTTTCTAGTTGGAATAGGAACTAAAATAAATTGTAATAGACATCACTATGATTTAACAATATCTTATTTTCCTTTTCCTCCTAAGGAAAGGCTATACTTCTCAGTTATCTTGCAGAGTAAAGGGACTAGTTTCTAATTCTAACTAATGCAATGTGAACAAAAGTCTTGTGTGATACTCCTAGTCTGAGTCAGTGAAAGCTCCTTCTGGATTCTCCAGACTTTCTTCTGCCTGAGGGATTGTGGAGGTAATCCCTGGGATCCTGAGGAACTTAAATGGTAAACCACAAAATTAAATCAACCTATATTTCCATGTCTCTGATTGGAGGATAGCTTCATCAAGAGTCTCTTGGGTTTGTAGCTGGCTTAGCATGACAGAAAAATAAACTTCTGTTGTATTAAGCCACCGTGATTTTGAGATTGCTATCATAGCATAGTCTTTCACAGCCTAACTAAATAGGGTTCAATAGTACTTATTTTAGAAAAAATAACTTTTGTTTAAATATGTCTTTGGTTATTTTTGAAAATTAAATTACTCAAATTCAGAGAAAAAAATAACAAAAAAGCAAAAACTTAGAATTATAGCGTCACTTGTCTATCATCTGTCTTCATTCTCCCATTGCTTTTAAATTATCATTATGTATATGGGTGAAGCACATTTTCAGGGCAGCAGAATTTAGGCTGATAAGTAGAGATGAGTTTCTGTTTATTGATTCTTTTCTTTTTTAGGGGAGAATGGGGAGTTCTAAGATTTCCCTCATGATCCATATTTTTTATATCCTTTCCACCTTGCTGAAGATTATTTTATATTTCCATAGTTTATAAAAGAAAACTGCTCAAAACCTAACACATTAAAACATAGTGACTTAAAGGGGCAAAATGAGGGCTTCCCTGGTGGTGCAGTGGTTGAGCATCCGCCTGCCGATGCAGGGGACGCGGGCTCGTGCCCCGGTCCAGGAAGATCCCACATGCTGTGGAGCAGCTGGGCCCGTGAGCCATGGCCGCTGAGCCTGCGTGTCCGGAGCCTGTGCTCCACAACGGGAGAGGCCACAACAGTGAGAGGCCTGCGTACCGCAAAAAAAAAAAAAAAAAAAAAAAAGCAAAATGAAAATGAGCCCAGGGTTTACTACCTACGTGTTTCCTTGTCAAGGAATTTTTGATACTAAAAAAAGTGAGTGGTGTAGGGTGTAAGTGCAGGGTGAAATGTTCAAAGAGGGAAGCAGAAAGTATTTTGTTGGCATCACCAAAACATTGGTTCGAAGTAGCCAATATTTCGTTTCATCTTTTCTGCTCAGTTGATGCCTTAGTTACTTCTCTATTGTCATATGCCCTCCCCAGAAGATGAACATGTATTAATACAGTAAATTTGGATTTCCTGTAATGACTAGTAAGTATAATGTGATAGATTTCATTTTCCAGAGATAGTTGCACCAGTGTATATCGCAGACCACATGCTTTTCTTATAATGTAACATTGATGCTCTTCCACTGAGATGTGGGTTCTGTGTTCCCTCTCCCTGAACCTGAGCCAAACTGTTTAATAACTGCCTCTACCGAGAGAATGTGGTGAAAGTAATGCAGTGTAACTTTGGAGGCTAAGTCATAAAAGTCCATATGGCTTCTGTCTGTTTCTCTGTCTTGGGGTATATGACAAAGAAAGCCAGAGTTGCCATGCAGGAAGCATGGCTGCCTCGAAGCTTCCATAGAGACAGAGTCTCTTCAACTGTCCCAGCCCTAACTCTTCAAGTCTCAGCCTAGGCACCAGATAAATGAGTGAGTAAATCTCCAGATAATTCCAAATCTCAGCCTTTGAGCAGCACTAGCCAACCTTGATTTCACACAAAGTGCTGACAAGAATGCAGATTTATGAGGAAGGTAAATGTTATTGTAGTTTTAAGTCAAGTTTTTAAAATTAATTTTTATTGATATATTTTATTTGAGTATATTAATTATTATTTGAAATTAATTCACAGACCATAAATTTGCCATTTTAAAGTGTACCATTCAGTGGTTTTGAGTATATTCACAGGTTTGTGTAACCATCACTGCTATCTAATTCCAGAACATTTTCGTCACCAGAAAAAGAAACCCTCTATCTGTTAGCTGTCACTCCCCATTCCCTCATCCTCCTGTCCTCTAGCAACCACTAATCTATTTTTTATTTCTATGGATTTTCCTATTTTGGACATTTTATCTGGATGGCATCATACGATATGTAGCCTCTAGTGGATGACTTCTTTCACTTAACGTAATGTTTTCAAGGTTTATCCCTGTTGTATCAGATATCAATATTTCACTCATTTTTATGGCTGAATAATATTCCATGGTGTGGATATACCACATTTTACTTATTCTTATATCAGTTGATAGACATTTGACTTGTTTCCATTTTTAGCTCTTAGATGTCAAATTATTGGGTCATATGGGAACTGTAAGTTCAATGTTTTGAGGTATTGCCAAACTATTTTCCAAAGTTACTGCACCATTTTATGTTTTTATCAGTGATATATGGGGTTCCAATTTTTCCACATCCTTGCCAACACTTGTCATTGTATGTCTTTTTGATTATAACCATCTTAGGTGTGAAGTGAAGTCACTAAGATTTGGGGTCATTTATTACACACCATGCTAACTAGAACATATCGTTTGATGGGAAAAATACCTAACTAGAAATCAGAAGACATGAGTTCAAGTACCATCTTTATAGCTTGTAGCTTGACCTTTGGCAAGTCATTTGCCCTCTGGGCCTCAATTTAAAAATTTATATAATGAAGCTATTTCTTCCAGTTCTCACATTAAAATCAACCTATCTAAATATCCATCAAAATTTAGGTAAACTTTGCAATGGACATTTATCTATATCATCAAAGTGAATGTGGATTAATTTCATTTTTTAAACAATTAATAGATATTGGTCCAATAATCAAAGTCCAGTTACATGTGGTCCTGATTTTAGAAAAGACTGATGCAGTGATAAATCTGCCATATTTAAAACCAAGATGAATAAGAGTCTTTGTGTAGGGTCTTTGGACTTATCGGTTACCTGAATGACTTGAGCTGCATATGTTGACATACCATAAATCAGTTTATCTAGTATATGTTAAGTAAACTCAACTAGCTTACATTGTCCATTTGGATTCTGTCAACCTTTGCAAGAAATTCATGGAACCATTTTATGCTCCATTGCAAATACATTGCTAGGATTCCTTGGAGGAAGGTGGGTTTCCTTTGCATCTTTTAAATGATGTCAGGTGTTCCAGGTTTTATCACAGAAAATCATTTAGTGTTTTATTGACCATTTAAAACAGAAGTGCATTAGAAAGAAATCCATTTTATTCACGCAAGTCAATTCACTTCAAGTCCTTAAACATCATGGTACAGTATAACCTTCCTTTGATTTTTTTTTTAAATGATTTGAAACTTAAAATGGAAGGTGGATCCAGTAAATAACGCTTACTGGAATTTTGATCTTATTCACTTAATCTGCTCTATATGCTTTGGCTTTGCCTACACAATCATTCAATTGGATTGAACACACTTAAAAAAAAGTCAGAAAGTATCTTTTGGCCTACATGATATGAAAATTTTACTTTTCCTAATTTTTTTTGGATGTATAAAATGAGTATCTTATCTGTAACTACTGATGAAAAAGAGGTAAAATTATACATGCTGTGTTGTTAAAGAATTTTGATGTGTTTATGGTTTGTGAACATGAGCTCCACGAAGATGACTTTGTTTTGTTATACTTCTCCATAGCACTTCGAACAGTACTCTACATAGAATAATTATAAATATTTGTTAAATGATAAACATTTAATATCAAAATACAAAAGATCTGCCTACACTATCTAGGTTGTGATGCAAAATATTTATTTTGTTGTCTTAAGTCTAATTGTGCACTTGTTATTAATTTTTAATTGAAACACTATACGTATTGTTAGAATGGTTAAAAACGTCAAGGTGATCCTATAAATATGGCATGTTACAATGGAATAGCATCAGTATTAGAAGTTGCAGTCAGATGTCCAACTTTTGCTGAAAATGTCTTTCTAGCGGCAGGTCTCTTACCAGGTACCAATTCAGAGACCTGGGGTGAGTCAGTCTGAATGAAATCTTAAGTATAGACTCATACTTAATTTATATGTATTTAAAATGAATAAGTAAACACAACGAGAGAATACAAGAAGACACCAGGGCTATACCAATTAGATCCCTGTAGCTCTTAGAATATGTGTGTCTCCATTCAATTCCGGATTAGTTGAGTTACCTGTAGCCAAGGTGGTGGCTTTTTTCTTTTTGTCCAGGGTTGCTCAGTTAACATGGTGTGTTATATTGGATTTCAGAGTATAAAAGAACACTTAAAACTACCATTGAGAATTTATCCTCTTTCAAATTTGGAGAGATCCAAAATAGAATACACCTGCAAGGGAATGTAACTGAATTCCATTAAGCAATCACCTGCCAATATTTGAACTTTGAGAGGATGGTATTAAATGTCTTGTTAACTATGCTCATAATGCCAAGTTCTGAAGTTCTGCCGAACTAATTTTAAAATAAATATGAAATAACTCAAACTAGCATCAGAGACACATTGAAACATAAGTGAAAAACAGCACATGAATCTATGTAACCTGTTTATATCGCCCCAGAGATTTAGATAAAGTAAAACAAACATAACCTTTTCAGCTGTTTCTCACAAGGCAAAAAGAAAATGAAACATTTGATTATAATTGTTTTAATGAGCTGTGATTCAAAATGATGAAGTTGTAATGGTTTGGGTAAAAAATATTCTGTTAATGAGCTTTTATTTCTATCAAAACCTACAAGATATAAAACTCTCCAAGGATAAAGTTTAGTGGCAAAGCAGTGTTTACTTTATGAAAATTAAAATTCCTAATATTTATCTGCTTTATTTTCAACAAACATACTAATTAATTATTAGTATTACAATAAAAAACAGATGTATTCAAAGAGTACAAATGGTACAATAGACATAGAATGTTTATGTTACTAGTTTTCACAGTGAACTATAAGTAAACTATGAGGTAAACTTCTTTGCTTGTTTTTGGGGAGTCTTAGGTATTTTTTATAATTTGTATCTCCTATTCTACTTATAGGCACAAACAGGGTAGTCAAAAAAGTTGTTCCACATGAAACAATAAAACTACCACAACCATTTAAAGTAGGACATTGTAAGCTGATACTTGTTTTGGATATCCACTATTACTTCTTCACTAATGCATGCTTCCAAAATGAACACTGTAAAGGAAAGTTAAATATATGGTAAACAGATGTCTACTATTGATGGCAACTTTTTAACATGACTTAAGGTAAAACAAAGCAATTTAGGGATTAACATTCAATCATATTATTACAAATTACAAACGATTAAATCTGGCCTATTTAATTTACCTGCATATTAGAATTATAAGTTGTTCTCAATGAGAAACAGAAAAGAAGGATAACTGTGAAGGGTTAATGAAAGAGATTCTATTTCAGTGATCAGGAAGTTTGGTAAGACTGCCACTGAGGGTCATTGATTTGTTAAGGGGTCACTCTAAGTGCAATCCCAAACTAAAGTTCATTTTCATCAGTAGAGAAAACAGCTTTTAATTTTGAACTTTTACACATAGCCAATTCATTTTAACTTCTAAATTTCAGCTGGCTAATAGCAATATTCTACTTGGTATCTCTCTCTCTCTCTCTCTCTCTCACACACACACACACACACACACACACAATATCATCTTTTTAACCCAGCTTTGTAGTGTGAAATAGAACAATTTGAGAAACTAAGGAGAAAAGGAAGCCGATGCCTCAAAACTTCTTTTCTTAACCGAATTTCTTTTCCCTTTGTATCTCAGTTTCTCAGGTTTAGGCATACTATCAGACTACTTGTTATTATCAATGTTTAGATATTAAAATGGTTTACTTACAAGCCTATTATATTTTCAAGAGGCTGGAAAATATAAAAGGAAATTTTATTAATTCCTTTAGGTATGTACATCCTGACTTATATGTGAAGAAATTAGAAAATAGATTTGTTTAATTCTTTAAAGGCCAGTTAAGGAATAATGGCAGTAACAACAACAGCACCTCATAGTTTTGATTGCTTACTTTATGCTACACCCCATTCTGCGCACTTTATATGTGTTATCTAATTTCATCATCACAAGAATATTATAAAGTACGTACTGTTTTAATCCTCATTATACTAGTGAGGAGATTGTGGCACCGAAGAATTACGTAGCTTACCTAACGTCAACAGTACATGTCAAATTAAAATGTCCTAATAGTGGGAAGGATTAATTTGGGGGTTACGAGGCAATTAAGTTAATCTTATTGTTACTTTATTAAGCTGAAAATAAATTAACAAATGATGTTTTCAGTACGTTTTTAACTGTGTACTACATGTGTGAATCTATAGACAATATGCAGTATATAATATATTTCTAAACTTTCCAAAATAATAATCATTTATTCATTTAACAAGTATTTATTGAGCCATTACTATCACCTACCAAGATATTCTAAGTGCTGGGAATAAGATAGGTGCTGAATTTCCTGCCCTAATTGTGTTTATATTCTAACATCATATCATACAGATCATTTAGCAACTTGTTTCTGTCATGTTTTTAGGATTAATCCATACACATATAAATTAAGTTCTTTTATGTGTTCAATTAGTATATCATTGTAGAAATATACCCAAACTGCTCAATCTCACTACTTGTAAATATTGAGATATTTATCAATTTTGTACTATTGCAAAGGATTTATCTGAGAACATGACTCCTGTGTATATATGTGAGAATTTTTCTCTGGTGTATATATTTATGTATTAGTTAGGGTAAGCTATTTGTGCTGCCATAAGAAACTACTTCCAAATCTCAGTGGCTTAATACAAAAGAACTTTGTTTCTTGCTCGCATGGAATCTGTTAAGGATTCAGGTGATTATCTAGGGCAGCTCTCTTCCACGTGTTTGCTTCAGCATTCCCCAGGCTGCCTTGATCTTTTGTTCCTCACACATTAGTGTATGCTTCCAAGATCATTTTGGCAAGGCAAGTAGGAGCTGGAGGGGTTTACACTGGCAATTATATATCCAGCAATACATGACATCTGTCATTTCACTCTCTGAAGCATCGACCAGAACTAGTCTCACCCAAAGACAAGGGGACTGAGGAGTATCATCCTTCTATATGCCCAGAAGGAGAAAAGAATAGTTTATTTTCGTAACCTAGACATGGAATTGACCTGTCATGGGGTAAACGTATTCTACATTTATAAGATATTGGTAAATTCCTCCTCAAGTGATAGCTTTGTTTACCTTTCCATCAGAGGTTTAAGAGAATCCCTGTTTCTCTGCAGACTCACCAAGGCTTGATATTGTGAGACTTTATAATTTCTTGCCAATTCGATGAATGTAAATTGTTATTATTTAAATTTGCAGTTCCCTGGTTACTAGTGAGGTTGAGTATTTTACTAAAGTTTTTTGAAGTAGAAATTCCATCTATAGAGTTTGGTTTTAGGCAGGGAAGTAGTGAAATGGGAGTAAGGGTGGATATAGAGAACCTTATCTGCATTGCTTTATTTCTTAAAAATATGACTTGAAAAAATACCCAAAAATTGGGCAATTGTTAAATTCACATAAAAATATGTTAATAGAGCTTTTTTTTTTTTTTTGGTTCCACATTAAAGCAAGTTTAACATCTTGACTTACTATCTCTTACCTCCGTGGATGGTGCTGTGTTTTACTATAACCCTGGTGACAGGACATGCCCAGACTCGCAATAAGTGCTCTTGAGACTTGGTACCTCTGTCCAGCTTCCATTTAACTAATAAGCTTCTTGGGATTTGGCCATCAGGAGAAAGAACATATTTGCTTTAATTCGAGTGAAATTGTACTTGAGAAACCATAAATGTGAGATTCTATGAGAAAGAGTATAGTGGCTCTCTCTAAAATCAAGGCTAGGGAAGAAACCGTGACACAGAAAGCAGGTCACTATATTTGCTGTGACAAAAATACATATAAAAGGATTTGGAATTTGGATAGTTTAGGTAGGTAGTTATTATTTTTTTTTTTTGTGGTACGCGGGCCTCCCTCTGCTGCGGCCTCTCCCGTTGCGGAGCACAGGCTCCGGACGCGCAGGCTCAGCGGCCATGGCTCACGGGCCCAGCCGCTCCGCGGCATGTGGGATCCTCCCAGACCGGGGCGCGAACCCGGTTTCCCTGCATCGGCAGGCGGACGCGCAACCACTGCGCCACCAGGGAAGCCCGGTAGTTATTTTTAATGTCCTTTTGATTTACGTGTGTGTTTTTAAAAGGAAAATGTAAGCATTTCAATTTCAACATTACAGGTTAATTCAGTTAATTGGGCTGCTTCCCAGGTAAATATATTATTTAGTCTTAATCTCTTAATGTATTCTTTAGTCTGAATTTGAAAACAAAATGTATATGCTTCTTATTTTCCCTGGAGAATTTTTGAGTAATAGATTTCTTGTGAAACATGCAGTCATACTGGTTGATTTTGAGAGTTTTCTTCTTGTTTTTCAGTAAACGATGTACTCTGAATTCTGACTAGAAAAGTATGTTTTTTTTGTTTCCCTCTGGCTTTTTCTTTCTAGGATTTCAATGTGTTGTCCACATCTGAGCTGAAGAACAAATTTGGCCTCATTTCTCAGAGTTTTAAATAGTTTAAGGCACTGTGTTTTGGAATTAAATTATTCTTTCTTTTTTTCTTATCTATGAACATTCCCAGAGTTTAATTCTTTGCCATTCCTCTCTCCTTCTTGTGTGTTTTCCCTGGATCAACTATGACTCATGGTTTTGACTTTCCCTTCCATGTTGATGGCCCTTCTCTTTACAGAACTTCTTCTATTTATAATGTGGTTAGGTTCCAAAAGGTTGGTTTAAGTCTGTTTGCAAAGTGACACTTAAAATGAGTAACTGCTAACACCCTCTCATGGTACTAGGCAGAGCTGATTATTTTTTTCCTCTCTTCTGGCTCATAGCTTTGTTTGAGTCCTAAGAGACACTTTTGCTTCATGTTCCCAGCTTCTGAGGTCTGTATCCCAACTGCTTTTGGGACTTGTTCCCTGGGTGGACTGCCTCAAACTAAACATATTAAAATTTGAGATCATTTTCTTTCCAATAAGCTGCGCCTTTTTCCTTCAAAAAAAAAAAAAAAGTGTACCATTGATGTCACTGGAACTCAGAGTCTCTGAAATATCTATACCTTCCCATTGATTTTACTCATACTTTCATTTTCATCAAATCCTGTTGATTCTTCCGCTAAACTTTTTTTGAGGTCTGTGCATTCCTTGCCATTACCACTATGAATGAACTACTTTCATAGCTAATCATCATGTGCTTTATAGCAGAGTGCTTCCTGCATTCAGTCTTCCAGAGTTCCTGTCTCATCTACATACAGCCTATCCACTCATCTTCCTACAGGGCCATTTTACACACCAGTCCTTGGTTTGATAGCCTATATTGATCCAAAACTTATTACTAGGTAACTTTCACACTCCTCAAGATGGCACCAAATTGCATAATAATTTGGTTTCACACTAATAGTTAAAATGTATTTTTTATTTTTCTAAAGGGAATCCTGCATTCCATCAAATTAAGACATTTCCAAATAGATGCAGCCTGCACATTCTCTACTCCAAGCTTTTGCTCCTTCTGGTACTGGCCCTGGATTGCCTTTTCCTCTTTCCTCATATAAATCTTGTTGATATTTCCAGATCCAAGTGAAGTTTCCCTCCCTCTTTAAATACTCTTCAACATCTTCCGTTTTCACTGATTTCCCCCATTAAAAAAAATCCTTTTATTATAAACAGAATTCAAACTTTAAAATTTCAAAGGTCCAGAAAAGCTTGAGAAAGTTTAATCGCATCTAATGCTGTCTGGTTTACTTTGACTTTCATTATTATTTTGATGATTCTTCTTTGGAGCTTCAGATATGTCTTATCACCCAGTTTCAGTCTTCATACCTTCAATTGCATATAAAACCTTTCCACCTGGTGGCCATAATCTCAAACAACTGTTACAGTTTGGCATATTTTCTTGCAGTCTTTTTTTTAAAATGCACTTTTATGTGTTTAATACTTTTATATCATAATGTTAGGTAAAATTTTAAGCAAAACTTTTAATGGCTCTACATCATTCTAACATAAATTCCACTATAATTATATATCCTTACTTGTAAATATTTGTTATTTCTTATTATAAATGATACTGAAAACATTTTTAGATATAAATCCTTCCCTAATTTCAGATGATTTCTTTAGAAATGGAATTATTGGTTTAAAGGAATGAAAATTTTATCGTTAAAAAAATTCATATTGTCAAATTGCTTTCAAGGGAGGTCTTATTAATTTATAATTTCAAATCAAGATTCTGTAACAGGGCCGATATTTATTGTTATGAAATAGTGACTTAACAGTTTTTTTCTAATGAGATTTTAAATGGTTACAAATGTTATAACTTTAGGAATGTTGTTACTCTCTCTAGTGCTCTGTAAAATGGAGGTAATAATAGTATCTATCTACCTCCCAGGTTTATTGTGAGGATTTAATGTCTTGTCAGATGGGGGGGTCCTGCTGCTCATGGCTTACAAAATCAATACTCACAAATGCTAGAAAGGAAAGGTGCTTTTCATCAGAACACTGGCAATCTGGGGAGATGGTGGACTCAGCATCCCCCAAAAACCACCTCCGAAGATTCTGCTCAGCCATGAAACTTTTAAAGGGAAACAGAGAAGTCATCTCAGTTATTCACTGAGATAGGGGGTCAAAACTGTCGCCATCCCCCACTGTGTGCAGGCTTGTGTGCAGGTTTGTCAGCTCCTCGTGATCTTCCTCTGGCAGTTACCTTGTTCACACGGTTTGGTCACACAGTTTGTTCAGGAGATTACTGAAGGGGGCGCTATGGAAGAGATCTGGTCGGTTAATTACTTATTCTTCATGTCTATTTCTTTGATTGACGGAAAGAACAGACAAGTTAGGCAAAGTATTGTGTGATTAAAGGATTTGAAAAGTGTGCTTGGGCCAGAGATGAGTTGAGCATGGGAGTGCCAGGTTTAAGGTTAAGACAAAAGGATGCCTTCTGCAGAGAGCTCTTTCCTGCTAAAAGCTGCTTACAGATCGCCACTTGACAGAACATCATTCCATTTCTATGGGATTAGGGGCGAAGGTCCATCTTCTGTAACTTCTTCATGCTGACATAGGGTGCTGTATTCTCAGGGTGGAAGGTTTCAACATGGGTCTGTAGCATCTCTTTGCTGACAATTTTAGTTGTTCACTTACATATATGGGGAGAGCAAGCTACAGTTATTTTGATATTCACGAAGATATAGATTATTATGAGCAATAAATAGTGTTAATCTCATTCTCTTGAGACCAGTTCTTGGAATTGTGTGAGCCCTAGATTCAGTACTGCTCAAGTGGAGCAGCTTATGTCATGGCTATGGTCTGGTCATCATGCAGTTAGTTTCTTTTTCCTTTGGTGGCAGTTACAGTGTCTGTACAGCAACTCAGGAATGTGCACCAGACACTGAGTCTGTGACTCTATTGTCCTAATCATTAACTGCTCAGTTTTTTACTTGGGGTGGGGGGCCCTGCAGGATTCTGCTAGATTTCAATGTACATAAATTTTTTTGCATACTGCTCAACACAAAATATGTAGTCCATAAGTGGTAGTTATTAAGATTGTAATTGCCTATGTATTACATAAATTATATATTATTCCGTTTACATTCTTTTACTTTAGACTTCATACATTTGCTAGCAAAAGAGAATTTCCCAAATGGTTTCTTTAACTTAATGATAGGAACTTTTCACATATTAAAAACAATTTAAAATAAAGATGCCCCAAACAGTAAAACAGAGAACTCTTTAAATTATTATAGTTTTCATCACTATATTGCCCAGGCCACATTTCTTCTTTCCCTTGAAAAATCTTCAAACCTCTAGCAGCACTGTCAGTCATTTCTCACAGTTCTTCTTGCAATAGATCCTCACAGAAAAACATCTGAGTCTTAAGATGCTTCCATTAAACTTCAGTGGAACATGATAGAGAGGCATATCTAGGTTTTGTGGAGCCTAAAGCTCATACAATTTTAGAAGAATTTTTAAAGGAAAATAATAAAAATTATAAATTAAAAAATTGCCAGCATCCCTGCCAGGTCCTTGCAAGAGGGTGGGAGGAGCCCTAAGGTTACTTAGCTTCATAGAAAATCGACTACTGCTCCTTTGCATGCCCCACCGCATTTATCAAAGTACCCTTCACACAATAGGTGCTCAGTACACATTTGTTGACCTGAATGGGAATTGAGATGAATAGGAATTGGAGAATTATCACAGATGGCTTCGATATTGTATATAGAAAAAAGTATTAGCTGCATTCACAGTGATCCCCATATACCAGTGAGGTAGAAATATAAATCTGCTGACGGCATGTTCAGTGTGAAGGACAAAATCCACCCTTGATTTTTCTTCGGATACCCATTATAGCCCCCTTGATGTAGAGACTGCAAAGAGAGTATATCCAGCTCTAACAAAACTTACTTCATTCCTGCTAGCCTCACAACTTGAGATATTCACTCACCAGTTTCTCTTTTTATGTTCATACTCTCTAAAATTATTCTAGTGGAGTGAGAGTAGCATCGACATATATACACTACTGAATGTAAAATAGTTAGCTAGTGGGAAGCAGCTGCATAGCACAGGGAGATCAGCTTGTCGCTTTGTGACCACCTAGAAGGGTGGGATAAGGAAGGGTGGGAGGGAGAGGCAAGAGGGAGGGGATATGGGGACATAGTATGCACATGGCTGATTCACTTTGGTGTACAACAGAAACTAACACAGTATTGTGAAGCAATTATACTCCAATAAAGATCGATTAAAAAATTATTCTAGTGGAAATGCAGACGTTGGCTGCCAATTTCATTTATAGAATTGAAGCTGATCACAGATTTTAATCATGACTAACAGTACTTTAATGGTTAAGAAAAAAGGCTTGGTCTACTTCATATAAGGGATCACTTTTCAAGCTTCTTTTCCAGTTTGGGACAACTGATGATTAAGAGTCTATGAGATTATTCCTGGCCAGGTTAAGCTCTCACACTAGAAGTAAAAATACTGTTCCCATGTATTATAAAATCCAGATAGCTGAAGCCCTGTTTTAAGGTTTGCTTGCCAAAGGACAACAACAACAAAAAAGAGACATGAATAGTACTTACTGATACATGCTAAACGTGACTGTTGTAAAGATCAAACTCCTTTAAATTATGGATGGTCTGTTTCTGCAGTCGGGCTGCTACTTTCTAACCATAAAGCTTCTTATTTTGGAAACGAAGGTTTCAGCAAGCTACCCTGCTACAGTCATTGTGCCTTTAATTATTGACCTTTCATAAAGTCCACTTCTTGTTTATTCCTTATGAGAAAGAACTTCAGATTAGAGTATGTATCTGTATCTTTCACAGCTACCGAACCTCTCTTTCACCTGAACACTTTGTTGAGAACTATTTAGGATCCTGGCTTCATACTTCCTTTACAGTAAAGAACAAAATGTTCCCGCCATGATAATTCCACTGAGGAAGGGGTAGATTCTCACATACTTAAATCCTGAAAGGTACAGGAGATGGTCTGCTCTAAATGACAGGTTGCCATAGTTACATTCTTCTGTGGCTCAGATGGGGATTGGGCCAATTATCAAGTTTTGTTTGGTTGATTTTAAGTAGTTTGTTACCTGGATACTCAACAAATAAGAAAACTGGGGGAAAAAAAGACTTGTTTTCTTCTTCCCTAGAAAGGAAACAGCCATCGTGGAAAAGAGAAAAACAACAAACCTCAAATTCCAAACAAGGAGGTAAATTATTTAGTTCAGATAAAGAGTTTCTAAACTGTTGACTTTATTTAGAGACTAGCACAAGGCCTGTGAACCGAGATAGCTTTCATGCTACAAATTGGATTTTTTGTTGACTCTGTTGATCCTATAATACCGGCTTTAAATAATTCTCCTCCTCCTTTCCAAATTTGTCTGGTGCTTTTCAAATTTGTATGTGTGTATTTTAATAGTTACTCTTCTTGTCAGCTTTGCTGCTTGGCCTTCCCCCCTCCCTTCAGTGGTGGAAGTGGGATTGTTAATTAATGATATTCCAGAGGCAATTTCTGGAGTGACTATTGGAAAACCCTTCTTAATTAACAAAATGATAAATTCCCCACTGCAGCAGTGCTGCAGCTAAGTTCATCTCTGTCATTCAAAAATCCATGATTCTAAAACATCCTCCGACATTTTTGTGAGGATGTTGGGCACTTAAAGTCTAGATCTTTTATCAAAGCTTCCACAGTAAGCCAGAGAAGGAGAAATGAAGAGTGAAAAGGAGAAAGAAGAACTGGACAAAATTAAAATGCTATTCTGTCATTGTAATAGTTCATATGGGCACTGACAGGAGAGCATTTTAATTTTGTCAAGTGTGTCTGCTACTCATTTATTCCGTCTCCTGCTTGTTATCGAAATTTCAGATTAAATGTAAAGATATGAATGTATTGCCATAATAAATTTATAAGTGGATATTTAAAGAGCAAAGATTTGAATGACACAAATGAACCTCAGCATAGCAGTAAAGTGGATAGGATTTGCAGAAATATGCCACAGAAGTCAGAAATGACTGCCGGAATCGCCTTAATTAAAAAAAAAAAAAAAAAAAAAAAAGAAAAAAGAAAAAAAACACTTGAGCTTCGTGAGCCGTCACAGAAGGTATCTAATATGAAATTAGGCTTACTTACATTATTTATACCACTTTAAAATAATCTAATAAAAGCTTTAGAAAATCTGATTAAACTGTATAATTCAATTGTAAGGCAAATACTTAGACACTGGAAAACTAAGCTGTAAAATTTGGGGGCAGAAGGTAAGATTCTAGACAGAGTTAAACAGCATGTTATTTAAAAAGTATGGATTTATTTGTAAGATATCTATAAAATACAATTCTTTTTTAAAATTATATTTTGTTAAGTGAATGGTAATCCCAATGTAATAAACTCAGAGATAACACTTTCTGAGGATGCCTTATTTTACTCCCCACAAGGAGCTCAGTATTTGATTAGATTTCACAGCAAAACCACATAACCTGAGACACTCATGTGGCATTTGCATAACACTGGTATTCATGATCAGAGAGAAAGTGATGCAGGGAGGCACCCAGCTACTATTACATGATGTATGGTTAAGACCCAGAGTGCAGTGCTGGGAAGAAGCAATGGGGAGTTAAACTAAGGACACAGGGATAAATTATTTGCCAGGATCCTGAGCAGAACTGACTTTTGTAATGACACTCAAACAGCAGATAACCCCAAAGGCAATCTGAAAAAGAAGAATAAGGTGGTCATATTAGCAGATATGAAAGGAGATGAGTAAGATTTCTGAAATGTCTGAACCACTTTTGAAAAGCATGTCCTTCGATTATGACCACCACTTCTTTTTTCTTCTCATGCCTACTTACTGCCTTCTGGCTAATATAAGGATTCACTTTTGCTTATCTGCTTTAACACAGAAGAACCCCAGTGAGGATAAAGTTATAAGGATTGTAAGGAAGAGGGAAAGAAAAATGCATGCAAAAATAGCAATGGAAGTTTCAGAATAACAACATGAGAAGGACCATGTTTAGGCTGGTTTTCTGATTTTATCCAAATAAATATTCCTTTCAAAATAATATCTGACTTGAGCTTAAATGGAGAGGAAGAAGATGAAAAAGTTCCTCACTTAGCCTCTGATCCAGTAGTATTTTGTCTTCAGTTGAGTACAGATAGTAAATCTTAGGAGCAGTTCAGTTAAGACATTTAAAAATGTCTTACCGGGCTAACAAAGCTCATGCTTTTAGGACCTATTCAGTAAGTCGGGGTGAGGGGAGAATGTTGGGCGCTTTAGGAAATGACTAACAGCAACAGATTTTGCCTAATAAGTAGATTTTATGTGGTAGATGTTCCACCAAACTTTCAAACAATTAAATTAGATTTTATTATAAAGTCAAGCTAATATAAAACATTGTTATTTTTTAACCAGATGTTATTGGTTACATAACTACTCATACAGAGTGGGAAAATTTATTTTAATGTATGGCACAGATCTTTGATAATGTATGAAACTGGATTTCCAAAATGTGGGTATGTAGCAGGGTCACAGTTTATAAATTGCAATTGAAGGGGCAGTCTATAAGTAACTAATCTTTCTCATGACCTCCTCCATTACTGAGTAGTGTGCAGGGAGGTGGGGTAGAAAGAAACCTCGATAATCAGTGGTCTCCTAGCCTCTTCATATTGAAGTCAGCCTCTTTTATAAAAATGCTCATCCTTTGGATTTCTTCTTCCATCCCCAGATAGTATCTGGGTAGATTGGTGGCAGGGAGAACAGTGTGACTAGTTCCATCTGGCCTCTGTGGTTGTCATGAAGGCAACAGCTGAAGTCCACGGTTCCAGATACTTGCATGCAGCATACTAACATCTCACTAAAATTTCTTGATCTTGGTCCCAGGCCTCTGTTATTTAACTAGTCCCCTCAGAACCTCCATAACCCCTTACTAAGGCATGCAGAAACTTCTAAGCCCCTACACACAGACCATGGGTAACTAGGAGCACTGTCTCACGTTCACATCTCTAGCCATCTCCCTGTACCTCCCTCTTCTTCCCTTTTCCAAAACTATTCTTAGAATCTTGCAACTTCTCTCAGGCTTTGGAGAAAGAGGCCCCTTGCTATAATGTTCCCAAATCTCCTCGTAGATATTTAGAGTTTCTATAGACTCCTTCTCAAGTTTGTCCCCTTTCTACTCTACCTCTAGATCTCACCTTGATCCTCACTCCACTAGGGGCACCAGGAAAGGGCTTTCTACTTTCTCTTCATATATGGGAGAAATTTACTGTAAGTCATTGAATTAGGGGTCTCCAGAGAAACAGAACCAATAGAATCTCTCTCTCTCTCTCTTGCTTTATCTCTATCTCCATCTCTATTTCTGTCTAGCTATCCATCCATCTTTCTATATCTAGAAAGAGATTTATTATAAGCAATTGACATGTATGAGTATGAAGCTAAGAAGTCCCATTGTCTGCCATCTGCAAGGTAGAGACCCATGGAAGCTGATGATGTAGTTCCAGTCTTTGTCCAAAGGCCTGAGAACCAGGAGAACCGATGGTATAAGTTCTAGTTCAATTCCAAAGACCCGAGAGTTGGCGAGATGATAGTGTAAGTCCCAGTCCAAGGGCAGGAGAAGACTGATGTCCCAGCTAAGTAGGCAGGCTAAGAGAATGAATTCGACCCTCCTCTACCTTTTTGTTCTATTCAGGCCCTGAATGGTTTGGATGATGCCCACCCACATTGGGGAGCACGATCTGTTCTAGTAAGTCCGGCAGATTCAGATGTTAATCTCACCCAGAAATACCCTCACAGACACATCCAAAAATAATGTTTAACCAAATATCTGGGCTCCACATGATCCAGTCAAGTTGACACATAAAATTAACAATCATAGTCATGTACTCCTTTTCAGTTTCAGTGCATTCTTCCTGTTTTACCTAATTCAGAAACAACTCCCCAATCCTTACAATCCCATCAAGCCTCATGTGAACTCATCCCTCAATGTCTCTCTGACATCATCGCCTACTAATTTTCCTCTCGCTCATTCTGCCCCAGGTACATGGACTTCCTCATTATTCCTTGAAAATATGAAGGGACTCCAGCCTCAGGGCCTTTCACTTACTGTTCTCTGTGTCTGAATATTCACATATACCAGGTATCAGCATTTCTTGCTCCCTCATTTTTATTTAGGTCTCTGCTCAAATATTATCATGTCATAGACTCTTTTCCTTTCACTTTAGGTAAAATGGGGACTCTTACCCCAATACATTCAACTCTTTGTTCCCTTTATTCTTCTTTATTTCTTCACAGGACCACCCATCTGAATATTATGTTTTACTTAGATACATATTTCTATTTTCAGTCTCTCCCTACCAGCACGTAATCTCTATGAGAGTAGAGATTTTGTTTCATTGAATGCTGTAACCCCAGAGCGGTTATCTGGCACACAGTAAGGAATAATGAATACGTACACATACACACATATACACACACACACACACATGAATTCAACATGAGTACATATATTTGTCAGATGTGTAGATGATAATGTTGTATGATATGCAGGAGGATAAACTGGTTTACTGAAAGGAAATATGTATGGGGAGATATTTCCAAAATACCATTTCCAACACAGAGGTTACTTATATTTTAATATGCTGTTAGCGTTTTGTTTTTTTGCATTCTGAAAAGAATGAGTTTAAAATTATTTGGGAATTTAGTTAATGTACCGATCAATGCAGTGGGAAAAATACCAGAAAAGTCCATTGTTTTAGTTAACTAGGAACTCCTAGTTAGTTCATTATTTATTTTTTTCTTTTCAATCAGTTATTTCAGAAAAAAAGTTCCAAAATAAAATGTATATTTAAAAAACTAGGCCTGTTTCAGAAGTATTGTATATTCTAAAAAATAGTTCAATTTAATTTACCCTAATTATTGAATAGAAATTATGTTTTAGGGAATGTCTTAGGCTCTGACAATATAAAATTAATAGTCCTGTATTCTATGAGGAATAATTTATAAAAATAGTGGTTTATTTTTATTGAGGTTTATATTTTGTAAGACCCTTTTATGTAATTCCCCATTTGATTCTCACAGTTATTTCTGAAGTAGTTTGTTATCTCCCACTTTTCAGAAGTTTTAGATGTTAAGAGACTTGCCCAAGGCTTCACAGCTAGTAAATAATGGAAACAGAACTTAAACTTAGATGTTTATATGTCAAAGTTAGGGTACTTGCCTTCCTCCCTATGATTTATATTTTTAGGCAACTTCATGATTTAAAATATGGTTTATATACATTATCTAATTGCATACTAAAAAAATCCCTATGGACACATTTTGCAGACGATGAAAGTACACTTTATAAAAATCCCTCTGATATAATCAAAGTTATATAACTCATTTGTGGTAGAATCAGCGTGAATTCACGATTTCTGAGTAGAAAATCAATACCTTCTACATTGTCCACTTGACCAAAAGGGAAGTTCAGAAGTATAGATACTGTCAGATTAAAAAAAAAAATCAAGAATAAATTAAAAAGAAAAAACATTGAATTTTAGAATAAAAATTGAGAAATTTACTTGATGAAAAAAACCCATATAGTTAATTATGCAGTGAGAAATACATCTACAGTTGGTAAACCTCCAAGTGTATATTGTTGTCCTATAGGCTTTTATTTATCTATTTACTATTGTTAATTTAAGATGTAAGACAGTGTATAGAATTACATCAATTAAACAAAATGGCAAGATTTAAAACTAGGCATTAAAGAAGAAATAAATAAAGTGAGGACATAAAGCTACACCATAAATTATGTTTAAAAAAAAAAAAGGAAAAAGACACCACACAGCATTACTTGCACTGGGTAGGCCACATTTCACTCTAACTCAAAAGGGAAGTGCGATCTATTCCACAATTCACTTTATTCAAAATATAATGACAGGGCTTCCCTGGTGGCGCAGTGGTTGAGAGTCCGCCTGCCCATGCAGGGGACACGGGTTTGTGCCCTGGTCCGGGAGGATCCCACGTGCCGCGGAGCGGCTGGGCCCGTGAGCCATGGCCGCTGAGCCTGTGCGTCCAGAGCCTGTGCTCCGCAACGGGGGTGGCCACAACAGTGAGAGGCCCGCGTACCACAAAAAAAAAAAAAATATATATATATATATAATGACAAGCCAATGACTTAGAAGAAGCAAAAATTTCCTTAAAATGAGAAATTTCTTCTGAGGTTGTTCATAAAATGGCATCATATAGTATCATGAACAGTTTCAGCAGTGTTCTTAGAATTTTGTGAGGTTCTTTGCACAGTGTCCCTCAATATAGGATGAATGCATTGCGCCAAAACACAATTCATAAAAGAAATTCACTGGCATTTATCAGGGTACTCTGTCTCCACCAAACACGAAAATCACGAAGGTGAAGAAAGAGATTTGTCAATACAAGAGTTCAAATGTTGAGTTAATTCATATGAGTCTATTTCCTCCCTTATGGGTTCTTCATCCTGGTATAGATTCTTATTTTTGTTGAGGAAATTGGATGGGATCATGTAATTTCTCCCTGGGAATACTTTTCAAATATTTCTGCAGAAATACCTCCAGTGGTAGCTGTAGGTGATAGTGAGGAAGTTAGTGGTGAATGGGTAGAATGGAAGAGAGAACTCTGTGAAGGTTAGAGAAAATAAAAAGCAACTCAAACTCTCGCTCATGAAAATCTGTATTATTATAACTGTGTCCATTTCCCCCGTCCTTGAACAAAATTGATGATCCTGGAAGATGTGGCTTATTTATGTGACTTTGACGAGTCCCTAGAACAGTGTTGTGTACTCCCAGGGTGAGGAGTACCTTGGTTTGAGAATCAATCCCTAGGGGAATTGTTTTAAGACAGACACAATTTATATCTCCTTGCTCTCTTTTTTAAAAGTTATGACATACTGTAAACATAAAAAATTATAAAGATTAGTGCAGTGAATACCCATATACTTACTAGCCAAATTTTAAGCATGTTAGTATTTTGCTACTTTACCTTCAGAATTAAAAAAAGTTAGAGATAAAACTGATGGCCCCTTTGCAGTCCTTGCAAATGCTGTTGTTCCCTCACTCCTGGCACCACTCTCTTGAAGTAGCTTGGAATCCTTCCTAAAAATGTTTACCCTCCCCTTTTCCTTTTACTATTTATGTATGCATCTATGAAAAGAAAGAATATTGCTTGTGTGTTTAAATATTTTATAGATAGAATCATGCAATATGCATCATTCTGTAAATTCCTTACTTTAATTCAACATTATGTTTTCAAAATCGATCCATTTTAATACATGTAGATCTATTTTATTAACCTTAACCTTTTATAGTAACCCATTTAGAAATGTACCACCATTTATATATATCATTGTCCTACTGATGGATATTAACTTATTTTCAATTTTTCTCTATTACAAAAAAAATGCTGCAATGAACATCATTGTTTAAGTCTCCTTATACATATATTTAGATTTCTTTCTAGTACATGTGTCTAGCAGTGAAATTATGGGACCTAATGTAATATATACTTAGTGACTATTGCCAAATTGTTTTTCAAATTTACATTAGTACCTGAATTGTTTACTAGATCCTCTTTACCACATTCTGACCTATTCTTAGCATTTAATTTTTTTTGGTCAATATTTTATAGATAAATGTTATGTTATTTTTAATTTGAGTTTCCCTGATTCAAGTGAAAGAGGTTGAGTATATGTTCATATATTTACTGGCCATTGGGCTTTCCTCATCTGGGAATGTTTATAATTTTTACCCATTTTTCTAGTTGGTAATTGCAGTTTTCTTATTTGTTATATTTTATATATTCTGGATACTTTCACTTTGTTTGTTGTGTAGGATACAGTTACCTTTTCCAAGCATGTGTGTTGAAATTAAATGAATGTGTATTTTAGCTAGGTTTATGGAATCTGTTGTCATAGCATAATTTTAAACTTTAGTATAATCAGTTTGCTTTCCTCCGCTTTTATGTTTGTTGTTTACGACATATTCTTCTTTAATAAGGCCATAAAATGTTCTCTAAAATTTTCCCCAGAAAGTTTTGAAGTTTTATCTTTCGTCTAAATAGTTTCTTAAGCTGTCTGGAATTGATTTTGTAAACGGTATGTGGAGGAATACAGTTTCCTCATTCTACTTGTTTTTCCTATCCATAGAGAAACAAGAAATTATTTTCCATATAATTAACAAAATGACTTAGCACTTTGTATTAAATAATCTGTTCTTTTCTCACCAAAGAGCAAATATTTAGCCGTATATAAAGTTGCCACTTCCATTATATAGTAAAGCCCTCCTCCTCCTCCCGTTTCTTCTCTTTCTTCTTCATGATTGCCATAGTTATTTTAGTTTTTTAATATTAGATACAAATTTTAGAATCTATTTTTCAAGTTTCATAAATAGTCTTGTCTGGTTTGAGAATCATACTTAACGCTTTTATTCAGGTCTCCTGAGCAGATTTCATAAGATAGGAATTGTCTGTTTATTGAAGGCTTTTCAGTCATTGCTAGAATCATTTCTAAAATTGTCTCTAACTCATATATTTTTTATAGGAACTGGTTTTGGATCAAAGATTTATGTTTTTGAATATTCTTAACCCCTTTAATTTTTCACTTATTCTTTAGTCAATTTTTTTTTTTTTTTTTTTTTTTTTTGCGGTGCATGGGCCTCTCACTGCTGTGGCCTCTCCCGTTGCGGAGCACAGGCTCCGGACACGCAGGCTCAGCGGCCATGGCTCACGGGCCCAGCCGCTCCACGGCATGTGGGATCATCCCGGACTAGGGCACGAACCCGTGTCCCCTGCATCGGCAGGCAGACTCTCAACCACTGCACTACCAGGGAAGCCCTCTTTAGTCAATTTTGATAATGTGTATTTTTCTAGAAAAGTAAATGTTTCTTTGACATTTTAAAAATGTTTATTTATAGCATTATGATTTTTAAAAATCTCGACTCTTTCAGTGATTATATTCATTTTTTCAAAACTTCTATTACTTTTAATTTGTTCTCTTTTTCTCTCTTTCTTGATCAGTCTTATAAGTGTTTCCCACTAGTTTTTCTAATGTACCAACTTTCATTGATAATTTCCATAATTTTTTCTCTTTGATTAGCTTTTAGCATCGTAATTATTTTTGTCTATATCTTTCTTTGATTTTTCGCTGCTCCTTTGCTCGTTTTCTAAGTTCAGTGCTAATTCTTTTGAATCATTTTTATTTTTTAACAAATCTATTTCATGTTATCAACTTACCTCTTAATTTTGCATTCGATGCATTCCACAAGTTTTTTTAATGCAGTTCTTTCATTGGCATTCAATTAAAATATTTTCTATTTTCCTCTTTACTTTTTCATCAAAGCATTATAATTTGCTCTTTATACTATGCTTTTTAAGAAATTTATTCTTTAACCTAAGCACCATTTAGAAATATTTCCAAACATATACTGTATTGTACTTTTATTATTCATTTCTTGTTTAACTATGGTCAGATAACATGGTCTGTGTTGTCATAACTTTTTAAATATTTGTTGAGATTTCTTTGTGTCCTAACACTAGATCAATGTGTATAAAAGTTTCTATCTGTGCTTAAAAAGAATGTATCTTTCATACTTTGGGGAATACAGTATTCTAAATTTATCTAATAAAGAGAGACATTTAAAAGTGTTGTCCAAATTTTATGTATCTCTTTTACTTTTTTGTTGGTTTATTTTGTCAGTTTCAGAAAGCGAAATGCTAAAATATCTTACTTTGAGGTTTTGTCAGTATTTTTATTGTAATTCTGTAAGGTTTTTCTTTTATCTATTTAAAGTTGTCTTTTTAGGTATGTAGAGTCAATTATAATATCCTTTTGGTGGATTGTTTAAATATTATGTAGCTTCCCTTTTTATCTCCATTAATGCTATTTGCCCTTAATTTGATTTTGTCTTCTATTGATCTTGCTGCATCAGCTTTGTTTTGTTTAAAATTTACTGTGAATTAACAGGGTACCTTCTGTCTGAGAAATAGGCACATTCTCACATTTATCTAGCCACTGGCTGGGGTTGTAATCCAAACTAAGATACCATTCAGCTCCATGATATTAACCAACTACAAGATTTCAAATATTTCCTCTTTCTCATGTCATGACCCCACTCTGGATTTGAATTGTGGGTGGTCTCTTTCAGGGTCAAATTCTGCATTGGATTTGTTCCTAGGTTGGTCCTAGATTCTTCTTGCGGCTCACTGTGGAGGTTCCTGGATGGCTTGTAGTTGAGTCAGCTAGGGTGAGACAGAAGACTTTTCGATATCCTGTAACCAATATTCACTTTCTTTCATTTGGAGTAGATTCCTAGGAAACTGAAGCATAATGTGTAAGAGAACCTGCAGATTTGCAAATTGACCTATGTGAGCATTAGGGTGGAGCTTCCCTGAAGACTTTGGAAATGAGGAAAATGAGATGGTCCTGAGAAAGTTAAAATTTTCACATAACTATGTCACAGCTGGGAAATGTTAAGTTGCCTCAAAGATACACTATAGCAGACTCTATTCTGAATGAAGGTATTAAAGAAAGAATTTGTCCAACAGCAAGGGGCGTAGTTGGCCATAAAGTCTAGAGAAAGGGATGTCACAGAATAAACTTTGGGTGTGTCCTTGCACCTTTCCCAAGGGAGGGAGCCTTCCATAGCTAAAGGGCTTTTGAGCTGTGTGTTCCCATTTGCTAAATCATGATTTCTGAGGGAAAGACTACAGCAGGGTGTAGTCAACAACCTTCAAGTGTTCCAAACCTAATAAAAAGATCGTCTTCAGTATCTACAAATGGAGACATTAGATTCTTTTATCCTGATGCCACTAAACATTGATTTAGCTAACTAAATTATCTTGTTCTAATTCCATGCTCATTGAGCAACTCTTTATTTGGTAGGTCTGCTTTTAGGGAGAAAATTGACAGGTCATCTGGACTTGAGTATTCTGATTGCTGAAATAAATGTATTTCTCATTGTAAATTAGTAACTTAGTATTCTGATTATGAGTTTACTTCTCATGTGTCCTTTTTTTAAAAAGCAAGACTGCATATAGTTAAAAAAGGATGAGCCTTTTGATTTGGAACATTTAGAGTCTTTTCTTAAATGGTTGTATGGTTTTTCATATAATTTAGGTAGTTTTCTATGTTGTGCTATACAAACAATGCTCTAAGCATACTTTGTGAACACATGCAATGGTGTCAGTAAGACAAGTTTAAGTATTTGCTTCCCATGTTTCTTTTTTTTAATTGAAGTATAGTTGATTTACAATATTATATTGGTTTCAGTTTTACAACGTAGTGATTCAATATTTTAATAGATTATACTCTATTTAAAGTTCTTATAAAATAATGGCTATATTTCCCTGTGCTATACAATATATCCTTGTTGCTTATTTATTTTATACATAGTAGTTTATATCTCTTAATCTCATACCCCTATTTTGTCCCTCCCCCTTTCTCTCCCCACTGGTAACCAGTAGTTTGTTCTCTATATCTGTGAATCTGTTCTGTTTTATTATATAAATTTGTTTTAGTTTTTAGATTAAGTGATAACGTAGAGTATTTGTCTTTCTTTGTCTGACTTATTTCACTAAGCATAATACTCTCTAGGTCCATCCATGTTGTTTCAAATGGCAGAATTTTGTTGTTTTTATGGCTGAGTAATATTCCATTGTATGTAATATTCCACATATTTTTTATCCATTCATCTGTTGATGGTCACTTAGGTTGCTTCCATACCTTGGCTATTGTAAATAACACTGCCATGAATATTGGGGTGCGTGTATCTTTTCGAATTAGTGCTGTCATTTTATTCCGCTGTATACCCAGCAGTGGAATTTCTGGATGATATGGCAGTTCTAGTATTAGTTTTTTGAGGAACTTCCTTACTGTTTTCCACAGTGACTGCACCATTTATGATATCATCTGCAGGGTGCTAGGGTTCCCTTTTCTCTACATCCTTGTCAACATTTGTTATTTGTAGGCTTTTTAATGATAGCCATTTTGACAGGTGTTAGGTGATATCGCATTCTGGTTTTGATTTGCATTTCTCTGATGATTAGTGATGTTGAACATTTTTTCATGTGCCTCTTTGCCACCATGTTTCTTAATTTCGAGGAAGAATGCTCCTATCATGTTCACGTGAGTACTCTGGCACATGTGAAGGTGTATTGTGTTGGGGTTTATATCACACTGTATATCTGTATATCTATATCTATAACTATGCGTGTGTGTGTGTGTGTGTGTGTGATGTTATATTGGAGCTTGTATAACAGTCTCATGACTGATTCAGTAGGGAAGTTGACATGAGTCTGCCTTGGAGAGATGGATTTGCTTTCAGGCCCTAAAAAAACTAAGTATTTGAGCCTGCAAGTCTAAGAAACAGGGCCTTGATTAAGGAAAATTTTCAAAGACAATGTATGTAACTCTGAGGCTGTCTGTGAGAACTTTCTCAGGTGACATTCTGACATCATTATATACTTAAAATGTGTACTAGCCCTTCAGTTATATATTCAAGTAGCTGATAGAAAAATTTGTAAAACTGCTTAATCCTCCCCACTTTAGTTTATCTACCAGTACTCTGATTCAACACAGCTTTCTGTCTTTCTGTTTAATCCAGAGCTTGAGAATTGGTCATATAACACCCTCATCGCTTATTGTGGTTTCTTCCTGGCTATATTTCTCACTCACATAGTCTTTGAAATCTGCCTGGTACACAAGCACTGTGGTTGAATTTACTGCCTGCCACTTTTCTGAAGACTACTATTCCCCTTAAATTTACCTAGTAACAGCAGAGGCAACCATTTTCATATAATGTGCTTCTATTCACCTTGCCACAGTTGATCGGTCCAAAGTTATACATTTTACCCAAGGTAGGCAGTGGGAGTGTTTGAACTTATACCTAACACACCATAGCTTCACTCTGATTGCTCTTTTATAAAATGAAAAATGTATACAAACTTTTATTTATTTCACATGACTTGGGGAGCAGAGAAGAGTTGGTTTATACTGAGTTCTTGACAAGAATAAACACATGGGTAAAGAGAGATGTAGGTAATGAGAGATTAGGAGAGAAATCTTCCCAAATTATATATGACCCTTTAGTCCTTTCAGCATATTTATTCCTGTAGCTCAGCTGCATCCCTGTTCTTGAGTTCCTTTACCCTTATACTAAATTTTGCTTTTTTTTCATGAAGCTAGCTTAAAAGGTTTTCTTTTAGGACTATATGAGAAATCTCATGCTCCATTCTATCCTCTTCCTATAAGTTTGTCTTGAATTCAAAGCTATTACCCTGGGTTAAAATTTTCTTCCAACCTACAACCAAAGAATCAAATTGAAGGTGGTTCGTCAAATGTGAAATTCTTTGTGCTATTTGTGAAGTTATTTATTTCGTAAAATGAAAGCTTGATCACTTTCATTGAAAATTAATTTCTATGTAAAATATTTCAGTGTGTTTTATACTCATGAATTTTATAAAGTGAAAACTACACAATTGTTAAGTAACTTGGAACATTTCATATTTATCAATTTCTATAATACATATGCACATTTACACACATATACCTGCATGCACACGTATACATATTTCCTTCTCCTAGGTGAGACTTTCAACCAATTTTGTGTGAATTTTAATGCTCATGGCAAAAATTGAATCTTTTTTCCACTTAAGAAGTTACACTCTTAGCTTTTAGATTTTCCCAATAGAGTTTCACAGAATAAAAATTATTCTTTTAGAGAATAAAAAAGTCTCTTCTTTCATTTTTATCTGTACTATAAAATTCTATTTAGTTCCCATGGAAATGCAAACTCAAGTTTAAAATATCTGTGTGCATGTGTTTGTATATGTGTATGAGGAAAAGCATGCCATGAGTAAAACCCCCAGTTGTGCATGCTAAATAGTCTGTTTCTGATAATGAGATCAAATGAGTTTGGCAAGAAGACCCTTTTGTCCTCTCTGGAGCAAGCTTTAGGGACTAGGGATGTTGGAGTTGAAGCAGAATAAGGGAAGGTTCTCCAGAAAGCATGTGGTTTATTTGAATTATTTTAATGCCTTTTCTGAACTTTTCATTCTGTGAAAAAATTATATATGATTTTCTTTACTAGAAACTTCAAAAATAAAAACATAAGGTAGAACACAGGCAGAGCCAACCTGATGTCTGGACACACTCAAGCCAAGCTATTGACACTGCTGCGATACCAGACTTCTCACATGAGGATGGTGTCCCAGCCCTAAGAGACTCACTGTGATGCTTTACAATCTTTAAAAGCCCCAGGGATTATTCTGAGTCACTACCCAAACTCTGACAGCTAAAGAGTTTTCCCAGGTAAAGCTCCATCTGTTATTTCTTTGACTTCTTTCAGGGATGGGTAGCACAGGCAAATTCACACAGTAAGCTCCAGCCAGGTTCAAAGAGCAATTCATGTCATCACATAAAAGCGCTGCATGTGTGTTTACAGGAGAGTCATCAATACAGATGAGGATGCCACTTACTATCTTGTTTTTGGCCCCATGTTACTGACATTCTTTAAAATTCATAGGCGTTAAGTTAGTAAAAAGTTACAAGCAAGAAAACATGCCAAGACTAATGTACTTGTTCTTGTACCTTCATTTTTTATGTGGGAGAACAAACAGATATTGCTGCTGCCTTGAGACTTTTAAAGACCAAACAGATGATTGCTATAGGAATTGTTTTTGTTTAAAACCATATAGAATCATAAAAATCTTTGAGATTGCAAGTCATGTAATCCAAATAACCTTTCTAAAATAGAGATATTTATCGACTTCCCTACTAATTAATGTCAGTGTACTTTGGCTTTCCTACTTCCAATGTCAGGGAATTTAGCAAGTTAGAAAACAATCTATTCCATGGTTGTCTAACTTTAACAGTGTCCTCCTTAAGTGAGCTATTCTTATTTCCTAAATGATCAGGTATGTGTTACTTTTACTTGACTATTATCACAAATTGTTACAACACCATTGATAAACCTAATCTTCCCAGGTGCTTGAAATCATGTAGCCACTGTATTTTCAAGCAGAGAAATTAAGAAGAATCAGCTTCTTGCTTTTGGTTAAGATTCTTGTAAGTTTGTACTTTGAGCAGCAGTTCAACCTAACAGAGAGCAATGATAGGTGTAAATTGATTAGATAAAGTTCAGAAGACTTTGCCTTTCTCAAAGGTAAGGATCCCAAGGAGCAGTGTGGCAAATGGTGCTGAAACCATGAGCTTTTTGGTTCCAGTATCTCTTTAAACAGATGGAAACAAACAAGCAAGCAAAATAATATTAACTGTGCTCCTGTGCACGGGAGTAACAGGAATCAATCTCCCTGGATAAAATTTGAGACTACTACAGACTCTCCCTTCACCCATTCTGCCCTAACATATGAAAGACAGCTAAGAAAAATGACAAAACCTTTTTATTTTTAAAGATCTGTCAAAATATAAATCTTCCATGCTTCTTCATACGCCTTTACTGACTCTTTGGAACGTCTCACTCCCTTTTCCTGTCCTACTGCATCCTACCCAAATGTCTAGCACACCATCTACAACAGGATTGCATTTCCTGGCCAGAGGTTTAGCAGCCTTAACAAGGTTGTAAGAGCCCCTCAGTGGCAGCCACCATGTCTTACTCAACTTTAGATAGTTGGTAGCCTAGTTCCTGACACTGAGGAGGTGCTCAATTTATATTTATTAGATGAAGGAAAGAAAGAAGAGAGAACATTCTCTTACTGCAAGACACTTATTCCTTTCTGAGCAGCAACTTTCTACCAGATAGTAGTTTACCTTTGTTGTCTTGAACTCTGCAATTCTTCCTGCTCCTCTGTTGTTGAAGTCTTGCCTCTCAGGACCTAAAACATAAGAGTATGAAATGTGAATCAAATTCAGTAAGTAAATCAATCCTAGAAGCAAGGAGATAGGCTTCATTACAGCTTGTTTTGTGACTCTGCTTTATTGTTCACTGGGACGAAAAAGTCAAAGAATGATCCAACACGTGGTATGTAACCATTAAAACTGAAGCAATTTGAAGTGCTTTCTGTGAGTACACTGTCACTGATCTAATTTTTAGTAAATGTTAAGCAGGTTTCTGTGCTAAAAATATATTGAACTGAAACAGTGGATTAAGAAAGATGTTGTTCTAAATCCCATCTTGTAATTTTCATTTAATGGGTCTAAATTCCTTGAAGTCTCAGACTTTAAAATTGACTTGTAAAGATCTTAAGTTATGGCTCTGAATCCCTTTGGAGGAGGTGCTTATGAATATTAACTGTACCTTAGGATGCTCTGTGTTGGTACAGGACTTATTTGAGCTCAGAATTAGTGAGAGGTGAATGATGAATAATGGGCTCAGTGTGTGGAGTTTAAATATTCGAAAGAACAGACTCTGTATGGTATTGTGAAATGTCTTGTAGCTTCATTTCTGATTTTGAAATGTTACAGTGCTTGCTTATTGTCACAGTATGATCTTCAACACAGTTGGGTAGTGCTTTTTTAAAGTAATGCAAATGCATGAATCTCAGAAATACCTTCAAATATTGGGGACTGCATCTTTAAGGAGGGCGTTTGGCATTAAACAGCCTTTTCCAGCTAATGAATTTCTCAAGTTACAAGAATAATGGCCTTTTTAATCTTAGCAAGAGTAATTAAACAGACATTTGTTATTAATGATGTTGTTAATGGCAGAAGATATTGATATTATACTGCTTGAGAGTGATTATTTTGAACATCAGACATAGGAGTGTATGATGGTTTTGAAAGTACAACATCTCTTTAATAGCACTGTAAAGTACTAGTTATTTAAGATAGAAAAAAAACCTGCCTTAACTTTTGTTAATACCAAGAGAACTAAATATTTCCAAACTGAGGCAGAACTATTACGGACAAAGAACATTTGTTTGATTAGTTCTACTTATCTGTTGAAGTGGTGTTTTTCTTCTGTTGAGATAGATACGTGGCAGCCCACAGCTTGAGAAAGAATTACTTACTCAAAGTCTGCTTCAGAATAGAAAGGCAGATGATATTGGTGGGCTACTCTTTGTCCACTTCCCTTTCCTAGCAATTCCTCAGTTTTGTTCAGAAATCTACCCTATCTCCAGCTTCAGAAGGGCATCCTAGTTAATCATTTCATTCATTCATTCAACAAATATTTACTGAGTGCCAATTATGGCCAGGCACTGTTTTATGCACTGAAAATATATCTATGAAAATAGAATAGTCAACACAAACAAACAAAAAATCACACATAAACAAAAGCAGTATTAAAAAAATAACAGACAAAAATCCCTACCCCCTATGATTGGGGTTAATGAATTAATCAAGATAGAGCCAGTCAGGCCACAACATCCCCTGCAGATTCTCATGGTCCAGTCCCCCCCAGTGATGGGCATGTGGGACAAATAGCCCCAATCACACCAGAGAACAGGGATTTTATCTCTTCTTGAGGGAAAGAAAATATTTTTTCTCTCTCCTACTAGACATAGACAAAGCAGCAGCCAGGCCCAGTTGCCACTGGCAGCCATTTTGTGACTGTGAGGGAATCCAGGCTTAGGATGAATCAGAACCTAAGGACAACCAGGAGGGTTTCCACTGCCTGCTCTAAAAGTATCTGAACAGACATAAACTGTTAAATTAAAATTAAATACTTTTGTGGCATAAACAAATTGCTGTTTTCTTTATTATAAGCATAATGGCTTGATCTTAATGCCATTGAAGGCAAATAAAAGATGCTTTGGGAATTTGAGAATCAGGGTAAAGGGCATAGTTATGGTAGTCATATTGAGGGAGCTGCAAGGTTGAGGTAACATGGACTGATAGGAGCCATGGGATTGGATTCTGAGGGTGCTTGATCAAGGGGGCCAGGACATAAGACTAAATAAACAAGAGTTCATTAACTTCAGGGCATTGTATATTCCCATGTGGTTTAATTTTCTGTCAGGGACCCCAGGGGAAAAGGAAAACCCATTGCCAGGATGGTTCTTTGAAGCCTGGATATAGTGATGGCTCACAGTGGGTAAAATAAAATGGCTACATTGCTGTGGCAGGTGGTGGAGGAAGGGATTAAAAGGCTTGGGGAAGTGGGCATGTCAGAATGTGTATATTATGTGAGGTCAAAGACCCACTAGAGGATTATGTTGCAGGGAGGGCCTGGGGAACACCCCATTCACCAAGGCCATCAGAAACTCACTGCTGAGAGGAGTATCAGCATCTCCGAGAGGTTTAGTGGTGGTTCTTCCCTGTAGGCCAGGGTTGATGGCAGGAGTGGGAGTCATTGAGCTGGGATCTTCATGAGCTTATGAGGATGATGGGTCTCTGAAGCAATGAAGCTGAGGTGTCAGTGCTTAACCACTAAAAGCTGGTGAGTGGGGGGAGGGAGGGGGCATAGTTATTTTAAGAATTGGCAAGGTCAGAAGGACAGCTAAGGAGACTATCCACAGGGCAGTGTGGTGGTTAATAGAACATGGCTTTCCTAGGTCAAAATAGATATCATATAAGCTACTTAATATATACAGTAAAAAGAAAAATAAATGAAAAGTTATCTGAAGGTCATTGCTCCAAAAGGAAGCTACATTGTCTTACTCAGTTTTGGGACCTGAGTCAGTTTTCAGACACAGAATCCAGTGACTGATGAGGTGGTTGGATCCTTCAGAGAACCCTCGGCAATATAATGTCAGGTGTATACTGTAACGATCCCCCCGAGCTTTCCCCAGGAGGATCTATGAATATTTACTTGGATGCCCATGCACTGTGGGATGGGCACAGACATTTCCAGGGCTGTTTGACACAGGGCCTGAATTGACATTGATACCTAGAGACCTGAAGTATTATCACGTCCCTGTTAGAGTGGGGAGAACACAAGGCCAGATGCTCAGTAGAGTCCCGTTTGAAGTCCAGCTTAGAGCAGGTCCACGAGGTTTTCGGCCCCACACAGTTGTCATTTACCCAATTCCCAAATGTAAAATGTAGAATCAAGATACTCAGCTGTTGGAATAACACCAATTGAATCATTGGACTGTGAAGTAAAAGCTATTAGAATGAAAAGTACCAAGTAGAGCCTTTGGAATTGCCTCCTCTGCCCATCAAGATAGTGAATTAAAAACAGTATCGACCTCTGGAAGTGACGGCAGACATAGAATCACCCTTAAGGATCTTAAGGATGCAAGGGTAGTGGTGTCTGTCATACCTCTATTTACTTCGTAAGTCTGCTCCCTTCAGAAGCCAAATAGACCTTTGAGAACCACTGTAGACTGTTACAGACTCAACCAGGTAATAGTCCTGATTGCAGCTGCTGTGCTGGATGTGGTATCTTTGCTTGAGTAGATTAATTAATTCTCATGTATATGGCATGAGGCTTGAAGTAGCAAATTCATTCTTTTCTACTATAATCAGAAAAGAAAGGACACATAGAGAGGACAATAATACACATTTAAAGTTTTGTTCCAGGTACATGTTAACTCTCCCACTCTGTGTTATCAGAAGATATCTGGATTATCTAGACATCCCACAGAGCATCACATTAATTATTACATTGATGATATCATGCTGATGAGGAAGAATGAGAGAGGGGTGATTAGCATGCTGGAGGTTTTGGTAAGACATATGTGCCCCAGAGGGTGAGAGATAAGCCCACTGAAAATTGAGAGACCTGATACTTCTGTAATTTTTAGGGATACAGTGGTCCAGGGCATGCTGGGATATTTTCTCTAAAATTAAAGAAAATTGCTCCTTGTATCCTCTGTCACAAAGAAGGCATAACATTTGGTAAGCCTACTTGTGTTCTGAAGGTAATACATTCCACACTTGGAAATATTGTTCTAGCTGATATGCTAAATGATACAAAAGACTGTTGCCTTTGTATGGGGTCTAGAGCAATAAAGGGGTTTGCAGCAGATTCAGGCTATACTGTATGCAGAAGTCCACTTAGGGTATGCTGTCTGGCAGACCACATGTTGGTGGAGGTGTCAGTGGTGGGAAAAGATGCAGTATGCAGCTTAAGGCAAGGAGAGAATCATATCAAAGACCCTACAGTTCCAGAGTAGGGCCATGGCATCTGCAGTGGGGAAACAGCTCTTAACATGTTACTGGATCCTGGTAGAGACCCATATGAGCTGGGTTCTGTTTAATGCCCCAAGGCATTAAGTTGGGTAGAACCAGCAGCAGTCCATCATAATAAATGACAGACTTGCATTGAGCCTGGGCAGACCAGAAAGCACAAGAAAACTGCATGAATAGGTAGCTTAGACCTCTCTCCCTTCTATGTCAACCACTATGGTTGCACCAGCACCCTTCTTCAGCTTCCATCTATGGCCATATGGGGATGTCCTTTATGACTGCTGAAGGAGGAGAAGAAAGCTCAACTTTGGTTTATGGATGGGCCAGATAATCAGTGGAGTTCTTGCCAAATAATCAAATACATTGGTTTTCTGTGTGGGTCAAACCAAAAATGGATGTGGTTGCATTACAAGCTATAGTCAGACAGTGCTAAGAGACAGCTTTTCCATTGTCACAGTTTCTAATTGTGTACCTGGTTACCTACTTTCTGGAAGAAGTGCCCTGAGGTGAGAATATATACAGAGTCATGAGTAATTGAAATGGCTGGATAACTTCTCAGGGGCCCGGAAGTTTAGAGATAGGAATGCCTGAGGTAGCAGTTGTGGATGGACACAACAAAGGAATAGACACAAAGTGTGAAGGTGTTTGTATGGTTTGTGCAGACCCACCAGAAGGCATCACTGTAGAAGAATCATGGAACTATAAACTAGGCTCAAATGACTCAGTTGGTAGACATTAGTTTGCCTTTGTCATCAGCCACCCCAGAACTGGTGTAATGGGCTCATGACTTGAGAGGACCCATCAGCAGAGATGAAGGCTTCGCATGCATCCAACAGAGTGACTTTCACTTTCCAAGGCTAATCTAGCTATTACCAAAGCTGAATCTCTGATGTGTCTATTCCATGAAGAGACCAACCAACCAACCACTGGTAGCAGGTTGACTACATTGAGTCTCTTCTGTTCTGGAAGGTCTAGTGGTTTGTTCTCACAGAAATAGATGACAGTTCTGAGTATGAGTTCACCTTTATTGCCCTCCAAGTCACCCCTATCCGGAGACTGTCAGGGTGCCTTATCCAGAGGCATGGAATCCTGTAGTATATAGCATACCGCCAGTGAACCCACTGCACAGTTAACGAGGTACGGGAACAAGAAGACCATGACCGTGGACTCTGTTGGTTGCATCAAATACCACAACATCCAGAAGCTACCAGGTGGATATAGTGTAAGAATGGCTTGGTGAATGCAGAGGTGAATCACCTGCTCAGAGGCAATACTCTGGAAGAATGTGGTGCCATGTACCAGGTGGATCAGACCTTCTCTGTGGCATTGTATTTGATAGAGAAATTCATGCATCTGAAACTTTGGTCTGTATCAAGGTTAGGAGGCAAGAATGTTACTACCATTATTAACGATGATCTACTGCGGGACTTTGTACTTCCTGTCCTTACTACTCTGGGCTTCTCTAAGGTAGAGATCCTGGTCCCTAATTAGAACACACTCTTCCCAGGGACACACTCAAGCATGGAAAGAGAAAAGCCACTCATATTCCCATTTTTCTGTGTGATTAGACATAATAACCACAAACTGCCTGGCCAGTCATTCAGTCTTAGCAGAAGCCATATCTTCTCTTGTGACACCTCAAAAGTCTCTTCCATCTGTTAATTTTCTGCATTAGAAGTAAAAGGGCCAGTGTTAGCTGTAAGGAATAATGGGGCATGATACTGATTTCTTCTGATCTTCTTTCTGTGCTTCATGTCATATCCCTGGATTATCTCTGTGGACCCAGAGAGGTACAACTCAGGAAGCTATGGATCCACTAGTCATACTTGTGTGTAGAAGTGGCACAATTCCTTGAGCAGAAGCCTTGTGACCTACATTTTTACAGCTGAAACAACAGTGCTGGACACATAGAAGTTACCAAGCACGTGCCAAGCACTACCTTACTAAACTATGTAAGGTAGTGTTGTTAAGAAGCAGTTGTCTTCAGTATTTTAATAAATAACTCTGAGCTGTTGTTTAGTCGTTCTTATTAGAAATATGAATTAGATAATGGAGTGATCTGATGTTCTCAATGAAATTTCTTTTAAACCAGAGATTCAATGGGAAATTATTTTCCAGTGGAAAGGAAGCACTTTAGTCAAGCTTGGGGGCAGCTCCCATAGTGTCATGTGATAGTGTGTGCTTCCTTTGGCTTTTAAATCTTTATATCTCCTGAGGGGGAAAAATGAGCAAGCTTTAAAAAATCCACCAAGCTCTAGAGAATAGAGTTTACAGAGAGCTGAATTATGTGTCTCTTTGAATCCATGAATTCAAGCTCTCCTGCCTCTCTGTGCTTCCAGCTGACACCTTCCAAGAAGCACTGGTCTGCATTTTATTTTCTCATCAGGAAACTCAGCCATCTTAGTTTCAGGGTCATTTGAATCACATGGTTAACCTGTTTCTTTTTTTCATTTTCCGAAATATCACAAATAGGGCTTTTTTTTTTTTTAAGAAGGGAAAAAAATCTGGCTTCAGTTGTTAATTTCCTCTGTTCTGTCAAGATTAGGCTAGTAGTTCTGAGTAATTCTGGCTCATTTTCTCTAGGGACTAAGCCTGAAATAATCCAGTGTTTATTTTTATACAAATTCTCACAGTACTACAACATTTCAGTGACTTCCTGGGATGTTTCTAGTTTTTCACAGGCCAAGAGGCCATTCTCAGAGGTAGCTCCTTCATGTAAACCTAAAAATGGCACTTTCCCACATTATAGTTTATCAGGAAGTTTAAAGTTCAATAGTCCTCCTCTCTTTTCTTTCTCATCACAGAGAAAGGAAAAAATAAGGGGCAGTTCCAGCATTTTAGCTCATTCCAGCACGGTCATTCCATTTCAGTATTTTGGAACCTGGGAAAAAGGCAGGGAGATTGTAGTATATCTTGGCTGAGAGATGGCTGGACTGGGAAACAGGATTCTCTGTCATTCCCTGTGTCACTCTCTGTGTGACCCTGACCTCTTCCCAGCATTCCTGACCCCACCTCTAACTTGGGGAAAATGATGCTTGTCATGTAACTCACAGCATTCTCCCAAACTCTTGAGATAACTCTGCTGAAAAAATGGGAATCTTGTTTGGAAGGCCAACCTTATATTCTGTACACTTGTGTCTTAATCTGCCTTCCTTATTTACCCGCTACTGTACTTTCTCCAGGACCGTTGCTTTCAGCCCAGGGGGTGGACTTGCTATCTTTTATACATAACATACAATTCTCTACCTCTACACCTTTCCTCAACGTGCTGCTCCTCCTTCTCTGCCTGTTTAAACTCAATCCAAATCCAGTTCTTAAACTCAGCCTCACTCTTTTCCTTCCTCTCAAATCCTGTGACTCTTTTCACTTGATATTTCATTTGCATACAAATTTCCTGCTACTGTATTTGTAGAATGTATTGTAAAAATCTTTTTTTGCATCCTTTATCTCTTCTAATACAGGGTGAGTACTGGAAGCCTTCAAATAATCTGTTTGACCAAACAATCTTTATGTCACCTCCTTAGCCTTTCATGTTGGGTTTTAATGACATCATGACCCTCTGTGCACACATACACATTGTTGAAGTTGCACACCAAAATGTGATTATGGTATGTGCATTCAGGCATACAAAGTGCACAGTAGAAAAAATCTGTTTGAAGTATTTAGCCTCGAGTGTTAAATTCAATCCTAGAAGGCAAAAATCATTTAGCTGTGTCAAGTTCAGAGCTATATTTAAGTTTATTGTTTCATAACAAGTCTGGTCTATTTCAGTGTACTGTTCTCTGTACAAGGTCTCCCTGTAACCATGCATTATAATAGACTGTTGCCAGCCTTCTCAAAGTTTGAGGTGGATTCTTGATTACCTGCTTCCTGCCCTAGGGATTCTTGCTGTTAGGATTGTCATTAAACAAAGCAGCCTCCCCGGCATTGTATTCTGAGAAACAATTTGCACCTTTGTAAACTGATTAGCGGAATGAGTTTGTTTTGATAATTGATCCTTGACTTGCATTTTAAAGGACAGCAAACTTTTAGAGGACTTTCTATATTTGTTACAAATGCTCTTCCTGGAATTTAAAAAATAATTTAGAAACTTCAGTTAAAAAAGGAACGTCAAGAAACAAATTGACTGGAGACCATTGTTTGAATTCTTATGGATGTGAATTAATGAGATGACCAGCCCAGCTTCAGACTTTATCTTCTTAAGGTCATCCCCCTACCCCCAGCCCAAAGTGAGTGAAGGAGTCTTTTTCTAAATTGAAATATAGCTGATGTACAATATTATATTACTTTCAGGTGTGCAGCATAGTGATTCAATATTTTTACAGATTATACTCCATTTGAAGTTACTGCAAAATAATGGCTATATTTCTCTGTGCTGTGCAATATATCCTTGTTGCTTATCTATTTTATACATAGTAGTTTGTATCTCTTAATCCCATACCCCTATTTTGCCTCTCCTCTCTTTCTTCTCCTCACTGTATCTACTAGTTTGTTTTCAATATCTGTGAGTCTGTTTTGTTATACACATTCATTTGTTTTATTTTTTAGATTCCACATATGTGAATAACATAAAGTATTTATCTTTCTGTGTCTGACTTATTTCACTAAGCATAATACTCTCTAGGTCCATGCCTGTTGTTGCAAATGGCAGAATTTCATTCTTTTTAGTGGCTGAGTAATATTCCATTGTATATATACCGCATTTTCTTAATCCAGTCATCTGTTGATGGGACCTTTGGCACAGAGGCAATGGCCCATATGCAGTACAACCCATAGTGCAAATTTTATAGTCTGAATTATTATTATCCTTGTGAACTAGTCTGTCTAAAAATCAATGTCAGGATCTTTGTTGATTAACTGGGTTTAAAAAAGTGCTTCATATTGGCAACTGTTCTTCATTTCATGCTCCATGTAAATAACCTGTCCAGTCATTCAGGCTTTGGCAAATAGGAGGGAAAGTTTCTCCCAATAAATCTGTTGTAACCATGGGGTAATTTAACAGACATTCTTTTGTTTTCTGGTGTTTAATTGCATTTTGTTTGTTAGGTTTTCCTATTTTTTGTTGTTGTTGTTTGTTTTTAATAGCTAAGGGGAAATTCATACAAATATCAACAGAGTCAGAGTTCCACATAAAAAAGGAAGTTGAAAGTAAAAGGAAGGATTAGGGATAGTAATTGACACACTTAGCCTAGGTAGAAAATTTGGGTGACTGATCATTTTGGTGGTCTATAATGAAATCTAGTGTGTATTTGTTATTGGTAAAGACTAGTAAAAAAATATATATATTGGTACAGTACATTTTGAAAATGGAAGGGAGATTTTTAAAGCCATTGAGAGTTAACAATGTGACACTAGCCCTTATATTTAAAAAAGACTACTCTTTCCACTCTAAAGTGACTCTAGGATTGGGATCCTATTCAACAAACAGTTTGGGGGAAATGTGACTAAACATAGTTGTCAGCAGACTTAAAATGACAAAAACATTGTCCCACACAAAAAATTTATTTTCAGTATTTCTTGAGGTAACAAAAAGAGGAAGAAAGTAGATTTTCATTCTGTAGAATGATTCTGACATCTTGGACTCACACAGTTCCCCTAGGAAATGGCCAAAAATGGATATTGATAGAAACAAATTCCCATTTTAAACTCTTTATAAGCATCTTTCTTATTATTCAGGTAGTAGCCCTTTAGGCATTGCTGGAAAAAACAGAGTGAAAGAGTATAAGTTCTTAACTGGTTAATGAAAAATTGAGATAAACAAAAGAGTTGCTTAAATATAGATTTTTCTCCTCACATAATTTGTCTCATTAAAATGCTTTTAATATTCTGTATTCTGATTTTCCTTGAAGGAAATATTGTTCTACAAAATTTCAATGAGACATGCTAAAAATAATGTCTGTGACAGAAATGTTAATTTCCTATCTAAATAATTAAATTTAAAACTATTGCATCTTATATTTCAAAAAAGATCATTAGATCTTCCCTTAAGGGAAAACTGAGACCCAGAGAGCATAAAAAACTTGCCCAAAGTCACAGAGCTAACAATCAATAGTCAGTGTTGGGTTAAACCCAAGTTACTTATCTCTACCCTAGTTCTCTTTCCATTGTGCTAAGCCATCACTGCTTATTTGAAAGGCTGCCTTCTTTCATTCCATTGCAAGAGAGAAGTCTTGTTGAAGTCCGCATCTAGGACATGCAGCAGAGTGACTTAGTAGAATGTTGGCTGCCATTTACGAGTCCAGTAGGCTAGATTTAGGTTGTGGGACATTCTGATTTTTATTGTGTAGATTTCTTTTCTACATAGGCTACAGTATTGTGTATGGGCTGGAAAAATACATGATTATAATTTTGTTGTTGTTCTAGGGAATCCCAAAAGATGCCTGGCCTTATTTCAAATTGTGAAATAAATACATTTCCTTTAGAGTCTTCAGTTTTTCCTCTTAGTGTCATTCCTTTCACTGTCTCTCCATAGTGTCTTTCATCTGAGATCTTCTACCCTATTATTTCTATTTGATCATGTCATTTCAAACCTGGATAATATTATTTAAAACGTACTGTGAATTTGGATGAATATGCTACCTCTCCTTCGAGTATTTGTATTTTGACATTTTCATTGTAGAATAAAAGGTCACGTCTCCAATTATAAAAGTAAATTCAAGAACTAATCATTAGGTTTAAAAAAGTTTTATTTATGGGTAGAAATTCTGTTCCCTTGAAATCGTGCAACCTGTGTAGATGTCTATTCTTTTTTCTCCTTAGTTTAACACTTATTTTTTTTGGCATTTGCTTCATAGAACAATAACCATTGGCCCTCTACCTTGTATCAGAATTTGTAAAAAGAGTCAGTGTAATTTTGTATTAGATTCACTTAAATTCATGAACATTTATTAATCTACTCTGTATAGGCACTGTGCTAAGTACTATGAGGAAGAGAAAGATGAGTTAGGACATTGGACTATCCTGAAACATCTGAAATCCAGTATATTCTTGGGTACAATGTAACTTAAGTACCACATTTTCTAATTTTCTATCTTTATAACTCAAAACATGGCTTCTAGTTCCTTCTCTACCAGTTCCTTGAAGCCATTACCAACTGGTCCAAGTTTGTATTCTATTTGAAACCCATTTGTTATCTCTACAGCATAGTGCCATGGTTCTCAAATGTTTTGGACTCAGGAGACTTTTATAGTCTTAAAAGTTTTTGAGGATCAAAAAGACCTTTTGTTTTTGTGAATAATATCTATCAGTATATATCACATTAGAAATTAATGCTGAGAAAGTTTCAAACTATTTGTTAATTCGTTTAAAAATAACATTAAAGTAACATAACGTTTTTACGAAAAAATACCTACCTTTCCCAACACATATTTAATTAGAAGAATTAGCATTATTTTATATATTTGTAAAAATCTTTAATGTCTGGTTTGAACAAAAACATACCTGCTTCTGCATTCAATCTGTTGTTATATGTTATTTGGTTAAATAACATCAAGAAAACCTAGTGTCATAAACATATAGTTAAAAGGGGGGATATTTTGAGTATTCTTCTTTGATATTACACCAAAACTCAACAAGTAGTAATGATTTCTTAAAGGTTATTTGAAATGTAGACTATGAAACCATGCCAAAAACTATTCATACTTGTTACATTAAATTCCATTTGCCTATCTTATATTTTAAATTTATCTTTTACCCATGCATGATTTTGTAATACTGTTACTGCTGATTTGGAAAATACTGGTTTACTAAGCTATGCATATCTGCAAATGTTGACACACCTTATTATACAGTATCAATAAAGCACATCCATTACTGTCACCAGCAATTTATCAGAAAAGTCATTACGTCTTGGAAAGCTGTCATGATAACAGATGCAAATTTTCCAAAATTCTAAGTTCTGCTTGAAAGCTTAAATTTTACCTTTTGCAAAAAATACTGTCCAGGTAATTTTCCCTAAGGTGACTAAGTCATTTTTTGTCATCTTCAAGACAATGTCTGTAAAATAAACAAATCTAAATAATCAAAGTTCATTCTTTCAAGTAAAAATTGTTCTGTGAAGGAAGTGGCTAGTTCACTGGAAACTTAGACGATCATAAGTGCTTTTCCTGGAGACGACCGCTCTCCTGCAATATGCAAATGGCTTTAGGTGTGCTTCCCATTTTGTCCCACAATATTAAAAGGATGTGTACTTAAGACTTGAAATTTAATGAAGCTGGCTTTTAATTCTTATTTATCTTTCATAGGGATTGTGGCAGTGACAAATACGATTACTAGTGTAGCTCAGTGCCACTGCTTTGATTCACTCAAAGGTGCCGGCAGTTTTACCCACAATTTCTTTTGCACCATTAGTGAAAACATCAATAGAATTAATTAAACGATCAAACAAACCCGAAAAACAACCCCCCCCCCTCAAAACCTTAAGGTTATTAGAAAACTAGTTTTGAGCTTGTGGACCCGGAAAGGGAATTGGTGATCCCTTGAGCTCCATGGACCATACCTCGGCAACAGTTGCTAAAGTAGACAGAACATTATATTACTATACAATCTAACTTGATATTTCTTAGCGGTTGTGATTATGAAAAAAAGTTTTCTTTTCTGGGCCTCAGTTATTTACAAAATGAGGGGAAGTGGAAATCTTTATTTCCTGAACTCTCTCTTTTTTCTAATTTTCTTTTGTTTGCATCTATATTGGCACCACCTGACAGGGCAGAACAATTCTAAGTCCTGAAAATATCCATTTGCCCACTGATCAAGCTGCAATTTTTGTCAGGTAAGGAACTAAAGATGTTAAACTTAAATATTTTCTTAAGGGTGTGCCATTTGGGGATGAGAATGTCATTTCTTTATGATTTTTCTTTTTAAATTTGAAATAATTCTCAAACTTTTTACTTTTCTGTGATTATAATTTTTATATTATTTTAATTTTTGTACAAGAATCCCAAGCCTTCTAACAATAATTATAGTAACCAATTATTGAGTGAATGTGTTAGGCACTATGCTAGCCACTTTATTGTCATTATTTTATTTAACATTCTGAAGAAATCAATAAAATACTCAGTTTCTCCCTGATACTAAAGGATGTGAATTACTAATAATGTGAAGAAATATGAATTTTTTTTGAGACTATAAAATACAAACCCTTTACATGTACAATTTTAACATGCAATAGGTGATATCATGTGACAAAACTATTTTTCCTATATTTCGTGACCTGAATATTTAGAAATTTATGTGATACATATACAAATGTCTCTCTATATATTTATATAACACATACTAACACATAAATGTACTTATCTAAGCAAGATATCGAGATTTTTGCAGCTTAAGCAGTAGCAAGCAGGTAGTTCAGGTACACAGAAGCCAAGATATCATTCATGAAAGGATCATTATGAACAAATTTGAAAGTAATTTAAAAAACAGAAGTGTGCTTCACTTCCAGTGTTTGCAGTTGTGTTTATTGTAGGGCATGACCTTTTTCTTAGTCCCTAAGGAAACTGACATCTGTATTTGATTTAATGAACTTCTGTTTGTTCAAAACCCAGGCAAAGAAAAAGACCTAGTGCATCTATGAGCATAGCCAGCTTCTCAGCTTAGGTCCCCAGAACTCAGAGCAGCCACTCTGGGAAAGAACTCACAAGTTTCTACATGCTTCGACGGACTGAGCTTGTTCCTCTTTGAAAGTTTATTCCTATTAGAATTTACTTGTATCTTTAAATTGATGAAAAATAAGTGTTTTGTTACATTTTATTATTTTTTTAAGCAAAGATCAGAATCAGATCAGAATTTAAAGCATGATCTTCCATTAAATTATGTCATTCAAACCTAAGTCTTGCTCCCTTGCTTTTTGACCTGAATTCTGAATAAAGATCTAGAAAGAATATAGCTACAGTTGTGTGTCAAGGAATCAAATAATGTGATTAGATCAAAAACCATCTCTTGCAGTTACCTGCTATTAAGTTTTACCCCTCTGCCTATAAGGGATAGCTAATGCACTGTTTAAAAGCTCTTTAGTTGGAACGTTTGAAAAGCTAGTTTCGTGCTGATGCTAAACTTTAATAACTAAGGCTTCTTTCCATGTTTTTAAAAAGCCTGACAATAATGGCTCAGTAATTACTGAACTAATGTTATCAATTCCAACAGATATCACATTTATTAAACAGAAAATGCTATGTTGCTGTTCATGAGTTAGAAATGTGTGTAATTGAAATATGAAAATGAAGTCTGTTGGAGTATGTGATTCATCATGAATTCTGCAAGCCCTACACTAACTCTTCTTTTCCTAATTAAACTGTCAAATTGAAATCTTATAATTGATGCAGCCACATGCCTTACACTGGGTTTTCCACCCGCATATAAAGCTCAATTCAGCAGAAACTTTGCAAGAGCCTTCTTTAGGAAGAATGCAGTTCTTTGCTCTTCTGACCTCTTGAGCAGAAATCCTGCCACCCTCCCCCATCAAAGAATATTGGGTGGCACGAGATTTCTATTCTCTGCGTGATTAGGAGCAGAGTGGGCTAACACATATGCCAGGGGAGCTGGTAATCCTTGTTTTGAGCTTTTTCTGGAGAGGCAGTAGAGATGAAGTTGAGAGCTTCAATGAGGTCTTCTGTGTTCCTTTCGCCATTGTATATTTCTACACTATGACTAGGCTTTGTATGTTGTTGCTAAAATTTAAAGACTGAGGTGGATTTTTTCCTGAATAGAAATTCGAGGACATAAATTTTCACCTCTATTTTGTAACACTGGATGGCACAGAGTGACTGACAGGAATTTATTTTATACTCAGGGTAAAAACTGTACGCACGTAACACGCGCTCTGGCCAGAGTAGATATACTTGAATTCTGCTTTGGCAAGGAGGTATCTTGGAGATATCATACCTGAAGAGAGCTGATTTCTGCATAACTTTGTTCAGTCGCTTGCTGGTGAAAAGATTTCATCTCTTGTGTTAACTGTTATCCATTGGTAGTTACTGCCTGGGCTGTTATCTTAAGAATTGAGTATTTATTTATCTCCGGCTCAGCTGGGCAAAATAGGGCTGGGATCAATTATTATGTCTTATTGGTAAGGTAGTGGATAGGGGCAGCAAAGTGACTCTTAATTCCATCTCTGGGTTTGTCAGGTTCTTCCTTATAGATATCTTTGTCAAATGCCTTTTCATCATCTGTGATATCTCTAGTCTTGGGTTTTTATGAGATTCAATTTCTGGTCAAACTTGAGCTTGTTTGAAGTTTTTCTAAGACACGAGTTCTTTGCTTAGTTTCTGTACTTAATAACCACAGACTTTTAAAAATTTATTTTATTGAAGTATAGTTGATTTACACTGTTGTGTTAATTTCTGCTGTATAGCAAAGTGATTCAGTTATATATATATGTATGTGTGTGTATATATACACACACACACACACACACACACACATTCTTTTTCATATTCTTTTCCGATATGGTTTATCACAGGATATTGAATATAGTTTCCTGTGCTATACAGTAGGACCTTGTTCTTTATCCATTCTATACATAATAGTTTGCATCTGCTAACCCCAAACTCCCAATCCATCCCTCCCTCATCCCACCTCCCCCTTAGCAACCACAGGTCTGTTCTGTATGTCTGAATAATCAGAGACTTCTGATCATCGGGACTATTCTTTTTCTCAATTTCAGCAAAGCATTATTTTACACACTGGTCTCATCTTCTACATAGATGCAGTTCTCTTTATTCTTGGGTTCAGTTGGACCCATAAACCTAACCTCATTTAAAAAATACAGTTGGCCCTCCGTATCCACAGATTTTGCCTTAACATATTCAACCAACTTCAAATTGAAAATATTCTGAAAAAAAATTCCAGAAAATTCCGAAAAGCAAAATTGAATCTGCTGGGAACAGGCAACTATTTATGTAGCATTTACATTGTATTAGGTACTATAAGTAATCTAGAGGTGATATAAAGTATATGGGAGGTTTATGCATAGGTTTATGCAAATACTATGCCATTTTATATGAGACATTAGCATCCCTGGATTTTGGTATCTATGGGAGTCCTGGAACCAATTCCTTATGCACACTGAAGAGTAACTGTATACAGTTCTCAATTTGGTCAATTAATATGCACAGTTATACTTATTTCACCTATCTAAATATAGATAGCTAGTATGCCACTCGTTGGTATATACTAGTCAGGCAGGCAGGCAGGGTGGGGCAGTTTCTGGAGAGTCACAAACCATCTACATTAATGATAGTAGTTCAGCTCAGCTTCTCTGTATGTCAACGACCATGTAAGTATCTAGAACTCTGAACTGTGCTAGTTGAGTGAGAGTGATTAGGAGGGAGCCAGTGAAAAGAGACTTTCTCTTTTTATTCTCTACAAATTTTAAATCAGTGCATGTTCCTTTTGTAATTTTTCTGCAATGAATGTTGTAAACATTGTACCATTGCATTTATAAACTTTTGTAACCTGCATGCCAGCTAGGACACTCTACTCTTTATGATCTAGATGAGATATTCTTTAATGCCTGTTAATCTGGCCTATAGTAAGAACATGTGCCTCCAAGATTTTCAAGAATTACTGGTAGGCTTATGTTTTCATGAGTCTGGCTTCCTTGCTTCCTTTGATTTTTCCTCCTTTCTCTATATTTTTTAGCTGTTTCTTTATCTCTGCTCTGGCTCCAACCCAAGCATGCAACTCAGACCCTTTCCTTAATTTGAACACACACACAGAGACACACACATGTTTGTGTGTAGAGCAGATGTTTCTGAAAGTTAGAGATGATGGAGTATTTGACACTACAGCAGCTCAAGCAATTTAAGATGATATTATTTATTAAAGTTCCTAGGAAACCCTTGGCCATTTCACCAGGTTGCTCTGCCCTTCTATTTTTTCTCTCCCAAGAGCAAAAATGTTACTTTCAGGAGAAGGAAAAAATCCTCTGATTTTATGATACAGAAAAATTTCATATTCTCCAGCTCCTTCTCTGAAACTGAGAATTTGAGTTTTTCTTTGGATATGAAGAGATACAGTAATGCACTTTGCTGCTCAGGCCTCTGCTGAACAATGGGTTTAATATCCTGGGGCTCATCCTTTCTTTTCCTCTCACAGTGTAGAGATTATACTTACCTAGAACTGGGCTTCAGTTTGGGGTTTTATATTTGTATTTATTAATGTGCATAAATATATGTGTAAAACAAAGACATTTAAGTCTGGCTTTTTGTGAATGTGTGGAGGTGTGTTTTCTTTAGGCATTCCCATGTCAATTAACATGTAGCTTCACTACTAGCAACGATGCTGTACACATATCTTTATTAACTGTTAGGTTTTCTCGGGGATAGATGTCTGTAAGTGCAATTAAATTGTTGATAGATAATACTATTCTGATATTTGAAACAGATGTTTCAAGTTATAATCCAGTAATCCGTGTATGAACATCTCCGTTTCACCATAGCATTTCCAACCCTCAATATTTTCAAATTAAAACAGTTTTTGTTGATCCATGGAAGGAGAAATGGTGTCTTGTTATTGTTTAATTTGCACTTACTCATGTACTATTGATGGTGAACAATTTTTTCATTCATGTATTAGCTATTTGTATTACTTCTTGGATTGCCTATTCATATCCTTTGCTCATTTTTCTATAGATTCTTCTATTTTTCTTACTGTTTTGTGGGAGCTTAGTTATGTACTAAGAGTGTCAGCTGATGTTTATGCGTTAAACATTACAAATATTCTCTCCAAATATACCAGTTATTTTTATATTGTTTAAAGTGTATTTTGCATCTCAGAAATTTTAGGTCATATTTTATTTTTTAATCTATCACTAATTTTCTTGGAGCTTTCACATACGACTTTGAAAGCCCTTTCCATTTTCACTACTTTATTCTAATTATTTTACAGATTGGTTTCATACATGTGGCTCTTTATCAAATTTACGATTGTGAATGGTATGAGGTAGGAAATTAATTAAAAAATTATTTTCGATATGAATGGTCAATTACCTGAATACCATTTATTAAAAACCTGAACATTTAAAGCTGATCTGAAATTCTACGTCCATAGACTGAATAACCATATTTACCAGGATTAATTTCTGTATTTTTTTTAACATCTTTATTGCAGTATAATTGTTTTACAATGGTGTATTAGTTTCTGCTTTATAACAAAGTGAATCAGTTATACATATGCATATATCCCCGTATCTCCTCCCTCTTTGGTCTCCCTCCCACACTCCCTATCCTACCCATCTAGGTGGTCACAAAGCACTGAACTGATCTCCCTGTGCTATGCGGCTGCTTCCTACTAGCTATCTATTTTACATTTGGTAGTATATATATGTCCATGCCACTCTCTCACTTCACCCCAGTACCGTTATAACCATTTTTTTTTTTTTAGATTCCATATATGTGTGTTAGCATACGGTATTCGTTTTTCTCTTTCTGACTTACTTCACTCTGTATGACAGACTGTAGGTCCACCCACCTCACTGCAAATAACTCAGTTCGTTTCTTTTTATGGCTGAGTAATATTCCATTATAGATATGTGCCACATCTTCTTTATCCATTCATCTGTCGATGGACACTTAGGTTGCTTCCATTTCTTGCCTACTGTAAATAGAGCTGCAGTGAACATTTTGGTACATGACTCTTTTTGAATTACGGTTTTCTCAGGGTATATGCCCAGTAGTGGGATTGCTGGGTCTTAGGGTAGTTCTATTTTTACTTTTTTAAGGAACCTCCATTCTACTTTCCATAGTGGATGTATCTATTTACATTCCCACCAACAGTGCAAAAGGGTTCCCTTTTCTTCACACCCTCTCCAGCATTTATTGTTTGTAGATTTTTTGATGATGGCCATTCTGACCGATGTGAGGAGATACCTCATTGTAGTTTAGATTTGCATTATTTTTGTTTTTATTTCCATTTCTCTAGGAGGTGGGTCAAAAAGAATCTTGCTGTGGTTTATGTCACAGAATGTTCTGCCTATGTTTTCCTCTAAGAGTTTTAAAGTGTCTGGACTTACATTTAGGTCATTAATCCATTTTGAGTTTATTTTTGTGTATGGTGT